>NW_026126407.1:36335000-36935000 GCF_943737965.1 Phodopus roborovskii | reverse complement strand
ATGTTATCTGTCAGAAAGGGAGACGATTTACCAGCTAATTAAATCTAGCTTCTACAAACATCTGACTAGATATTAAAACATGTTTTACATAGGTATAGAGGACTTACCAGTATCACATCTAGTTCCAGGACTCAAGTACAAACAACAATGGTAGCAAGAGATAAGAATAGCAAGTTATCTAGACTTGACTAAATCATGGAAATTCCCACAAAAAAATAATGAGGAGACACAGGTTGCTATTGAGAGTGTTGTGTCAACTGCATTTGCTGACAGAGGGAAGCATTTTGGAATCTTTCAAATCAGTGTCCAAATAAGGTGCAGCTTCCTGAGGATAAATGTTTAGGGAAATAACTTTTATGACTTTAGTAGGTATGCTTCTTGATGAGCCATTGTTAAAATACTGTGGTGATGGCACATGCCTTCAATCCTAGCACTAGGTAGGCAGAGGCAATTGGATCTCTGTGACTTCAAGGCCAGCCTCGAAAAATAAAACTAAACAACAAAAATCATCTACATGTAATTCTCAGGAAAAAAAAAGAATAATACTCTCTCCTATTCTTGTTTATAGAAATATAAAGTGCATCAGGGAACACCATCAAATATATTCCCACTTTAATATAACTGAAGGATTTGAACTGGTAAAATCATGTTTGTTTGTTCAAATCTCATTGGGAATTACAGACTAATCATAAATCATAAAATAATCTTTAATGTATAGCTTCTCGTTGTTTTGCATAGGATGTGGCTGAAATGAACCTCCTATTTTACTCTTACAAAAGCCCTATTCAAGGGAAATATTGAATTCTAAATTCTCATTCTGCTATTGATTTTAACAATATAAAGGAATAATTTTAAATAATTAAAATTACTATAGTTGACTTCTTAAATAAAACTTGATGCTAATAAGGAAAAAGGGATCTAAAGAGGTATTTGTGAAGATCTGAGAAAGCATGCAGTCATTTACTTCTTGCTTTCTTCACAGTTAAACAGATACTAACAGAGGAAGAGCTCTATGCACTGTTTATTAGACATCATGATTAATTTGTCATTTGTGAGCCAAGAAACACAGTGAAGGGGTAAGCATATTATATGGGGTCATGACACAGAAATAACAAATTGCACCAGAAGGAGAAAATGCGTGGGAAGGAACACTCTCCAAATGCCCATGCTAGAGAACATCTGCAGCCATAGGGAGTCACTTAATCCATCCTCTCTTGAAATAAAGGCTCCTTCTTCAATGAAGCTGTTTATTATTCATCACTTTGTAAAAGAAAAGAACATAAGGAGGAGAAGGAGCAGGAGGAGGAGGAGAAGAAGAAGAAAAAGAAGAAGAAGAAGAGGAAGAAGAAGAAGAAGAAGAAGAAGAAGAAGAAGAAGAAGAAGAAGAAGAAGAAGAAGAAGAAGAAGAAGAAGAAGAAGAAGAAGATCTACTTTAAGAAAGAACTGGGTTTTAGTCCCAGATTAATCAGGGTCTATTTTATAATGTTAGGGAATTATTTTAAGTAACTGGAATGAGACTCAATCTGTTCTACTTTCCTCTTCTGTTCTCTTATTGATGAAGAGCTATTAAGATCTTTCCACACTACTTGATCCAGTTGTTCTGGTGTTTGCTGCCATTAGAGAGACTATGTATGTGAAGTCACAGATTAATGTGAAGGGATTTCTCTTATGGTTAGAATCTATTTCTGTCTCAGATATCTGATTGCCATCTTAAACAAGCATATTTATCTTGTCTACTTATTTCTTGAGTGAGTTAATACCAATAACAAAGCTGGGAGGAAAGATACTAAGCAGCCCATCTTTACTTTGGCTAATTTTAAAGCAATGGAATCAGCAACAAGATGACACTTGAACTCAGTCACAAGAAAGAAATGTTATTAATGATAATATCCCTATGCCCAGAAACTATTGTCTGGAGAAATAAGCATGTTAGTAGTAATGCTTTATTGTTCCTTCTCTCTCTCTCTCTCTCTCTCTCTCTCTCTCTCTCTCTCTCTCTCTCTCTCTCTCTCTCTCTCTCTCAAAGTCTGTTAGAAATTTTCATTTGAAGCTGGATTGATTTTTGTAACACAGGCACCTCTATTTTCCTAAACAAATGTCTCGCTGAGCTTGAAGAGCCTGATGTTAGCAAAATTCCAAGCTTTCAAAAATGATTTCCAAAGCAGTTAGAGAAGAAAAAAGGCATGAGTGTTCAAATCCTGCAAAAGGTCAAATAACAAGTTGGACCCCAAGATGTCAAATTATTTTTCAGGATGTAGAGCAAAATTATAGGCTTAAAATCTTGAACTTAGTTGGCCTTTAGTTCTAAGTATTCAATTTTTAAATTCTCCCCAACTCAGTGGAATTCTTTCACTAAAGAAGTTTTTTGGCTTGTTATTGGGATATGTTTAAGATAACTGTTAAAGACATAGTTTCTCCAGGAAAGAGCACACCAATTTGTTATCTAATACCAAATGGTTTTGCCCTGAAAACATGCATATAACTAAGATCATATTGGCAAAGCAGCTTGTTTGGCTTGTGTGTGTGTGTGTGTGTGTGTGTGTGTGTGTGTGTGTGTGTGTATGATGGGTGTGTGCATGTGTGCACACATGAACATAATCACAATTATTTAAAAAATAGGACATGGATTTAAAAGAGAGTAGGAAGGAATAAAGAATGCATGGCAGTGAGTTAAGGGGCAGGAGAAATATTACAATTATATTAAAATGAGTAAAAATTAATGTCACACACATTATACTGTGTAAATTGTGCCATATTTTTGGCAGTTGGTTCCATAAAGCTTAACTTCTCCCTATAAGGAAACCATTTTTTGAAGAAAGTAGAGGACTTAATACCAGAAGTGCTATAATCTAAGTCCATCTTATCATGTATTCCTGGGTTCATTTTATCTATTCTCTATAAAATGTCACAGATTCAGTCAGATAATAGATTCAGTGAAAACACTAAACAGACATTGATTATAACCTTAGTAATTTTGTGTCACTTTGATATTTGGTTCTGCACAAATATCTGTCAAATTTCACCAATGACAGCTCTGAAACTGATTATTTTTAAATGTGGAGAATAATAGATTTTACTTATTTTTAATCTACTTATTTTTTAAATTTGATATTGGAGAGTTATCACGTATGAAGCAGGAATAATAGCCATCCTTACCACATAGAGTTGTGGTAAAGATTAAAGACAATGATTTCTGTTGAGGCAGAGCAGTGTTATCGAACGAAATTGAATGTTATCATCTAAGGGTTCCTTTTACTCATGTTTACATATAACCTTAGAGGTATTTTGATCTTAAAACAAAGTTTTGGATTGGGTCTTCTCCTTTAGAATTACATGGAGGATGACCATCTTTGCATTTTTACCTATTTTGACAGAACATGTCACAGGAATAAATCATGGTCATTTATTTGTGTTCCAAGTTAAAACCCATTAAAGACCTTGGTAGGACTTTCTCTGTTATACTGCAATGCATGCTTGTACTCAAAGACAAGATTCCATTGCAGATGAAAAATTACAAGATCAGAGCCCAGTCCTGGCTTGAGGAAACTTCTTGTAAGGGGAGAGGGGATTTGCAGGTGCAACTTTTCAGGCTGACTGGATAGGTGAGATTGTATCTGTCACTCTTTCACTCCCATCAGACATAATCATCTCCTTCTGCCCGATAAATGTCTTTGCTATGTTAGATTTTAGGAATTTTAGTTTTTCTTGAGATCAAATAAAATAATGCAGAGACTGAGAAAAATATGTAACCTCATACATTTTCAGTTGACATTTGATTTTCAAAACTCAATGATGTTTGTGTTTTCATTTCACATGTCAGAGATTAAACTGTAGTGTCAATCTGTTTGTCTCATGGCTATAAGTGTCTGCAATTTCTGAAAGAACAGATCTGGAAAATGGCTAATATCAAACATTTTCCTCCAGAAGAGATTTGGCTAACAGTTTTTATTTTTATTATTATTATTTATTTTAGGCAGTATCCACTCTAAGAGCAACTTCTCAGGAGAAGGGTTTTGTGAATCATGATGTGTAGGCATCTACCCCACATCTTTTTTTCACTCTTACAGGATTCATATAGAGGATCATCAGAGGCCATCCATCCATCCATCCACCCACCCACCCATCCATCCATCCATCCATCCATCCATCCACCCACCCACCCACCCATCCATCCATCCATCCATCCATCCATTTATTTGGAACTGGTATTTGTTTATTTGTTTTTATACAGATACCATTGTTTCACCATCGAGAACAAAGGGATAATGTTCTGCTTATCTACATAAAACTTTATTTGGTCTCAATATATAGATAATTATCCATACTTTCTGTAATGATATTAAAATTCACATTTCATCCTGAATATCAGAGTGCAAAGGAAATATAGAGAGGAGAACATTCCCTTCATTTTACAGATTAGAAAGCAGAATCCTAAAAGAGACAGATATCTGCTAGCATTCACTGATCATACTAAAGATTTTAATTCTACAACCAGGTGTTTTGTTTCATCCAAAGTGCTTGCCTTTCCTTATATTATTATTTTAGTAAATAATATTTGAACTACAAAATTGAACCAAGGTTCATGCATTAAAATTTTAGTAGACTTTATCTTGCCTTTCCCCTGCCTAAGTTCCTGGATTAACTGCACAGTCAATGAGTCCTTGACGTGGAATAACTACTTGTATGATTTGCAAGTAATGAGGCAAAGGAGATCATCTAAATTAGAAAAGACTGTGTTAGTGTAGAGGAACTGATGTCTCAGCACAATGACAACGGTTTGTTGATGGGAATATATCTCTTTAGGAAGTATTGATGTCTGTCTTAATGAATTTGCAGCCTACTTGTAATTTGGTTTTTCAATAATGGAAGAACCGAAATTCCTGTCTTCCTTTCACTCAGTAAGATAAATTCTCTCTCTTTTCCAGCATTTGTGCATGCTGTAGGTTTTATATGTGCTAATGGAGATGCATTCCTAACCTATTTCTTAATATCATATTGAATTTAATTGCAAGAAGTTAATCCTTAATCTCGGGATATTTGTGAAAATCTATAGGCTTCCTATGGGACTAAAGAGAAAGAAAAATAGCTGCCCTCAATAATATTGTACAGTATAATATTTTTCCTCTGATGGGCAAGATATAGACAATACTATCTAATACTTAGATCCTAACAAAAACAAAAATTGTTTTCTTCTCATGTTTGCCAAGTATCAGCTTCTGTGGATAATTTGTATTTAATCTACCATGTCATCATACTCAAACTAATCACATTTGCAGAACTCATCTTTTATTAAAGTAAAATAAATTCTCATTAGACAGGCTGGGGCTGTAGAAGATATGTAATCAGCTAGTTCAAGGTTTGCTTTCACACACACACACACACACACACACACACACACACACACACACACGTGTGTGTGTGTGTGTGTGTGTGTGTGTACATGTGTGAGTGAAGAAGCAAACTTCACATAAAATTTCCTATGACTCTATGACTATGCTAAGTCATATAATAGAATATAAATTCTATATAATAGAATATAAATTCTAAATAATTTATTTAAACTACAGTCACTGTAAAGACAATTAAAAATATAAACAAATTAGAAAAGAGAAAACACTCAGTTTAGACTACTTTCATTAAAAATATTAAGGAAAATATAATGGCTATGACTGAAGAACTGGAGAGCTGAGAGAAGCCAGACTTGAAGGTACATTTGGTAATCCTAGCATTCTGGTGTATTTTCAGCTAAATACGAAAAAAGGGATTAAACTAAAGCAAGAGTATTTTAAGCTGCTTTGGTTTTGAGTTAAACTAAGGCAGAAGTATTTTGAGTTAAAGCCCAAAAGGCCAATCTTGCGTAGTAAGACACTGACTCCAAATAAGAAATAAACAATATCAGCAATAAAACCCAGAGTTTAAATGGGTATGCCAAGAATCACTAAAGTAATGAGTCACGGGCGTGGTCCATGCTAAAGGTGCAGGGAGGGTTCCCAGGTATGTACCACTGAATCTCACTTGCTGCTTCTGAATTTAAAATTTTCTAATTGTGAGATTCCATTGAAAGCACTGTACATGTTTTAATAGGGGCAATGTACTTGTGCATACAGTTCAAGTTACAGAGCACATATGGTCACAGAATTTGGGATTTTCCTACAAAGTTGTTTAATTCTTTCAAAGAGTAAATGAGGAAAACTGGACTCCTTTCTGTGCAAGCCTGCAGCCTGGAGAATTGGAAAGAAAGAGCCCATGTTCTGGAGCACACAGTGGATAACTGGAGAGGGGGAAGAGAGAGGAGCCATTGTGGTTTGGCATTGGGAGAAGTTGATTATGTACCTGCTGAGAACTGACCTCTGGGACAGGATTATTTTGCAATTGCTTCTGTTTCTCTCCCAGATGTGAGAAGGGAAACCAGGGCAGCTTCTAGCATTGTTCCCTGAAGAGTTGGGGTATGAGATTATGTAAAACAGAGACAAGCAGAGAGATGCCAGCAAACAGTGTCACCACACTTTGTCAGCCCTCCTCATGGGAGAGATTGACAGTGTCTCTCAGTCACTGCACTTTCTGGATGTGGGTTGAATGACCCAGATGAGAATCTGAGATGAAATCAATACACTCTCTCACTCACTGTATCTCCACCAAAGAGTAGGCTTGGGACAGCTAATCAGAGATTCTTGGCTTGGCTTACTTCCAGGTTCTGTGCTCTCCAGTCAGCCAAGGGCATGCAGGAAATTGGACTGGTACTTGAAGAAAACTGGCTTTCCCATTTCTGCTTAATTCACAGTATAGTAAATCATAAAAGCAAAATTTATATGTCTTTTCCCATTTCCCCATTCTTTTCCTATCTCTCTATGATCTCTGTCCCATGAAACAGATTTCTCTTTCATCGCCTATCCAACTTCACACAGATAGCCTGCTTATCTGAACAATGCCTGAGCATTCACCATGTCAGTTCATAAAAAATAATGTGGACATTGAAACTGTATTTGCACTTTGGTTCCTGGCAAGTAGGCAAATTCCCATAACTACTTGGAAAGTCACCTCTGTAGTTATTTATATTCAGCTCCCATTGTATGACACTGATGATGGGGGATTCCCTTCTGTATATATGTTTCTCTTATTGGTTGATAGGTGAGACTAGAAGAGGAGGAAAATTCTGGGAAAGGTAGGCAGAGGGAGCCTGCCTGAAAGGTAGCCATGTAGGCCACCAAAGGAGAAACAGGACTGGGCATTCTCCAGTAAGCCAATACATTCATTTATACAATACATACATTTATACATACATATATATATATAACATGGGTTAATAATTAAGACAGAGCTAACCAGTGAGAAGGCCCTACCATCAGCCAACAGTTTAATAATTAATATAGCATCTGTGTGCTTATTTGGGGCTGAAAAGTTTGGCAGGACCTGGCCGGATAAGAAAACCAGTAACATACTCCCTCCCTTCTGCCTGATATTGTGATTGTCATTTTATGGAGGATTCTTAGAAAGACAAGGTTTTGAACTACCTGGACAATTTCTTTCCTCAGAGCCTCCAAGACCACACCCTAAGAATATTTAGTCTCATGCACACTTAGATACCACAATTGTTTATATCTGTAGATCATGTCAGCTATGTTTGAACTCCACAATACTAACAATGTACCGAATTCTATAATCCTACAAAACCTTAGGCTTAGTCCTGCTTGGTAGTAAATCCCCCTTTGCTGTCTGTGGCAAGGTTAACAATTAAATGTTAATTTTACTCTGTCCAATCATTTTCCTGGTAAAATGTCTCTCCCCCTCTCTCTCTCTCTAGAAAGGTAAATCAACTAAATACCATGAAATTGAATAATTTTAAAAAAGATACCCAACAGGTCATAGAGGATCTAACTTCAGTTACTCATGGTATTCTTTATATCATGACATAACACCTTGCTCAGGAATCCCCCCCAACCCTACTGCTCAGGAATCTTATCATTTGCAACTAAATTTAAGAAAAAATGATTCCATAGCATCATTGACAAAACTTTCAGGTTTCATCTCATTGATCCTGAATATAGTGTACTGATGCTTAGCCACTTGTATATCCCTTATTAGAATAGGTAAACATTCCCAGTCTCCTTACTTATTTTACTATGGTATGAAACCAACCTCATTCCATTCCCCCATGGTTATGGTTACGAACATCTGAGGTTTTCCAGACTTACTAATTTGCATTTATATTATTAGATTTTTTTAATTATTAAATTTAATAAAACAGGCATTGGGTAATCATGATTTGTAGCAATAATACTGTTTCTCACATTGGACCATTTCTCTGGATAAAAAAAAAATGCATGAAAATTTTCTTGAGAACAATGTTTTCAGTACTGCCAACCCCATGGGCTTAAAATTAAAATTTACTTGGTTCTTCATTTCTTTACCCAACCCCCCTTTATGCATTGTATTGTAATGCTCATTGGTTTTAAAGGAAATTTAAAACTTAAAATAACAACCTGTAATATAATTCTTTGTCTAAAATGCCCTAATTTTGTTTTAGGTATTTATTGGCTTTTTCCCTTAGTCATTAAGTATGAGTGGTATTTGGGTATTCTTAGCACTTCCAACCCTAGATGGTGTTGAGGCACAAATGCTCTCATGTCTATATTGCTTAATCCAGGGACAGTTATCTAATCAAACTTAATTCCAATAAATGAGCATATAAGTGCTCTGAAGAGATAACATTATTAGAAGTTGACCATATGGTGGGAAAATAGGATATCTGGTCTCACTCACCAAAGGCATTATATTAGTAAAAGTGTAAGCAGTTGAACTGTCATAATGGTACTGTTCAGAGTAGTCACACATGCTGAAGATGGAGAAAGTATGCACTCAACATGGTTAGATCTTGGATTTGAATGGTGTGTGCGATTCATAAGAAAAAAAATATTCTGAGTGATTCAAGGAGGAGAACAGATTTCTAGGGTAGTTATGGGGCATGTCCTTCTGTATGCTGTGACTATATTTTTCTTTTGTTGGTTGATAAATAAAGCTGTTTCATCCAATGGACAGGAAAAATTTAGCTAGGTGAGAATTCTAAATAAAGAGACAGGGAGAAGGAAGAGGAAGAGCAAACACCATATAGCAGCAGGGGAGTCAAGAGACCTGAACATCACCAGTAATTCAAGGCCACGTAGAGATACACAGATTAATAGAAATATGTTAATAATTAAGAGAGAGCTAGCCAGTAAGAAGCCTAAGCCATTGGACAAACAATTGTAATGATGTTAAATCTCAGAGTGCTTGCTTTGGGGCCCGGTGGGTGGAGAGAAAACTAGTCCAGTGGGACTGATACAAATGAGAAAATCTCCTTCTACAGAATCTATTTAGCAGAAGTGACAATGCTCATTATTCCTCCTATATCCATTTTCAGCAAGACTTACTTTCATTCATCTGCCACTCATGATAATCCTAGAAGATTAACGGTAAGTCTTATAAAGTGTTTATCACACTTTCAAATGGTTCAAACAGGTATTCAAAGGCCACATGTCTTGTGACACAACTCTCCTTTAATATTTTTACATAATTTCATATCAATATATTCCTTTTCTATGTTTGTCGTGGGTTTATTTTGAAGATCATCACATTTTAAGCAATAGCATACCAGAAGGAATTTTTCTTTGTTGCTATTTTTCTTTAATAGAAACACTGATCCTTTGATGCTAGTGGAGAAATATCAGCTGTATCAGTTACTAGAGCTAAATACCAAAATAAAACTGAAAATGCTAGACCAGTACTGGTACAAAATACTTAGAACGTCATCAATTAGCCTGAGGCTTACAATAACAAAATATTTCTATACGTGATTAAACATTGAATTAGTGTTAGTTGAAATCTGCAATGTGCCAAGAGGTTTATTGGAACCTTCATCTAAACTCTATGTAGATCATCAATAAGAACTTCTCAATAAGCATACTAAACAGGAAAAGTTAATTTGTTCAGTGTAATGGCATTAAAAAGCAGTTGAGATAATATTTATTTTAGATTTTTGTTTGTTTCTCCATAGTTCATAGCCTTTTTTTTACTTCCAAATTTTCCTTGGATATAAATGAAAAGTGATATAGTTTGATTTGAAAGATAAATGCTTCTAATTTTTTTTTTTTATCTTTTAGTACTCAATTTGCTGATTGCTATTGAGCCAAAGGAACAATTTTCCCCTCAGCTCACACAATTTACTGCTAACTTTTTAATTTTAAAATGTAGCAAAGACCAAGACAAACATGGGCACTAGAAAGCATTCTAGGCAAAATTGGTTTGTTTGTTGTTTTGTTTTGTTTTTCATTCTTATAAGAGCTGAAAGCAATTATGTACTCTTGACTTTGCTATCTCTGCAAAGCTGGGAAATAGAATGCAGGGAGAATTGTAAAGAACTTTCGATAAATAGAGAAAACCAACATGTTTCCTCTACAGGTGAATGTTCTAATTTCTGAACAGGAACTTACAGCACAATGTGCTAAATGAAACAGAAATGCCCAGCATGTGCTCACTCCATCAAATGTCTTCAGCAAATGAACCAAGTTAGCATTCGCTGGGCACATAAGTACAGGCATACTTGCGTAGCATCAAATGGAAGAGAGAAAATTAAGTGAGTACATTTATTTTTTTTCAAACAACAATGTTTAACCATTATTAGAAATTCATATTGAATGTCTTTTATTTTTTGAGATTAAAATAGAATTATGCCATTCCCCCTTCCATTTTCTCTTTCTAAAACTCTCCATACACCCATCTCAGTTCTCTTTCAAACCCATGACCTCTATTTTCATTAATTGTTACTATATACATATTTACACACACACACACACACACACACACACACACACAACTCAGCTAAAACACTTGTATTTCACAAAGAACAGCCTGACACAATAACTCCAAGTGTGAGTTAATAGCATTCATCCCTTGGTGATAATGAACAGCTTTGTAATTGGGCCTAAGATTTCTCAACAAGTTGGAAGTCATGTTTGGTACTGGAAACTAGTCCACTCTTCAGAGCTAATGAAGACATGGATCTTTGGGGCAAACCTACAAATTACCACTTTAAAAATTCATCATAATTTCTAACTAAACCATTACAAATTTCGAACTATACTCTAAATATGTCCTGATATCCACAGATAATACTTATTTAAAGATTAATATTTTTTCATTGTTTTATGTAGACCTGATTATCTAATGTATGTTCATACACCATTTATGTACATGTGACTATAGACGTCTGGTAGGGTGTTGGAGTCCCCAGACTTAGACAAGGATATTCTAAATCATTATGTCAGTGCTGGGACACACAATGAGCTGTTATATAGGAGTAGCAATTATTTTCTAACTCTGTCATCTCTTCAAGCCTTACCTTTTTTGAAAAGGTGATTTTATCACTATTTTTAAGCAACTTTAAAATTATGTAATTTGATACAGTTTTTGTTCTCTTTTCTCTTGATGAGACTCAATTTTTGAGCTAATGTTTTTCTCTTAATTTACAAACTGTTGTATAATTGTCTCCTATTATTTCCTATTCCTGCTTGTTTCTCCTGTCTTAGTGGAGATTTTGAAATGAGCTGTGCTCCATTGGTTGTAACTGGCAACAAACATGTGCTCAATAGTTCTCTGATACTTTCTTCACTCTTCTCATTTTCTTTTTTCTGTTATGATTGCTTCACCTTCTCTAATCTTTTCTTCTACAGTGTCTAATCTTCAATTAGTTATACCCCAGTGTTTTTCATGCCATCTACTATAACTTTAATATGGAGAAGTTCAATAACTCTTAAACATGATAATGTTCCAGTTGAGTGTGGAAGGCACTAGTTATTGTAAGCAGGAAGAGAGGTGGGCAAGGTAGGCCACTTCCTACAGTGAGCTTTGTAGTCATAATTAACTACAATATCTCTTAAACACAATGATGACTATTGTGGTACCTTCAAATTATATTTCAAATATAAACTGAGGTAATATAAAAATTTAAGGCATTTTTAGGATAATGATTCTTTCATTCAGAAAAGTATAAGTGAAGTTGGCACACTCTGGAAGTACTTTAAGATGATGGGCTCTCGTGTCATAAAAATATGTAGGTATGTATGGTAAGTGCTTTGTAGATACATCACATAGACTCATAAAAGCTATTTAAAATTCAGCTAGACCCAACTCATCCTTATTCCACTGAACAATGGTCTACTCTATGGAAATTCATTTTCATGAGCTTATTGTTCATATGATGAACATAGGAGGCTGTACATAGATAACCAAAGTGCTGAGATGAGCTGAGATGAGCCTTGAACCACTGTCAGGGGACCTTTGCAGTATCCTGTATCTGTATTCAGGCATGCTTTGAAGGATCTAGAATTCTAATCTTTTATACATCAGCTATGTTCCTTGGGCCAGTCACTTTTTGTTTCTTAGCCATATGCTTTCTGTCTATCGAATGGCTGTATGACAACTCTATGAATGGGGTAATTGCAGACAATTATAATTGGTACCATGACTCTATTATTTAAATAGCAACAGGGGAGATTTCTTTCGTATTTAAAAAAAAAATTTCCACAGAACTTGTATTAATTCAGTGTTGTGTTAATTTGCTTCAGGGCCAGGAAGTTAAAAGAGTACAGAATTAGCCTTTCTGTATGAGATGATTGCATGTGCTCACCCACTACTTGCCAGAAATTCTTCACATATATAAAGTTGCTGACCATTCCTCATGTTAGTGAAATTCTGTAGTCAATAAGGCTAAAAAATAAGAAAGCTGGTTCATGAAAATATCTGTTAGCTGACCTTTAATTTATGTTCCTTTCTACAGCTAATACCTGGGGAGAATTATGGGTGTGAGATTGCCTGCTGAGTAGCCTGTAGCAAACCTTGGAAGCTTGACAAGCAAGCACCTCCCAGAAATGCCTGTGTGACCTATACAATGTTTCTACAGCAAATGGTTCCTTGGAGAATTCTTTATGTTCTACCCTTTTTCTTCATCACTTATCCCTCTGGACAAAACTTCTCAGGAGTCCATCACCCTCACAAGAAATCCTGCAGAACAGAACTTCTATGAACTTGATCTTTGTAAAGGTTTATATCTAATTTCAAATTAGTTTTCCTAATTGTTTTGAAGGTATTGGGCTAGTTAAAGAATTTTCTTGAGTCATGGTATCCTTACCTATGAAATATGTACAGTACTAACATCAACTCTTAGGTTTTTGTGTGAATTAAGAAAGCCTCCCCAGGGAAATTGTCATGACAGGTTGCTATACATATTGTTCATTCATAAAAAGAATTATTAAATATTATAATAATGCTAGCTATGAATTTTGAAAGTAAATAGCAATTATCCACAGAGAAGTATATAACTAGGTTTTCAGAAGAAGAAATAGGCATCATCTCTCTCAAGGGCAGACATAATACAGAGTAGCACTAGCACAAAGTTTGTGATTTCTCTTCCACAATGCTTAGAGACTAGATCAAGCCATGGTTTGAGATAAAATAATAGTGTTTTAAATCCGTGTTTACATCTCTTGGAAGAGGTTAATTTCTCATTCCTTCTATCCTGTATTCTTCATTGACTATTTTAATTTTGAGTCCCAAAAGATGTACAAGATTACTTTTAAAGAGGCATAGATAATTCTTTCTCATACCACTGGAGATATCAAAACTGGGTAGGGTGGCAGGTCCTTTAATGATTTTAGGTAAAAAGGCAATGATCCAGGACCATTCAAATCCTATTCCCATAGCTTTCTCTCTCTCTGTCTCTCTCTGTCTCTCTCTGTCTCTCTCTCTCTCTCTCTCTCTTTCTCTCTCTCTTATTTAAATTTGAAAGAAGGTTGTTTTACATGTCAATCCCAGTTCCCTCACCCTCCCATCCTCCCCTATCAACCCCACCAACCCCCAGCCCACCCCAATGTTTGAGGCAAGGTCTAAACTGTGCATAAGAAAGGGAAAGAACTGATTGCAGAACTCTAGGAGTAAGAAACAGCCAGCTACTTGCCATTTCAGTCTTTCTCAGCCTCCTTCCTCTGGAGTTTCAAAAATGATTCATTATTTTTATGTTTGCTTTGTTGTTGTTTTTATTTTTATGTCACAATTTCTTATTGGACTGAAGTGTATATTCTTTTGGAATCTGAACTGCAAAGTCAGACTTCATCAAACCATTAGACTTTACAGATAAGGAGAGGAAAATAAAAAAAAAAAAATGGTGGTGTTGCTTTTCATCTGGGGAACACTCTAAATATGCTACATAGGGTTCATATATCATTGCTTCACCATAGTTTCTCTACAGCTTTCTGAGAAAGGAATGCTATCGATGAAACCACATCTGGCTGGTGAAAATTCAATACACAAAGAGATAAAGAGATCTGTTTCAGTTGGGCAGAGTTAGAGGCAAAACCTAGGTCTGGAAGCTAGGATTAACACATTTACACTAGAGTTTTCTGTCAACACTACATGACATCACAATGAATAATTAATAATTACAAACAGTACCAAAAAGCCTAAACCACTTGTAATATCCTCCAGAAAGTAATCAATACCCAGACCTTCTCATCAATGCAACTGCTAGGCTGTATCTGTCATTGTTTTGCACTCTTAAATTTTATTTTTCATTATTACAATTTGCCTCACTCTCTCATGAAATAGAAACCCAACAAAGGAAATCTTCAAGTTCAAGAATGGGGCAAGAAGGGTAGAAGAAGATTTATTCTACTAGGATGTGTGAATTGAGTTTTACATGCTACATTTTGTGAGATATTTGGAAGTCCACATGCAAATCAATGTATTTGTCCAAACTTCATTTCTAAAATTCTAACAAATAACAGCATGTAAGATAACTCATTAGGTAAGCATGCATCTCCTACAAGTCTAGTGCCCAGGATTTGATCTAGGAATTCATGTACAATAGTTAGTTTTTATAGAATTTACAAAAGTATAGTCACCTGGGAAGAGAGACCCTCATTTGAGCAATTGCCTCTCCCAGATTAGCCCATGGGCAGGTCTCAGGGTAAATTCTTGATCTCTAGATGATAGAGAGGGCATCGGCCCAATGTCATATGCTATACCTGAGTACACGAGCATAAGCTATAGGGGAAACATAGCCGAGCAAGTCAGAGAAAGAAAGCCAGTAAATGTAATTCCTCTGGGACCTCTGCCTCAGTTTCTGCCTCCTGGTTCCAACTGCATTTCCTTTCCTGGCTTCTCTCAATGATGGATTTTTAGGTAAGTCAAATACCTTACCTCCCAAGTTGATTCTGGTCAATCATAGCAACAGAGAAACAAAGATAGAAGTAGAGAACTAGTATTACAAAGTTATCCTCTAAATTCTGGGAGTGTCCTTGGCAGTGCACTCCTTCTAGTAAACATGGGTCATATACTCAGTAATAATTATCATAAAAATAAATTTAAAATTATTTTTTAAATTATACTAAAGGAATTCAGCTAGGAATTCAAGTTTCCTACTGATTTACACATTTCATTTGCACTATATGGCCAGTTCATAAAGTATTATTAATCATATGAAACAAAAAATAAAACCCTATATTAAATTGGGTATATTAGACACCCAAAGATAGTCAGAGGTAGTAAAATATCAACTCAATCCAGTCATGGTAATGTATATCTTTATTCCCAGTACTCAGGAAGCAGAGACAAGAGGATCTCTACAAGTTCAAATCCAACCTGTTCTACAGGAGAGGGAGGGATACACAGTGAGACTAACCCTTACTAAAAGATAATAAATGATAGAATAAAATCAAGCAAAACCACCAATACTTTCAATCAGTTTGATTATTTCTCAACCACTAATCTCAAAGCCACTTTAAGGGACAGATATTAAAGAAACATCCTCCAACAGAGTCTTTTGCTCTGCTGTCTTAATGGAAAGTTACAAAACATGCAGAACCTTCAAAAATTATGACTCATTTTCCTTTTCTTGGAGACATTAAATATGCCACACAGTTTTCAAGAATTTTCATAAAAAATTTTAAAGAATATGTGGTGAAAAAATATAATTCTGATAACGATTATCCTTTTTAAAGATATTTGAAATATTATATGCATTTTAGTTACTGAGGTTACATCACTTAGCAACTCTAATTATAATTCTTTTCTATCTAATAAGCAAAGTGAGATATCAAATATTTGTTTGACTTGTCCAAATATATACTAATTATAACAAGTTTAGCTGGAACATAAGGCCCAGGTTTTCTTGTCAACCAAGTATTTCTTTATTGCTAATTTTATACCTGTGTTATCGTATCCAGAGTGTTCCCTTGAGTCATGGATAAAAAATAATTCTTAATCATACTGGGTGGTTATGGTGCACTCCTTTATGCCAGCATTCTGGATGCAGAGGCAGAGGCAGAGGCAGGCAGATCTCTGAATTTAAATTAAGCCTATTCTACAGAACAAGTTTCAAGGCAGTCAGGGATACACAAGGAAATGCTGTCTCAAAAGTGTGTGTGTGTGTGTGTGTGTGTGTGTGTGTGTATGTGTGTGTATGTGTTTGTGTGTGTGTGTGTGTGTGTGGGTCTCTGTGTGTGTAATAATCATAAAAGTATTTTACTTATCTTTATTTGTGATATGCCACAGAAAATAATTCAGCTATAGTACTCCAAATACTACCAACAACTTTATTATCATATTTAATAGCTTGCTACATTATGCAACTGGCATGGTGTACATTGGAAAAGTATTCTTTTTGTTATGCATATGAATATGCAAATGTGTATATGCAAGTATGTACGCTTGCACACACATACACATACACACACACACACAAACACACACACAGTAAGGGGAGGGTTCAAGCACTTGCTGCTTTTGCAGAGGACTCAGATTCAGTTCCGAGCATCCACACAATAGATCATAATCATCAGTAACTCCACATGGAGGAATTCAATGCTTTCTTCTGAACACTTTGGGCACCAGGCACACACACATGATACACTTGTATATGTGACATACATGCAGACAAAACACACATATACATAAAGTAATCTAAAATTTTTAATAATAAAAATAAAATAATATTCTATGGAGGAATGAATGTTAATATACATCTCACTGCTAAGTGTTTATTTTGCTTGAGATACTTAAAAATACTTTTGTTACACACAAGTATTATTATACCTTAAGGAGTTATTTTTTTTACAAAAAAAATTAAGGAATAAAAAACTACCAAGATAATCTGGCCTTTTTATTACTTTTGACCAGTAAATATTGGATTGTGTCTCACCTCCTACTGACAAGCAGATAATTCTAGTTCCTTTTTTCATGTTACTATTATTAATAACTGTAAAATTGAATTTACTATAGTAAGATACTTACAAACTTGCCTTTTGTTGTAATTAATAAAGCCGTTTAGACAGTTCAGCATGGCCATCCTACCCATCTTTATAATATGTGACCATTCTCACCACTATATGATGATATTTATGGTAATATCATGTATTCCTCCTACTTGTTCTGTCTGATATCTATTTTATATAAATAAGAAGTTCTTGATCAAATGATGTTTCTTGATCCCAACTAATCTGTTTGCAAGGGGATGACTCTGAGGCTAAGAGACATTTTTAATCATGTACCTAATTTTCTCTCATAATAACTTATAATTTCCTTTTCTGAAGGACAATTGACACTGGCTTGTGACCTTCAGATTAACAGAAACTGAAAATACCAGCAAATGACTTGATTCTTCTGACGTATTGCGAGGATTCCTCTTGTCTATTCAGAATAGATGAACACTATGAAAGTGTCTCCTGAATTGACAAATTATCCTAATAAGGATTTCATGAAAATGGATGAATGAAAGCATTACATGACCTGTGCAGGGGCCATTTATAGCTCTGAAATTTTTGTTTTGTTTTTTGTTTTTTATTTTATAACTTAATGTTTGTTTATATTTCTGGAACTCAAAATATCTGATGTTGTTCTTCCAAATTGCATCTTAGAATAGCCCCACTGGTGGTCCTTTATGTTCTCAGCATACACATCTCATCGCATGCATTTCACTCTTACCATAGGGTTCCTTTTTAGCCAACAGACTATCAGCCAACATGGCTTATACCTTTTAAAGTAGAACCTTCCACACTACTTTATTTAATAATATTCCCCTTTGGCAATAAAATGCCATGTTATAGAATAATAAAGAAAAATTTACATCAAAAGTTTTGTCTTTAAACCACAAAAACTTTGAATATTATTTCCTATTTATGATCTAGTCTAGTATAGGCTTAACAGTGCAGACTAGTTCTATCATGCTAGCATACACACACACACACACACACACACACACACACACACACATATATATATATATATATATATAGAGAGAGAGAGAGAGAGAGAGAGAGAGAGAATAAGAACTTGAGAGTTACAGAGACAGGTTTATAAATAGATATAAAAACATAAAAACATGCCAGAATTATAACAAGAAAACAATTAGGAAGATATGAAAATAAATAGACAGATCTTTCTGCAAACACAAGTTCAATAATTTCTTCACTTTAAATAAAAAATGACTTGCTCAAGGTCTTTCAACCATATGGTGGTATGATTAAAACAACATGCCCTAAACAGAAATTATACTGTTTTGCCCTATACCAGCTGTCGCATTGCATTGTAGAAAATAAATAATAGGATATTGTTGCAGATGCTATAGATTGTCTGAAAACTACAAGAAGACCTTGTTAATTGGCTATGCAAGACTGCAGATCAGTAATATGCAGAAAAACAGCAAGAAAGCTTTGAGCTGCTTACATGGGAGCTGCTAAGACAACACAATGGCTGTGGGCACAGATGGCTCTCCATAGAACTTCATGTCCCTATTTTTGTCTAACCTCCGTCTCCCATGAAAGTGAATAGCAAATGGAAGCTACTGAAATGGAAATCAATTTAACTGTTGATGTTAGATGTTTATGGTATATAATTCCAAGTATGAACTTGAAAATCAGACAATACTGAGAATGAATATTCTCTGGCATTTCCTTGAGACCAATTTCAATGCCTATTCTCAGACAAATTGTGCTTGTGTGGTTTTCTCATTTATTTCCTAATGTGAAGTAATTCTTTGTCTTTTTACAATCACACTTCTTTCAAAATGTATTTTCTGTCACTTGGGGATTTATTATATTTATTTTTTCCCTGTTTTAAATAACAGTATGGGTTGATATTGTTTTCCAAGAATCAGGGAACATTGGATCAGGAAGAAAGTCAATACCTTTGAGAGACAATGTTAACGCATGCTGATGATTTGGGTCAAATGGACTTTTTATACTCATCATGCTGATGCAGTTGATGACCCTTCTTTACCAAACAGTATGCCTGTGAAAATGTGGCTCATATATTTAAGATTTTGGAATGTTTGTTTTTCCTACCAACTTTCTCCTTTCCCAGTGTTTGCTGAAGTAAACAACATTGTATTCTGTTCAGACCTACTCAGTTCTCAGTTCTGAATGGGAGCTTGCTAAGTGTCACTTGCCAACCTCTATGACTATACTTTTTTTTAATTTGTATTAATTCTTTCTGAGGAAAACTATAATTGCCACTGATCATTGAAATGTTACATTTTGTAGTAACATAATTTAACTCTTAGTCACAAATATGCTAGCCAGAAATACCAACCAAGGAACTGTGTTGGACACTACAATTGTTTCACCTGGTTTTGCTATCTCTTTAATAAAGAGCTATTACACAGTTCATGAGTTACATATCATCTTTCATATGTGAGAGCTCTTCACCATTCAGCAGTGAGCAAGAGATATAATTGCAGAAAATGAAAGCATTTAGCTCTTCTAGTCTCACAAGTATAGGCAGATTAGAAACCCTGTTTGGAGGCTACAAACTCAGATGTATAATTTAAAATTGTTGTATCTTATTGGAAATGTTGTATTTCTTATATTCCATCATGCATAAATACCAGTGTCACTTCCTAACTCTTGTAGTAGAATAGCAATGGGGGAAAAAAGTTTGTTTGTTGGTCATGGGCAAAAAGTGAAATTTAATGAGATGGTACATCCTAGTGTATCCTTGTGTCATTCCAAGAATGAACTTCAATCAGCAGATACTTTTGTAGTGGATGGAGGCTGAATTGGAAGATGAGAGATAATCCACATCTATATTGAGTGCCTATGCTTATCGGAATTGATGTCAGTTTAGTGCAATTGCATCATAATTTCTTCCCAAAGCTCTCTCTGTAGTACTCTAGGTGGGTGATGGAACCTTAAAGAGATGACGCTCACCTAAGGAAACAGGGTCATATAGATATGCCCTTGAAGTGGCATTTGGAACCTGCCCACTTCTTTCTTTCCCCAGATGCCATGAAAAGAAAGCAATACTCCAGCCTGTGCTCCCACTATGGTATTCTCCCTAAACACAACTCAAGATAACATAGCTAAGTGGTCATGTACTGTAGTGTGAAAGTGAGTGAAAATAAACGTTTTCTTGTTTTAAGTTGATACTCTGGAGTATTTTGTCACAGCAATTGAAAGCAAGCCAGAGCTACCTCAAATAAACTCATGTGCTCATGTGCAACCCCCCCCCACACACACACAAAAAGTAAAATTCTTTCCAAGCTCTTATGAAAGGCAAAGTGTGCTGAACTTCATAGTAATTTCCTTTTAATGAAAAAAGGGAAAATTATGTTTTTGTCAAGTATTTATTTTTTGGTGTCTTATATGCTTAAAATTTTTATATGCACAGTATTGAACAGCATATTCTATTAATACAGATGTAAGACAAAGGATTCATTCCTTCACAGAAAATAGAATAAAAAGAAGCAGATTTATTTTTAGTAAACTATTGACTCTGTCTCCCATGTTTTTTCACTTATACATTGAATTTTAAAAATATGTTGTTGTCTTATATTAATTTCACAGCAGCAGTTATCTAAGAGACATTTGTGAGTTTTATGTACTTAACACTAATATGTACTTAAGATTTTAACTGTCTTAGAAAATGAGGCAAACAAATTCCCATACTCCAACCTGGTTAGTTTTCTACTGTCAAAACAATAGTTCATCATTATATTTATTTTAAATAGTAATCATGAAAATGTTATATTGTATTTATTCAAAATATATTTTTCTTCAAGGAACAAATTAATATACATATATTGGTTTCCAGTATATCTTATGGATGATAATATTTCCTTAGTCAGTAATGTATAGATTTTTCTAAGAAAATAACAATATCACATTAGCTATAAAGATATTTTGAGAACTTATAGAATAAAATTAAATTAAATATATTACAATATTTCCTTTTTTGAAACACAGTTACTATCCTAGGGTAGAAGGTGAGAGCTTTACATGTTACTAATGGTCATAAATGGTCATAGGAAGTTTTCCATCATTCATGTACATACTGTGATGTAAGCCAGTGTTAGCCATGTAATGCCAGCCATTGTAAACTCATCAATCAATTTCTTTTTTAAACCAATCTATCTCTTCATAAAATACACTAATAAGTAGCATTAATGAATGAAAAGCTGTAAGTCTGGTAAATAAGTCCATTGGATATCCTTGAGCAGAATACATATACCTCTAAGTTTTTGTCTACATTTACCAAATAGTAAAACAAAGATTATCATCCTCTCAGAGACTTGTGGAAGTAACACTGTATTGTGCACAATTCCCAGATGTTAGAACACAAGCAAATGATAGTTTCTGGTCATGTTTTATCTTCCTGGGAGGATGCAACATCTTTTCACCAAGATAAAACAAGCAGAAATCACACATGTCACCTTGAATCCAAAAAAATGTCTTGATTTCATGAGACTTCTAGAAGCACTTTCGCTTCACCTCTAGAAATCTATTTCCAGAAAAATTCAGGATACTATCAAAACAACATTGGGATTTAAAATTCAAACATACTGTATAGTCCAGAATTATAACTAATAGAAAATTAAATATAATTTTGTCAACTTAAAAAGGGTGGGGGGGAAGACCTGCCATTTACCTTAAACTCAACACCTACATATCTACAAGTTTATTTGCATTTGATTTGTTTTCAAAATAATTCTGAAAATATGAAAAGGAAAACATCCTCAAAAAGATTCCACCTATGAAGAAAGTAACATTTACACATCTGAGGGTTATCCTAGGTTACAGCAGGAGCCATGGAGTGCTCAGAACTAGGACTTAGAAACATCTATTCAAGCACACTCCTTTTATAGACTAGGAATTTTCATTACAAGGGAGGAACAGCTTGACAGGCTGTTCCAGGACAACAGTAAGTTACATTATTTAATATTTTTCCAAAATGAAATCAATTTTAATGTTTTCAATTGAAACCTAAAAATAAAATAAAAATCTATTGTTGCACAGTCATTCACCAATTTATTCTAAGATAGTATGTTACTATTCAAGTACTTTGGAAATTTTAGTATTGATTAAAATAGATCCATGACTCATTAAATTTCAAAAACACCAAGACTACAGGACCAGTGTTATTTCAGCTCATTTTCCATTCAATTTCATTCTCTCTTTTAACTTAATTAATAAATGAAAAATCTTATTGACTTTTTTCTTCATATTTTATGTCTTGACTCTCCATTCAATATTTAGTTCACTTCAATAATCATTTGCTTGTGGGTTAAGAAGGGACAACAAATCTTATGATGGTCTAACGTCTGCGTATTATACACAATATAGTTTTATTTCCACAGGTCACTGAGGATAATAATCACTGTTTTTCTATTGGATAAATGTAGACAGAAACTTGCAGGCTTATATATTCTGCTCAAGGATACTCAATGAACTTATTTACCAGAGCCATAGCTTTTCACCCATGCCACTCTTTTGGTTTCTTTACTTTCTTTAGGCATCTGAATTAACTTTAAGTTGGGAACATGGATTTGTATTCAGATTGTTTCACCTGTAAATGTAAATAAATGTATGTAGAAAAGGTTGAATTTGAAAGTCATGTCAAGTAGAGAAGTTGAATTAAGAAGAGATGGTAGAACAGGTCATATATGTGGCTAGCTCATAGAGAACAGTAATGAATGGCAAGAGGTGATATACAAGGGTTGAATATTAAGAATAAATAGCAGATAATTCTAGATAGCAAGCAATCAGCATGAACTTTATCCATAAACCATTACTTTAACATTGGGGTTTATGTATCATAACGGAAAAAAAAAATAAAGACAAATTTAATGGTGCATATTTTAAAAATTTTTTGCATGTATGTATGTATGTATGTATGTATTGCAATAGAAATTTAGGTACGATACATATGTGCATTAGTTGTTTTTCTAGTTTCTGTGATAAAATGAAGTTAACTAAGGAAGGATTTATTTTGCCACAAAACAGGATGGGATGGTGCTGGTTGCAGAGGCTTTAGGCAGCAGATCCCATACATCTACTGTCAGGAAGCAGAGAGTGATGAACACCTGAGTTCAGCTCAACTGCATCATTCTTGTTGTTGTTACTCAGTCTAGGACCCTAGGCCATGGGATGATGTCACTCACATTTTTGTCCTCCCACTTCAGATCACTCTAAGTCTGAGCTCAAAAAGTAGGTGAAGGACAACAAGGTAGAGAAATAATCACTAATCTTTAACTTTTGATAAAAAGTTATGAAGATGCTTCATGAAAAAGCTATTTCAGCTGTGTTAAGAACAAAAGTGTGGAAGGTTCAGCCAATGAGTGCTATGATGATCTTTTTGGTTCACTATGAAGACTTGTAGGTCCCAAGAATTAATGTCCTCTATGAAACCCTTTGTTCATGATTTCATATCAATGTATGAACATGGGGACCAATGATCTTCTTCACACACACACACACAATGGAGAGAATTTGATGACCAAATTCTATGAGTACAAATAATATGAGCATAAAGAACCAATTGCTGCTTTAAACACTGAACAGAGGGAAAATATATCATTGAGTCCTGCATTATTTATTTTAACTGAAGAAGCAGATATAGTTTTATCAAAGTAATTGTCACCTTTAGTGGCCTGAAGGGTAAGGATTGAAGATAAAAGACACTATGTAAAATAAGGCAGCAGTTATGTTTTCACGAGATAATAGAGTTTAGGGAAGGAAGCTGTTGATATTTTAATAACTAGTTATGGTTATCATGGTAGCAGTAGATTTTTCATGTCTTTTGTGCTTAAGAGGAAAGCATTCCTATCTAGAGCATCATCTTCCCAGTGCCCCATTTTCTTCCTTCCTTCCTTCCTTCCTTCCTTCCTTCCTTCCTTCCTTCCTTTACCCTTCCTTCCTTCCTTTCTTTCTTTTTCTTGTTTTTCAATGTTAAATAGAACACCCAACTTCATGTCTACAAGCAATCCCATGACAGCGGTGATAATGAGTTCAGATATGTGGAGTGATTTCTAAGAAAATCACTTGAATACTAAGAGGTGAAGCTAGTCTGAGATGTGAGTGGCCAAAACCTAAGAGTGCATACTTGTCAATGAAGATTCCAAGTGGTTTTGGTGCAAATACCAGTAAAAACATTAAGGAATTCAGGAATTTGTTTAAAATTTAGAGTCATGGAAATAAGATGTTGGTGGAGCCTGTAAGATGATGTGTGGTGAAAAAAAGTGAATCAACTACCCTGGATTTTAATTGATCACTATATGCACACTGTGGTACATGCATGCACACAAAATGAATGAATGAAATGTGTTTTTTGAAATATTGTTCATGAATTAAAGTCCTGTTATAGAGAAAGAAAGTTGAAATTGGATATGAATAGAGGATAGGCAATATTTTATCCGGTGAGTTTAATGACAAGCTTAGAAACTACAGAAAACAGTACTAAAAGTGCCATGAATATGTTTTTCTTAAATATTAGAAATAATAGTGTGAGTTTGATTGAATTTGCTTCATTTTTGACATTTGCTGGGCTTTATACAGTGGGTGAATAACAGCATCAGCAGGGGAGCAAAGTAATGTAATAAGGAAAAGCACGTGTCTCTGAGCAGACACATGAAATTGCACTCAATCCTTACAAATAAATAAAATCCTCAAAGACACTAGCCATGATATCAGCATTATTGCTAATTGCATTTAGTACTGTGATTTGGGGGATTGCCATAAGCTGTTTGCAGAGATAGGGAATTCTGTTGTATGCTGGTAGTGTTCAAGAAGTTCTGCTGCTTTTTGTTTAATTTGCAAGGCACACAACTTAGAGGAGAGAGGCTGACAGCAGGGACATGCCTTAATAAGCTGCCGACATAGTCCAGATAAGAACAGACAAATTTGTGAACTAGGGCAGTGGCAATGGTAACAGAAAGGAGGGCAGTTACACAAGAGATTTCAGAGGCACCAGAGCCTTCATGATTCATTACGTGTAGGAGGCAGAGACATGGCTCGGAGTGTTCATGACTGGCTCATGGGGGCCATGGTGGTATTGCTGCCAGATAATGAACCATCAAGAAGAGATGGGGCATGGAAGGAGGATTGTTAGGTCACGATTTGTGATGATAAAGTGACTGAACTGACATTACTCACTAAGTGCTACACTAATCTACCACCTGGAAAATATTTTCCTCCAAAGATGGCACAGAGGCACTGGGAACAAATAAGAGGACTCAGGAAAGTAGATGTGAGAACTATGAGGAAGCAATGACTTAAGTAGGGAGGAATTCTTTCATGTACAAAATTTTCCATCTTATTGATAAAAAGGAGGGGTGTAAGCTTTGGTGTCAGACATTCTGCCTTTTCTTCCCCTCTTTCAATATACTCAGTTTAGTGAACACGTACTTACATACTTAAATATACATAATATTACCTAGCATATTATATTTTACAGTAACTCCTGTTCATACTAACTGATTCAGGCTTGCTACCTTTGCTAAAATACAGTAAGCTAATTTAAATAAAAATAATAATGATAATAAGGCTCCAGCTTCAGCCATGATGCGCCTGGAGCCATTCTTCACAGTCTTCCCACACAGTTTCCCAACATTTTACAAATGAAGAACATCATTAGATTAGTACTCAATGTTCATCTCCAAAAGCTTGGTGTCATCAGCTCTGGAAATGAGCTGGATGCTTTTGATGTTAGCATGACATCAAGCAGGAACATTCTAGCTTTGATGTCATTTTTCTCCCTAATTATTCAATAAACCTCCTCCTCTACCCAAAATTATAGAGAAGTCACTGGTCTTGGAGCTGCTTTTGATGGTATAGACATGAATACTTTGTTTTGGAATAGATTTTCATTTATTGATACAATTTAAGGTCAATTTTGTGATAGCTATATATCTCTTGTTTAGGTATTGTGTTTATATAGTTCATTTAAAAATGTAAAGTATAATTTAGTTCAGATTTTAGATAGTTACTTATAATAGTCAAAACTTATAGCTAGGTGAGTTAGGATTTCTAAATATGTAGAGATGTATTTGAGATGAATAGAAATTCTTCAAACCTTTCAAAGACCTACAGAATATGACATTTAAAATGGTTTAGGGTTTTTCTTGACAGTGAGACATAAATGCTCCTGGCAATACCACCTGCACCAGAAAGGAAGAAGGAAGATGGACATTGAAGAAACCTGGACTGTTGACTTTATGCTGGACATGCAAGACCTATAGAAAAGTGACTGCTGATTAGAGATGGACATTGCTACAGAGTTCCTGCTTAATGGAAGAGTCTGCCAGATATTCTATAGGGCACAAAGAAAAGTGACTGACAAACTGCCAATACAAGAAGACAGTTTAAAGTTTCCTGCTTTCCTGAAGAGTCTGTCAGCACACTATGGCCTATGGGCTGAGGATGGAAGATTACAGAAGAACTTTGGGTGACTGGTCAGGCAGTGAGTTGTCGCTGTCATTTCTAGAGTTTATATACTATCCTTCTGTTGTTTTTGAAGGAGTTGGAGACAGATAGTTATGGTTACAGTTTTCCTTAGTTAAGCTTAAAGATAAGTTACATATAGGACTTTAGACTCACAAAGATAGAATACATGATGGAATATTTTCTTAAATCTTACTAAATGTTAATGAACTAAATATTGTTAACTGTGATTCTTATTTGATAACTGTTGTGTTATATTTTGCTATGTTAAGGTTAAAACCCTTCTCTTTATTTAGACAGAAAAGAGGAGATGATGGGAGATGTCATTCATTAAATATGTTTCTCCTACTGGTTAATGAATAAAGCACTTTTGGCCAATAGGAAAGCAAGATAGACGGGGCTAGGAGACAAGGAGGATTCCAGGAAGTTAGAAGGAGGAGTCAAGATGGAGAGGCTGGGGAAGTGAGACGCCTGCCCCATTCCCTGGTAAGATTAGAGCACGTGGAAGTACTTATTTTTTTAACAGGAATGGGTTAATACTTAAGACAGAGCTAGCTGATAAGAAACAAGTAACTGGCCAACAGCATTATATCTGATACAGAGTCCTGTGTGTTTTTTGGGGCTGGCGCGGCGGCGGGACTAGACCAGCGGCGGGCAGAAAAATCTTACTCCTTACAGCTTTTGACCATGCTATCAAACCATCAGTTTCATAATGCATTCTATTTCATGTCTCATGGCACCTTCCATTAGTTTTACATGGGATTTTCTAGAAGTTTAAGGAATCAAATTGTTGAACGCATCATGCTGTCCTCTTGACCTTGATGTCAGTTTTCAATTCAGGCATTATTTTCAATGAGGCCATTGAAACAGAAATGCACAAGAACCACATAGTTTTTTTTTAAAGGAGAACAAGGAGTAGAAAGAAGTGGTAAGTGTGTTTAATCTAGCCACCACACTAAAATTATAATGAAGTTGCGTTTTATTACGAGAAGTTATTTTATCAAATCTAGCATTCACCTTCCCTATAGCTTCACTGTGATTTCCTTGAAGAGATTATATTATCATGGGACTTTGGTAATTTTTACTATGTTTAAAATGATTGGATCAGTCTCTTCTGTACCTTTGTCTTAACAAATTCCCACAGGCAGTTTCCAAGTGATGTTGGGGGGGGGGCAGGGTGTTATACTAGGAACTTATGATGCAGCATCAGCCTTCCTCTACTGCCGTTTGTACTGAACGTCTTGCTGGAACAAAATGAATAAACAAAAAGTGTGATAGTCATGAGTTTGTGGATGCTATTTTAAGGTGCTGGTAGAAATACAGAAATGTGAATGTACAACAGAAATTAATCCCAGTTTCTCTTTTTGGAAGAGGTAACCAGCCACTGGAGATTATATTTGTATTACTTTTATATATAGTAAGCTTTAGTGCAAAGGTAGTCTTGAGATTTTTCTTTTTACCCTTGAACCAAATGGAAAGGGAAAAATGTTCCAGTACATGATGATCAAGGTCCCTGTGAATGAAGGGACAGAAGGCCACCTTTCTCCATACACTCAAGCATTGCTTCAACCTCTTTGCTTTCCCAAAACAAAGGAGTCTTTAGAGGTCAGTGATGGAAGAGGTGCAAAGATCAAATGGTTCTAGCTTCTGTCATGTTGACATATCCAGCACATACTTCCTTCAACCTCCCAACCTCCCAATCCTTCTTAAGCAGTTCAACCAAGCAGGGACCAAATATTCAAACATGAGTCTGTGGTAGCTATTCTTGTTCAGATTACCCTACCATTAAAAGTCATGATACTTCGTATAAAAATATTGTTCTTTAGCTCCTTTTACTAATTTAATGTCCTGGCTATGTGTACTTAACAAGTGCAGTTTTAGGAGCTCCAGAAATGTCCAATCATTTTTATGAATAATATGTATAAATATATGTGTATAGCATATACACAGACTCTCAATGAGTAGTAATATTAATATATATATATGTACATATATATATATATGAAATAATTGGTCCCATCAGAATTTCAGACTGATGCAGTTGTGACTGGAGACAGTTGTGTACAATATGCAAAACATATTATCTTATCCAGTTTTGGAACCAGTATAAAATTATTAAACTGAACAGATATCTGAACACATCAATCCAGGTGCACATTTGACCTCATAGCAGTTGTGACAGTGACAGAATGCATAAAGACTATGCAAGCTCCAGCCAAGAAGAAATCCCAGCATTCAGATTGGAAGGTAAATACATAATCCTTTAGGTAAAGATCTATTAGCATTTGTTAGTCTCTGGTAAAGAAGGATTAAATTTTTGTTTTTGTTTGTTTAATGACAGAGCCTCTGATAGAAGAACCTTTGTACAACAGAACAAACCACAATTCCAACACAAGTAGTGCAACAGAAAAAGGATGAAAAGGGAAGTAAAAATAATAATCACAAAATTGTATGGGAAGGGGCAAAAATGTTATAAGAGTGCATGAAATTCTCAAAGACCTAACAAAAGTATTTTTTTAATTCAATTACTGGAAAGTTAAAAAGTCCTCATTTACTTCATATTCTCTCATGATTATTTAAATGTTTAAATTTCAATAGACTAAGAAACATACCCTCTAAAAGGACTAAATTAATTTACACCTAATAAACATTTTCTTTTCACGAATAATTGCAATTCAAGAAATTAGAAAATCAATTACTAAAATATTTTAAATCCAATTTGTTTTAAGTTGATAGGATACATGTATATTCATCTATGCTACTAGAATTCCAAATAACATCTTGTCTAAAAAATTAGTCTGCTGCTTGGTCTTTCTGAATATCATGCATAGAAGTGCATTGAAAAGCTTTCCAAATTGCAAGTGTCACTTAAAATTCTTTTCAAGAGCGACATACCAGAAGTTGTCTTCACTACTTCAGTGGTATTCCTCAATCCAACAAATGAAAACTGATACAGCCTCCAAGATCTTGTATCTCCTACTTCAACAGAACTGCGCTTCCATTGATAAACAATTTCTTCACGTGGATAACCATCTATCATGAGATGTAAATGACACATTAAATGCAACAGTGGATGGCCACAAGTAGCAGCTACTTCCCTTGAACAAGCTGTAGATGCTAAGGGGAACGGCACTCTAAGTCATAATAGCACCCCACACTGAAAGGTACTGCTTTATGGAAAATTAACAGAATAATCATACCAGGCTGAAAAAGATAGAAAGTCAAAACTTCTTTTGAAAAATCACTTTTAATTGTGTGGAATTTAAACAATAAATCATTTTCTAAAGGTTATAGCTGTGCCTTTTATCACCTGAGGTAATACAAAAGTGTCCAGTTCAAAATGAAGATTAGAAATGTAAGATAGTGCTTCATAGTGAAGACTTGCCAGTAGTTCAAGATTCTGAGAGTCTTGGAACAGACATGGGAAACAATGAGAAAGATGCCATAAACATATTTTTCCAGTTCCTAATATCATAAGCATTTATACTATCAGATATTAAGTTGCTCAGTCTCTCTTCCTTCCTCCCTCCCTCCCCTGTCTTTTGATCTGGCATTAGGGAATATGGATTTCTAAACAAGGATTGCTCATGTTGGCCTTGAATTCACTACCTTCTGCCCCACCTTATTACTAGGATAACATGGCTAGAGTATGGCAGAGGGCAAGGAGAGGAAATATATGATGGTATCAGTATTTAGTTTGGACTCTGTTTAAAGATAGAAATTTAAAATTGCAATTAGCATGTACCAATGACAATAGGAACACACAAAAGAGCTTAGGGGAATAGAAGATCTTCACAACAAATAGTATTGCACTGAAAATCAAAGCAAAGTAGTGATTTTAAGTATGGTTTTCATAGCTATCATAGGAATTTTTAACTCTTTTGTAAAATAATTCTTAATGGAGATTATTATAATTCCTATATAATGAGCTTATGGGCAGTGAGTATGTCCTGAATGAACAATATTATTATGAATTAACTGACGACTGTCCCTTTCTCAATAAAATATGAATATAATTAAAAGCAAGGCTAGTACTAAAGCTCAGTTTTAGAATGTTTATTTAGCCTGAAATAAGGTCCTGGTTTCACTCTCTCATATGGCCCCCAAATAAGTGGGTACACGAATGAATAAGTAAAAAATAAATGTTTAACTATTTGTACATTAATAACATTAGATGAAGGTAACCCTTGACTATAAAGTATGATTTCCCATTTGAATTAAATATTCTGTCCTTTATACTTTAATTTACTTTGGATGAATATTACTTTTGTAAAAGAGAGAAGGTCGATGACATCTACAGAAAAGCTGGGGACATATGTAGCAACACTGTGAATGGGGAGAGCAGAGCGCCATAAGGGAACACTGTGAGAAGGGCAGTGGTGACTGCTTTTTTGTAGCAGTAAGTGACATTACACTGTGTGTGTGCTGAGAGGGCAACTGTCAATTGAGATCTCATGGCACAATTATTTCTAGTTTTTGAGTTTCAACTAACTCCAAATAACAACAGCTATACGTGATTGTAAGCTATCAAGGTTATTCTCATTAAAATTGAAGGAAATATCAACTTTATAATTGGACACATTTTAATCAAATAGATAGACATGACATTTGATATATAATGGAAAGTTTTCTAAGTATGTAGTGTGTACATATCTATCCTTGGAATTGATGATATGATGAACTGATGATTGCTTCTTTTATAATTGGTCTTTTAAAATTAACAATGGTTATTAACAATGATTATGACTTTATTCATCTTAGGAGTTTCTATGACTCCCTAGAAGAAAAATGTGTTGATGAATGTATATGTTTAAAATCCATAATTAATTTTTCATGCATCCAACTACCATATGAAAAATAAGGCCATGATAGATAATCTAAAGAAGATGATTAACAAAAAGGAAACCAGTTAGAAAACTGATACCTGTTTTGGTTTCAAATGCCTGCAGAAGTGTTCATGTTTAGTCAGTGGTACACTTGTCAAAGGTCCTCTAGATATGTTATATTATCCATTGAGAATAATAACAAAAAGTATACTTTTATTGTGCTGTCATGCCATGCATTTAACATATACTGACAGAACAGTATTAATGTGGGATACACCTTGTCTAAGAATGTGTTATACACTTTTCTGTGTCCACTGAAGGGAATTGGAAGTATAGAATCAATCATTGTGCCCTTTCTATTGAGTTCAGGTCTGGTCCTAAAGTCTTCTCATCAGTGACTCTAGACATAAATTCAGTGTCTGTTTTCTAAAAGTTTCCCACTCAATGAATACTTCTGCAGAGATTGTCTTAATTGGCACAAATTTGAATTACATTAAAAAGATTTCAGGAGGTGAGGAAGGGTAGGAGAAGACAAGGGGGATGATAGAAGCAGTGGGAAGGAGAACTGTGGTTGAATGTAAAGTGAAATTTAAAAATGGAAAAAAATGTTTCAAAATACATAACATAGTCCAATGTCACTCTGCAACTTCTATGATTCATTATATTAATTAATGAGGTGATCAGAATGACTGAAGGTGTAGTACAGACAATTACTTACAACTGGAGAACTCCAGGGGGCAGGAGTGTTCATCCATTGGGAAGTTGTGTAACTGCAACTGGCACTCAGCATCAATTGTCAGCCTAATTAGAACCACAAAAAACATAACAGAGAAAACTACTAACATCATTTCTAAAATGCACAATATGACATTCTGATTGATAACACAGCCTGATCCTTAGTGAAAACATTTCTGAGATCCAGACAAAAGTTATTTCTAAGCAAAAAAATTCACCTCAACTCTATTTATTCAAAATATGTGATTAGTTGTTTTATATTTTTCTTATTTATTTTTACAAGTTAATTGCACACATTGGAGATTTCTCAGTCGATATATTTAACTTATTTAAGAGAACAATCTGTTTTAGGTACTTAAGATCATTTAATGTTTGCATCGAAATGAATGCTGACAGTTTTCTGAACTTAACAGTTAATTAAAACAAAGCCTTCTCCTGGCAAGAACTTGCTGTTTTTAAATTACCATAGGTGGGTTTTAAAATACCTCTGTTGTGCAACCGACTTGCGTGCACTTTTACAACAGAACACCATGAAGCCATCAAATAGTATATTATAGAGAAGGGAACTATCTAAAACACACACAAGAAAGAGATGCTAAATGCACATACACTGAGCAATTGCAAAAGCCTTAACCAATGAGTTTCAGTTGGCAAAGGATTAAAGCTTCGAGATTTGGAGTTTCAAGCCCTAGACTGAGATTCAACCAGTTTGAATCAAAAGGTGATACTTTGATCACCTTTGGAGATGCGTGGAAAAAAGTCACCCTGCAATGGTGATGGTTGATAATTTTCAAAATGTTCAGATCTGTGAGCTGAATTTCTTACAACTACCAATACCTCTGCTGAAGTGATAAAACTGTTATTTTATAAAAACTTAATTTAAAAGACTTCCCAATTAGCATAACTTTTAATCGGGCATATTTAAATTTTTGTGGTATAATAAAGCAATTAATGATCTTGCAGTGCATCTTTAATTGCCTATAAAGCCTGGATCAAGAAAGCTCTGTTAGGGCTCTGTTGTATTTGAGCTTACTCAAGGTCACAAGACCAGGAACAAGTCACAGGACTTGGAGTTAGGCCTATCCTTCTTCACAACAGGAGACTTTAATCACAGTCTCTTTATGATTTTTCTTTAAAGAAAAGCTTGGCTTTATTCAAAATTGAGATTTTAATTAAATTTGTTTTTTTATTAGAATTATCTCTCAAAATTCAAGTGATATTATTACAATCAAAGATAGATTGCAGTTTTAAATACAGACTCAAATATATATATATATATATATATACATACATGTACACATAGCTTAGATATCTGTGTACACATACAGAAGCTAAAATCATCTTTTTCTATATAGACATTGTCTCAAGCCTTAAGTATACCATAATTGGCACTTTTAGGAGGCTTCCATAATTAAACACTACAGTGCTTCCTCAAATTAATAAAACTCAAAGATGACTACCACATTATAAAATGATAACAAGACCTGAGCTAAGATGAATGATTGCATATTTCAAAATCCAGAATGAGCTATGACTTATAATACTGACTTTGATTTTCACATTTCTCATTCTAGTAATTACCTTATTAGTGATTTAATAAATTCCCAATGACTTTAAAATTGTCACAATGGCTTACTTTTGCAATTGGAGCCATTTTTCTCAGTAACTGATCTAAATCTGGTTAGATCAGGCCATTTTAAAATAATATTAAATAGTATTAAGAATAATAAGACATAAATATACTTTACTGATACTTATTATATGCTAAAATCTAGAGGTTTATAATTTAATTTTTGAAAATATACAAATAAATATTGCATCTGACATATTTATGTATCACGATTTGTGGTTGGCCTTTTACCCATCACTCTTTTCACATCTACGAAACTTGTGGGGTAAGATTCTTACCTGACAACCAAGAAGTATAACTGTAATTTATTCACATTAATGAACTGGACATAAATTAGTGGGAGGTAGGGAGAAGTGTTTACAACATCGGGAATGGAGGCTAATTCTTTCCTAATAATTTATATCTGAGTTCATTTAATTTATGTGAATAGGAAATATAACAAGGGAAACATGTTTCTTATAGAGAAAAGAATTCTGATATGAATCCTAAAACTAAGTCCATTCTCATAATCCTCCAGTAAGTTCTGTACACAGAAATGCCCTAGTTCACATGACAGAAAGATAGAAAACAAACAGCCCTGGGCTTCCTTCCCTCCTTTTCCACCCAGCTTTCCTTTTTAAAAACATAGGGCTGATTTTGTTCCTTTATTGTCAACAAGTGCTCCTTTCCCCTCAAATATTACCTTAAGGTATAGAGAACTCGACCATCATTCCAGATTCGCAGCATCCTGTTGGGAGTGGTGATCCAATGAGCATCAGCCTTTTTGGAGTTCCTGAAGAAAGTGTCTGGAATCCAGATTTTTCCCACCATATTGCTATTCAACCGGAGAACTTTAATGGTACTGTTAAATTTCAAACGTCTGTCATACCAGGTTTGGGCAAAAAAAATATCAATTGTATATTCCTGTTTTAAAAAGAACAGAGGATTTAGAGTGTTTGGTTTGTGTTTCTCGGTCCCTGCTTATTGCCAGCACGAGGCAGTGTTGTTTGGGTTTTAAATAGTCCAAAAAGAAACAGTAGCTTTGTTGACGAAGTCACTACCATATCTGTCTTAGACATCAGTTTTATATAGTTTTCATTTCTGTGTAAATACCTAGTCCGTGAATTCCTTCCCACACTTGTAAAACGGGGAGGCAGGTCATTATTTACTGATGAGGAGTGAAGATAGGCACTGTAGGGTGCCTCTGACCATTGTAGGATGCCTCTTTGTCTGGGATACCAGTAGCAAACCTTCCAACCCAACCCACCCCTCAGATATTTCTAAATGTCTTCTAAGAGATTAAGTGTTCCAGGCTCTTGAATTCTGGGGACTTTGGTTTCCCCACATCAGTGATCCTGGAACAGTTGCCTCATAATAAAAGAAGGGTTCTAAATACCCCCAAAGGGTCACTCTTATAAAAATACAAACTATGCAAAACTCCTTATCCCTGACAAATAACAAACACTGAAAGACAACTTACTAGAATTTATGATTGTTCATTTCCTTTTCCCTTAAGGATAAAAATAATTAAATAGCTTACTTAATTATCTATGCAATGATTTTATTTGTGACTTACTTAGAATAAAGCTATTTTATTAAAATATTAGTCGTGACTCATATGCTGAATTTATAACTCCCATGGAATGTGTTCTTAAATGTAATAACAACAAGTGAATTCATTGATTTGCCTCAAGAGCCTATCAACTATAAGGGGGTGACTTCAGCCAAAAGCAAGAAAATAGTACATGAAATTCAGAGACAAAGGGATGGAGTCAGAATATAGACCTACTGTGGCTGCCATATTCATAGAAATTCTTGAAAAAATTATTTCTGTATTATTTGGGTTTTGCTATCCTCATTTAAAAAAAAAGAAAAGAAAACTACTCTTAATACATGACTATACCTTCAAGGTCTATGACACTTGGATTCTTTGCCTTTTGACTTTGTCATCAGTATGACAGCTGTTGATTTAAAAAATATATCCTGCTGCAACTGCATGTATGTATACCTGTGTGTGTGTATGTGTGTCTATCTGTGTATGTGTCTGTGTATGTATGTGTATATATTTCTCTGTGTGTGTGTGTGTATGTGTGTGTTTATCTATTTCTGTGTGTCTGTATGTGTGTGACTCATGAGCAGTTCTTACTCTGGGTCAGTTCTCTAAGTGCTTTTCACTTGTCAGCTGATTTATAAACCACATTCTATCAATAATCCAAGGAATCAAGTCTGATAACGATAAGCAATATCTTAAATTACATAGTGTTCTCATGGTTTAAATAATAATCTCTTTGCTTTGTATTACTTTATATCTTGATTTCAATAAGATTGCTTTGAAATAGGAAAAACAGAACAAATAAAACCAGCTTAGACTTCTTAGAATATGGAAGAATCAGAAGGGCCCTCCTATTTTTCCAACACCCTATTTCCATTTTATGTTGAAAGCATGAGGTACCAGAGAAAAATCGCTTTCTCAGGACTACATGCAATGTGAACATGTGTGTCTCTTGCTGCTGCCACTCTGTTCTGTATTCTTGTCTGAACCACTTGCATCATGTCTCGCTGACAGACAACAGTGTACTGTTTATGCCCTGCCACCCTGTGCACATTTTACTTCTCTGCTTGAACTTTTTTTTTTCTTTTTAAATGAAGGAACAACAAATTTTATGAACTATTTTCAAGTAATTAATCATGATCTGAGAAATAAAATAATGTAATATTTATGGACATACTTTATTGCCAAACAAAATAAAATGAAAATATAAACGTGTAAAAACATCATTTTGTGAAACTAAGGAACAGTTCCCAGACTGTCACTCTGATAAGTAGCTAAGTTTTAACTTTCAATGTACTGCCAGGAAGAACAATCTAAATTGCTACTTACAGACTGTCTTTAAATATTTAGTCTGTGTCAGAACAATAAGTATGTAACAACTAAAAATTATTTTCATGATTATGTATCATTGATTATTGAATCAACAGTATATCACACCTAGATTCATTCATTTCTTACCATGTTTGGTTTTTATGACAAAAGTCCTTAAACATTTAAGAACTTTAAGTTCCATGAAAAATAACAGTTCTTAGGATTGTCTTTTCTTTCCAAACTCTTAATTCCATTCAATGTATTTCCTCATCATTTCTAAGCTAAATAGAAATGAAATTATGTAACTCACCATATTGATAGCATTCACGGGGCCAATGCTGTTCACATACATATCTGTGTGAATTAATGTTGGTTTCACTGCAAAGAAAATCACAGTTCTGTGTTTTTTTGTTTGTTTGTTTTTACGAGGAACAAAATTGTATTGCTTTAGTCTATTTCTTATATACTTACTTAGCTACATTAAAAATGATTTGTTCTGGAATAATTTAGAACTAGTCAATATGTTAGATTTTCATGATGAATTTTTCAAAGTAATACGTCTTTTTAATCATGTTGTGTCAAAAACAACTGTAGTAGTTTTTGGCTTTTCTTTGTCAGAGTATATGAAAGTGAAGAAATCAAAACATGTTCTTTCTGTTTGCTTTTCTATAGCACTGATCAGATATCCTGAATTTTAGTATATATTCTCTCCAAGCTTAGAATCTATATGTGCCTTCTGTCCACACTTGGTAGATGTATATAGAAACACTCTTAATGAGTCACAGGGGAACTATGTATTCAAAGTGCAAAGTAGACATTACAATAAAGTAACATTGTTCTTGCTTATTCTTTTACCACCACTTTGCCCTCAAACTTCACCATCCAAAATCAAATGAAAATCTTCACTAAGGACCAACTGGATTCTGTAGCTGTGTAGATAGTAGAAGCAAACCATCAGGAAGCCCATTACACACCAATCTGTTTGATAGAACTGATATTAAAAATAGGCAATATAATGTTCAAGATCAAATACATGTGATATATTTCCATTTAATATTTAATAAGCAGAAGATACATAACCTCATTCTGGGCTTCAATTCAAGCATACCTGTCTCATCTTTATTCATTTTCCTAAAAAGTACCATGCCCAAACTCTCTGCAGCAGATGGAATTCTTCATCCACACTGACATCCACACCCTTGCCTATCTGTAAGGGAGGTTACTTTGTTGTCTCTTGACTTTGGGGTTGGTGACTCTTATACGGACAGATACTGTCTAGACAAAAGTGAATGTGACAATTCTAAGCCCAAACAGTAAATCTCGCCATATTTCCCCTTCTTTCTTGTTCTTTTCTATTACCATGAAAAGGAGAAAAGGATTCACACAGGTCTCATGCTGATTCTGTAGTGGAATGACAGACTATCAGACCCAGTTTGGCTTAGTCTAGGTTAGTCCATCCACCACTATGGTGCCAAATGCAGGTTATCGCTAATGGCACAGAAATTTTATCTGGGTGTTACATAATTATGTGATCCTAATATCCTCTCTGCTATTCTTTACTTTTCTTTGTTTTCTCTCTGCTGTTATTTCATCCAAAGATTTTTACAAAACAATAGCAACTTTAAAAAATAGTCTTTCCAATATCTAGGAAACTATCTAGCAGTTTCCCAGCTTCACCATTGCTAATACCAGGCTTGAATGCTGTTTATATAACTTTTCTTTATGTTGAAAATGATATGATGATAATTTAATGCATTCTGGCTCTTTCAATATAATGATGTGTTGTCCTAATTAATTTACTAGGGCTGGTGTATCCTCTTTAAAGCACAGAATCCAAAAATTCCTCATACCTCCTATATCAGGTCGAAGTTTATTGTCATACCCTTCCAGTAGGTTGTTTAAGATGACAGTGACATCACCCTCAGGAACTTTTGGAGTCAACACCCATGTTTTATTAGAAGCATAATCTTCATAGTCATCATCTGATTTTTGGCTAGTGAAGCTACAAAAACAAAAATATTGGTCACTAAACACACAGATTATACCTGAGTTGACTTCTATCACAAACAGACAGAGCAGAGTAAGAATGAAGCAGGCTTGCAGGGGTATAGGAAAACAGCCAAAAATTTATCTGATGGTTAATATAACCTGATGGCTAATCTAACCAATTAAACTGTGTAGATGGAGATTAAAATACAATAAAATGCTTCCACTAGTTTTACAAAGTACTTTGTCCTCCTGTCTAAAATAAGCCACGTGTTACCTTTTATTTTTTGCCTTTCCATATTTGTTGTTCTTTTCATCCACTTGCCCAGCCTCAAAAAGGACATTTTGAAAGATTATGGACTTGAGATATTTAAATTACTGTATGGCAGCCTAATGATTCAGCCATAATGTCTCTTTCTTGCTCCTTTGAGAAGTTAACTTACTTCAACCTATTAATGAGTGATAATTAGATTCACTGCTACAACCCTCAGACAGGCACCCTTTTCCCCCAACTAAGCCACCTAGGAGAGTTCAGGATTACTGCCTTCTCTTCCCCCCAGGCTGCATGATGTGAATTTTCTCCACTTTCTTGCACTGAAGGCTAGAGTCTTCATTTATCTTTAGTTGTTAAGAAACTAGTACTATGAAGAAAAATGTAGTTACAGACTTTAATTCACCCTTTGTCACAGCAATATTATCTAAGCTGGATGTACTGTAGTCATATGAATAAAATTGATTGTTTTGACTGTTCAAATAGTCTCAGGACATCTTTTCAGTCAGTATTATATGCTGACATCAGTTGGGAAATGCTCACAATTGGTGTAGAAGTGAGGGATGGATATGGAAATGTTAACTCTGTGATTTATATCTTCCCCTGCTCCAAGATCTAAGTCCTCCCCTTCCACCTACAAAATTACTGTATTTTTTTTTCAGATCTAGGAAAGTATTAATTCCTGCCAAACCCTCCCTTTTCACTTTCAATAGCACTCTAAAGTCTGTACTTTAGAATGAAATCTGAGGAGTTTGGAAATTTGACATAAATATTGACGCTCCATGTTTAGCTTTAGTTTTATTTTCCTAATTATGTTACAGAATAGATATCATTGGGTAGCAGATTAGCACTTTCCCTTGAATGAATATATTGCTTTTAGAAATTTTATTATACTTATTTATTTAAAGTAAATTTCTTGGGAGAAAGGAAGTGTGCCATGGCACACCTGTGGAGGTCATTGTTGCAAGACGTCTGTACTGGCTGAGAAATGTGTTTTTTCTTCATGTCAAATTTCACCTTTCCTCATTCATATCAATTACTGAAATACTTATACATCCAATGGAGAAACAGTAAATAACTTTAAATATATGTACATGTATATTTATACATAGGTACATATCATTAGAGATGTGTATGACTGTCATGAGCTCGCAGCAGCTGTGGTCTTCTCTAGAAAATCAAGCCAACCAAAATGCTAGCATAGATAGGGGAAGGACTATTGAGGTGCTATTGACAATAGATAACTGCTGAGGGAGAAGCATTATTGTTTGGTGATATAGCTGCTAGTAGCTTGTCTATGCTCTAGTGAATGCCCTCATATCCATGGGCACAAGAGTAGAACTAATTATAATTAGTAGGTAATATGTGTTAAAAAGAAGTGAACATAAAGTTAGTAGGAGAATGTATGTGTATGGGAGTTCCAGAATGAGTAAAAAGTGGAACTGGTAGGTGGAGATGATCACATATTATAGTATATACAGGTAAAATTCCAAGAAATAAATTTTTGGAAGTATAGAAATGATATAACTAGAATATATTCATCTATAGAGGAGGGGAGAGGAGAACATGAAGGATCAGGAAGACTGAGTTGGGAGATGAATAGAGGGAAGTATGAAAAGAGATACCTTAATAGAGGGAAGGATTATAGGTTTAAAGAGAAATCTGGCACAGCTATATAAGTACTGAGTCGAACTCCCGGAATTCAGTTGTACAGAGGGAGGAGTGATGAACAAAGGGGTCAAGACTATGCATACCTGAACAAATGGGAACTCATGGACCCCAGCCAGAGAGCTGGGGAGTCAGCATAGGACCGAAACCGTGGATGACAGCTAGGAAGCCTGGGCAGAATATGGGGCCTCTTGCAGTGGAACAAGTATTTATTTCTGATTCACTAAAGGACTTTGGGAGCCTATTGCCCCATGGAGTGATACTCTCTCAGCCTAAATACACAGGGGATGGTCTAGCCTACCCAAATTATGTGACAACTTTGATGATCCCCCATGGAAGGCCTCACTCTCCCTGGGTAGTGGATAGGGGAGTAGGATGGTGGGGGTTGAAGTCGTTGGGAGAGTCGGTGGGGGAGGACGGGAGGATGGGCGGGATAAGGAACTGGGATTCATATGTAAAATATTAAAATTGCAAAAAATAAATATCAAACAAAATTTATTAAAAAAATAAAGTACATGGATAAAGCATTTATATTTTGTGTTTTAAGAGCATAGGAGTTCCAGATAAGCATTCCTTCTGGAGTACCTATACTGGATATGGCAGGCTGGCAGTAGTTCAACCACCTCTCCAAAGAAAGGCCTCACTGCAGCCTAGACTAGATCTCTGCTAGGAAAATGCCTCTGGGGGCTTAGTTCCTCATTTCACCAAAGCACTGTTAAGCACTGCCTAATGGAGCTCTAATCCCATGACCCAGATCTTACTAGTGTGTGTGTAGTGGGAGAGGGGCAGGTAGCTTTCTAGCAGAAAATGTTCAAGTTATTAAGTTCATGAAGAAAAGAATATGCGTAGTCCATCAAATGTAATCATGATAGAATTCTATTACCATAACCATTCATACAACATTGTAAGTGCCTTTTAAATATCTCTTCTCTCTCTCCTCCCTTTCCTAGCAGACATATGGATTCTGTTTTCTTTAATATAAGAAGAAGCTGATTTGTGCTTTAATTGGTGGTTTATGGGAAATTCTCATGCTAATAAATAAATATTCCAAGCACAGTGAAATATTTCTACTATTTTTATTGTCTAGCAACTAGATCAAAACTTCAGTTAATATAGAAATAAAATAAACCTGCTCAGAAGGAAAGATACTTCCCTGAACTTAATTAATGATTTTCTCAATGTCATCTCTTTCCTACTGATTGTTGAAGCGAAAAAAAATCTGATTATTAAAATAAATCCATCCTTGGTACTTCTATTTCCATACTTCAGAATGACTAAATAAACAATGAAAGAAGTAAAAATCAACACAGAAATGAAGAGTATGTATTTAGGAGACAGGTAAATCAAGTTTACCTTCTATATTAATTCTCACTTTAACATTTGAGAAAATTTATTCCAACTTAGATAACCACAAGTTTTCACCTTTAAGCATGAGAGATCATCCATGCCCATCACTGTTCATGGGTAATATGCTTATTTAGTGTCTGGGTCTATCATGATTAATGGGTACAAACATGTAACTAAAGATTGAATCCAAACATGCTGCTTCAAGGCATTTATCTAACATTTCTTCAGAAGAACTAAACACAGATGTCTTCCAGGAAGAAAAATAATGAGTCCCTATATTATAAATAAATGAGGTTCGGCTTCTCCACAGCTCTCCCAGCTGAGTTCTAAATTAAAGGGGATGATGCATGATCTGGGATCATTTCCAGATTTGTCTAAAAATTAAAAGAAGTAAAGAAAAGAAATAGAAAAAAGATGCAAAACAACTTCCCTCATTCACAGTAGTCTGTATCTTCTTTAAAGGTGAAATGTCTGTATTTATGGAGGGCAATGCAAAGATGATAATATCTGACCAATAAATGAGGCATCCTATGGAATTTTGAACATGCCTGGGCACAAGCAGACTCATAGTGATTTAAGGAAATCCATTTAACTGCTGTGTGGCTTGAAAGCAAACAAACTGGAAAATTTGAGTTCAAGAACCAGTCAGAGTCCCCTAGGGAGGATTTAGAATTATTATTGTCTGTAGTACATTTTAGTTTTAAAAGACTTCCTTATAGAAGAATTGAAATGCGATCAAAATTATCCTTAATTGATCATTTTTTTTTAAATCCACTTAAATGAAAATATCTGAGGTACAGTATCCAAAAAGCTTAGTCTTCTCATGTCTGAAACGCTTAAAGAGGTTGCCACAGGCCATCTGCCCAAGAGTTTTGGACTAGTAGCCTAATGATTAACAGGGGATTTTCTAGAAATACTTAATTCTGAGATCCATATATAGTCATGAATCAGGCTCTTTAACAAATTCCATAATCATTGGGATTTCTTTATAAATTTATGTTTCCAGATCTATCCCTAGTGTGTGTACTTGCTTTTTTTTTTGGAGCCCATTTCTTTGCAGAGATATCTTGCTCAGACTAGACATGGGGGAAGGGATTTGGTGCTACCTCAATGTGGTGATAGGAAAGACTTCATTGACTCCCCCATGGGATGCCTTACCCTCTCTGAGGAGCAGATGGGGATGGGATGGGAAGGAAGATGGGGCAACAGGAGGAAAGGACGGAGGTGGAACTGGAGTTGGTATGTAAAAAAAAAAACAAAAAACAAAAAAATCATGGGCAGGATGGGTCAGGTTGGTCCACAGAACTCCTATTCTAGGTAGGAGGGAAGAGACCCCTGTACTCTAAATTCTACATGAATGACATAATATGCCTAACCAAAATGAATGAATGAATATATATATATATATATGTATATATATATAAAACAGTTAAAGAACAGAGATCCAACGGAGATCCAAAAATTAGAGAAAGTCATGTTCCCAGTTTGCCTTAGTCATTTGAATCTATATCTCTGTGTTATAATTACAGTATTTATTTTATTTCTGTTTTTATACATTTTTATGTGGTCTGATTAAGCCATAATCATAAACATTAACTTGTCTTAAAACTGATAATGAGTTATTTAGGAAAAGGCCAGGCTTTTTAGAAAAAAAAAGTACAATTACATAGAAGACTCTTAATACTTGATTTTAATGTATATATTTGGGGTGTTTGTTATTAAAAACTAGTTATTTTATGGAGTTTTATATTTTCATTTATGTCATATTATAACAGATTTGCTAAAGCTCCAGATTAACTGGGTAGGGTTTTTTATTATATCTTTCCAACACAAAATAGCAAAGAGTTGGACAATAATTTAAAACCATTGTTGCTTCATTGAGTTGTCTGTAAATTCATTGATAGTCACATCCTTATAGATACACTCTACATTTTTCTTTCCCTAACATAGGTAAGGTAATTAAATAAAATAATAAAAAAGAATAACATTTAGTTTCATGCTTGAAATTTATTTAAACTGCCAGTGCATTTTAAAAATTGTTTGTACTTCTACTCTGTTGGTACTGCTTGCAGGTTTATTTTATAGATACAACGATTCACTTGCACAATATTTTACATGTTATTATATCTCCCCCAGATCATATATATAATAGAAGTTATAATTTTGAATCATTTCTATTAAAAATTCTTGTACATGGAATGTTTTTCTCTCTTAATTTTATCTTCGGGATGAAGAACTATCTCAGCCATGAACTACCACATATGGCTTTACACGGGCCCTTGAGATCTGAATTGATGATCCACTGAGCCATCTTTTTAGCCAAGGAATAAATGGTGTGCATTGAGGGGGTGCACACTTGGATTTCCCCTAGAAGTAACAATAGTACATATATTACAGATTTGTTGTTTTATAAAAATATTTTTAATAACTTCAATGTGTCTCTCATTTGTTCTGTAAGCATGGTGTCCCTATAACTACCATCTTTCAGAAATCAAGATACACGTTCACAATTATCAGTAGGCACCTTGAGATGCCCGAATCTCAACATGTAAGAGATCAATGAGCTGCAAGACAGAAGAATTTGTATGAAAGTATCCTTTATGTCAGTGGTTCTCAACCTTCCTAAAGCTGCAATCCTTTCAAACAGTTCTTTTTGTTATTTTCATTGCTACTCCCTGATTGCAATTTTCTTAGTTATGAATTGTAACATAAATATCTGTGTTTTCTGTTGGTCTCAGCTGACCCCTGTGTAAGGGTCTATCACTGTCCAAACCCACAGGTTGAGAACTGCTGCTCTATGTGCAGTCATCAACGAGACACCAAATAGATTATGCAAACTAAATAATTTTTCCAGCTCATTTTCCCTTAGGAGGGTAAATGAGTTTATAACTGAATTGAGTGAATAATATGGCACCTTCAAGTCAAAATTAATAATATTCAAATTTCGTAAGTTTGACATTGTAGTCAACAAGGATTTGGTCTGCCCATACTGTGGAATAACAGCAAGCTTGCACTTTAAGATAACAGATGTGATAAGCTGCCCCATTTGGAGTTGCAGTTGCTTTTGGAATGAAACACATTTGTAGACACAAGACAGCTCTATGAGAAAGTTACTTCCAGAGTGTGTATCAGAAAAGGGAGGAGTTACAGAAAGTTCATTAAAAGTAGAACAGGTGCATGTATATCCTAAGGGTGCAAGAGAATCAATACAGAAACCTGGGATCCTGAACTCCATCTCATTTTCTACACTGAGAGCTCTTGAAGGGTATCTTGCCTGCTTTGAATAGTGGATTTGAGATAATGGCAGTTTATTTGTAGAGCCTTCAGTAGCTTGTGCTTGGCCCTCTCTTGTAAGGCTTTTGTGTAACTGACTTACAAAGTAACTGCTGAGAAGTTCAATGAATGCCTACTAACTGTGCATGTATGCAGATCATTCTGAGAGCAGACTGCCCAGCTTGGAATTACTTTCTTAGTTCATATATAGCTCAGTTGTTTCATTTAGGTTTGTATCTATTAATAAATGTTTCACTTTGACTGAATCAAAATCAAACATATTTTCCATAATACATAAAATATGTATTAACAATGTGTCACAAATAATGGTATCAGCTGAAATCAATCTTTACTACAGCAGTCAGAATCTCCAAATTAGTTTGGAAAACAGGAGCACAAATAATTATTGCTGAGGTAGGGTGGATTTCAATGTGAACTGATGTAATTTTTAAATTGTGAATTAAACAAACAACAACAAAAAGACCCACAGGTTCAGGCTGAGCATGATCGTGCCTGTATTCTCAGTACTCAAGAATCAATGTAAGAAGATTGAATGAGTATGAGTATGAAGTTAGTCCAGGCTTTGTAAGAATTCTAGACTATGTGAATTACATAATGAAAAGTTCTCTCATAAATATAAACAAAACAATAACACCATGAAACCAGACCCTTTTTGTTTGTCTCTGTCTATTGTCTTGCATACTGTTCAAACGAACACTTGCTTTGATCACAAATAGCTGATTAATTCATCACAGAGATAAACACTGACAAAAGTTTGTTTTAAAAAGAGAGGTTGGTGCTTTCCCAAAGCTCTCAGAAAGTCTCACTGTGTGTATCAAGGATGATATACAGGAAGCCAGTATTTCCAACTAGATGGGGAATTAATCCTAGGATTTCAGTTTAATTATTTGTCCCTCACTGAAATCAAATTTAGAGTTAGTTTTCCTCAAGGTGTGTGTCTCACTTCTATCAAAGGAAGATTGGAGTGCATGGAGCAGTGAAGTAAACCATCAAGGCAACAGCAATACCATAAAGAATAAAGAGTTTCAGCAAAGGACAATCAGCTTGTGTTCTGGGATTACTACCATGAGTCCTTTACTTTGGAACAATCTTCTTGTTATGGCTTGTTGTTATTTTGTATTAAATGCTTCTCAAAACTTGTGTGATGACATTGAATGCCATTTGATTTCATATACTTTTAGAAAGAAAATATTTTGTGATTATCTATAGTCAGGGGCATCTGTATATTCTACAATGAAGTCATTCCATCTTTAGTTTTATTCAACAAAGATATGTATGTACTTATCTTCTAAAAGGCATACATAAATACAGTCAAAGACCACTGTGTTGGTCAGTGGATATGCCTATAACCCAAATTGACAATATGATATCTTTATTCAATGAAGTGCTAGATATGAATGAAGTTAGCAAAGTACAGTTATATACAACAAAATAATTTGGAAAATTAAAATCTAGACAAAACATGTAGTACATACAAACATACATGCAAATGCTATATAAAATTTAATGTCAGAAAAAAGCCACTATTATGTTAAAGAGAGGATGGCAGTTAATGGAGGCAAGGGAGAAAAGACAGATATTGGTAAATAATGAAGGTATTTCTTGAGTTTTAGACAATATTTTCTTTCCAAACTTGTTTGGTAAAGACATATTATTTCACTGTATAATATTCCATCTAATTCTAATTGTACCTTGTGCTCTACTTACATTTTATTTCATAACAAAGGCAACTTAAAATAGCCAGATTTAACCACAAAAGTTAGACCTAAGAAAATAATACTCCCATAAGCTGTTTCTGACCTCAGTAGAATTTTCCAAAACCATCCAGGTACTTGCCATTTACTAAGATCTCCAAACAACATTGTCTTAAAACTTTGAATGGATCAATAAGAGCACTGCTATTTGTAAAATTATTAAAAAAATCATAAGTTAATTTCTGCTTAATGTTTTTATGAAACCATTAAAGCTAATATGTAGATGAACTACCTCTGTTACACTTCATTGTCTACCAGCCACTGACTTTGTTATTAAATGCCAACCATTTCTGTATGTGAAAATGCAAATGTTGTATGTGACATAAGCTAAAAATAGGTTTTAGGTATCAACAGCACACAATGAAAACCATAACAATCAACAAATTCTAAAGGCATTTTTACCATGATATTTATCTACTAAGGTGGAAAGAAAAGTGTTGGTATTAAATATGGTTAGGAAAAAATATAAATGGATATGGTATGGTTTTACTTATCTATTTATTGATAAGAAAACATGGACATGTATGTTTAGGAAACTGATTAAAATCATTTTCTTGACAGTTGTGCTGGGGATCAAACCCAGAGTTTTCTGCAAGCTAAGCAAGCACTCTACCAACTTAGCAATATTCCATCATCAGTCTCCAATGCTTGCTCTGTTCTAGTTGTGGAAATCAAAGGTCAATTTTAACAATAGAAGATAGACAAGACATAAAAGATAGAGTCATAGAGGGGTGTGATAATATACACCACTAGGAATGATTCCAAGGAGGAAGTAATGTATTTTTCTTTATACAAGCTATTATGGTACCCAGAACTGCATGCTGCCACTCTCTCTGTAATAAATGTTCACACAGGATCCAGATAATTCATGTTTAATATTGTATGCTAACATAATTTGTAATGCTTTATAAAAATACAGGTACTTAAGGAAAATCTTCTTAGATACTTGCTTTACTTATCAAAGGCAAAGTCAAAATGTGGGTATGCAAGTGATTTTGACATATTGGATAATAAAGAGTTATTTTAAAAAATGAGACAGTGCATTCCTAAACATTTTAAGCTTCTTTTCTTTACTTTTGCTTTTGGAGTAAATAATCACTTGGGAATTTTTGTTATGCAACTCAAAGTAGATTGAAAATGAAAAATATAATTTTTAAAATTTGTGTCATATAAAGACAGTTACAATTTGACTTAAATCTTTGAAGTCATTCTGAGAAAATAAATGTCACATAGATATAGTATGAAAGGACATTAATACACATATTTAGAGAGTTTTACTGTTTTTAATTTCCTTTCAGTATATCTAATCATATTTGGTAAACTCTCAGTTGTATGTAATTGGTATTCAACCATTGTTTTTAGTTTGCTAATTTACTTTGTGAAAGAACAATAACAAAATCAACTTGTCTGATAGTCAAAAATCTTGTAATAAAAGCTTAGTAATGCTGTTTTTGTTTTATTGAAATTAATTTGTAGCTGTCTTCTATTATGAAAGGTGGTACTAATTGTCTAGTTTTAATAATTTTTAATTGAATTTACTGAAATTACAAATTATACTGAATTTCATTTTGAAAATATTCAGTAAAAAATGGGGTTGATATATGGTTTGATTGTTATGAGAACATGGTAGTCTTCTAAAAGACCTGAGTCAGATTCCAAAACCCACATCAACCAGCCACAACTGCCGATAATTCCAGGGAACTGTAAACCTCTGTCATCCATGCCACCTGTACTCACATGAAAGCATAAACACACACACACACACACACACACACACACACACACACACACATACGCTAAATAAATAAATAAATAAATAAAGCACCAAAATGTATATTTAATATGTAAATAACTAGGTGTCACTTAGTTATGAAATCATGACAGTGGCTGAGTTTCTAAAATGATGCTTTATAGGTTTATATCTTCTAATCCTTCAGTTAATCAGCTCATATTTAAAATTCATGCACAAGACACCCCTGTAGTTAGACAGAAGGGGGTGTTATGTGCAATGCTGGTATCAAACACCTCTCTTCTATTTGTGAAGACAAATACTTGAACAAGTACAGAAAGGCAACACTTATTATTGCAAGACAATCCTAAAGCATTCTCCTAGCAAGAACATGACTAATCTGTCTCTCAGTGGATCCAACTTGACATTAAGGTTAAAACTACTGAAGTGTTTCTCTCTTCACTTTTTAAATCTCAATGTTTGGGGGAAAATGAGCATTTCTTCTAGAACATGCACTATTTTAAAAAGCTGACAAAACTTTTGTTTCTTTTTCTACAGAAGATTAAATTCAATTAAATCATTCATATACGCATGTGCAACTTTCATGTGTTTACAACAGAACCATAGATGGACAGGATGACCTCTGTGTTCTGCCAAAGTCTGTGAATGAAAACTAAAACTGTCTCAGGTTTAGCGAAGTCTGAAGGTCACTGAAAGCAGGTATATGAAAAAGAAGGTTGGCATATTATTTTATGTAACATCTACATATATTCAGATACAGAGTTAAATGTATCAAATCCAAAGGCATTCAAACAAGATTACATGGATGTCATCATCTAAAAACTTTGTAGTGTTATCCTATTGTGGTTGAAATGTGCATTTATCTAGTAACTACTAACTAGCTCAGAGTGCTAAATTATGTACTTGATATTTCACAAATTTATATGACTTTCCAAGAATCATATTTTCCCTTAAATTTTATCTCAGCTTCTGAGGTTACAACAATGAATATTTTATTATTAAAATATACTTGATTTCTAGTAAATTTGTTAGAGAGCTTAAGTATTTATTATCAGAGTTTATGTAGAACATTATATTCCTTACTACATCTGTGTGCAGGTTAATTTCTGCAACATTAACAGAAAGCCCTGTTGTCAACAAGAACAAGAGAGAACTTGTATGAGCTAAATATGAGTAACAACATCCTGAGCACAAAATTTCCCCAAATATCCTGTTCTAATGCGCAAATGGTTTTATGAAGTTTAAGTTTCAACATGTTAAGTCCCCATGTTGATTTCATTTAGCAAACAAATTTATAAGAAAAGACAGTTTATATACTTCATGGATTAATAAACTTTTATATTTTACTATGTCATAAGAGACATTAAGTCATTGTGAATTACTATATTGTAGTTATAAAACAATAGAGCTGTATATCAGGGCATTTGAAAATGCATTGGTGAGACTCACATGACCAAGTGGTAGCAAAACAAAGAATCTCTGCTCTCAGCTTTCCATTCATTCTATTTTATGGCATCCTTAGCATTGAGATTTGTGGAGCTAGTGGCCTATTGAATCAAAACTCTCAAAAATTTTAACTTCACAGTCAAGAGGCCCTGGGCAATGGATGACTAAGAAGAGGCATAATATAGGCTAAGAAAATTTTGAATCTGTATTTGCAAAAACTGCAACTTGTCCAAATCACAAAGTTTTAATCACACAGTCTTTAGCAGAGCTGTATTTTACACTTACTACCATCAGTTTATACCAATAAATTTTACAGTTCAGAAATTAAAAAATACTTGCTAACTTTTCCATGATAATTCCTTAAACATTTAAATCAATCAATTAATAAAAATACAGTTTTTGTAAGAGGAATTATTTGCCATTGTTCAATGCTGTAATTTTTTATCACCATAAAACTAAATCTGTATAAACAGATCATTTAAATATAAAGATAATTTTGTAACTGTTATAGTTACACTTGAAGTAACTGAACCACTATGAGAAATAGCAAGTGATTCTTGGCCTTGTTTGAATATAAGGAATGATAAGATTTCTAAGAAGGAAATAAGCCAACAGTCAATATCAATTGTCATTTACTGAATGTTGGTGTATGAACCATAGAATTCATCATTCTTTCAAGGACATACATGTGTCTTCTTTAAGAATGATACTGATGGCATAAAGTAATCTCTCCAACCTACAAGCCTTTACCCTAGCTACAGTGTGGATTTCTACTAAGGCTATAAGGCTATGCACTAGGAATTAGCTTTCTGCTTCCCAAGTCCTTTCTTCTAGCTTTTCTAGTTCGTTTGCAATGTGTGGAACATCTGAATTCAGTTTAGTGCTAAAGTCATATCAAAATTCTATTCCCATAAGGTGTTAGTAATTTCTATTATTCTAAACATTCTAATTATAAATATGGTGTTTTCTTAATCCTCTCATAGTTCCAACTTCTCTTAATTAAAAAAAAGAAATCACTATATTTCTTATTCATTGTCCAGAATCATTTCTCCTGACCACCCTATGAAAAGTGAATTTCCATCATTTTATTTGTAATCACATCAAAACCTTTAGTCCTGTTACTTTTAATATTTACTGTAATGTTAAAGGTTTGTTGCTGTTGTCCATATTGTTTCATTGTATGTTTCATGTCTACCTTATCTCTGAAACACATATGACGAAAGGGGTTTGTCCAGTGTGTGTGTGTGTGTGTGTGTGTGTGTGTGTGTGTGTGTGTGCATGTGTGTGTTATGTCAAAGATAGGAGCAAGAAAGTACTAGAAGTGTAGTAAATATTTATTAAAGGCAGAGAACTCAGGACATGGAATGATGAAATGGATTGATTTTCTTGAATATGGTTTCATTCCACATTCATAGGAGCACTTAAAAACTCACGAAGTTCAGTTCTAGAACTTACGACACATATTTGGTCACATCTGCCCAAGGGAACATGAGTGGAATCTTCAAAATGTAGTTGTTTGAAAAATTATTGAGGAGAAAGCATATCTTAGTTATACATCTTCTTTGTGTCAGGAGAAATAAGTGAAACAGGGCAGTACACAGGTATAGCATTAGCTATGAGTAAAGTTATAAAGGTCGGCCTATAATGTCATCCTATGTAATATACCACTATCTTTTAAAGGTATGTTTTTATTATGCAATATAAGTATTGTAAGAACAAGTGTTTAACATGTTCAGCCCTGTCTTTAGCTTCTGTCATGGTATCAGAGTAGATAACTCATCTTGAAAGTAAACAGAAAATCAGAGTTCACATTTTAGTTCATCAGAATAAGTATGGAAACTTTATTTTCAACCTTCTGCCTTAAATGCACTTGAAGTTTTTGATGTACTTTATTGAGACTTAACCATCTGCTAAGAGTTTGCTTGGGAAATTACTTAAAATCAGAAGTCAGAGAGAATTAATTGAATGAAATTCTTTCACTCCTTGTGCATCTGCAAGGGTATCTTGGATGCCTGCTCATCAGAGAAATTGTGCTGTGAGAACAAGAACGGGTTTTAGCAAGAAATTCTCTCTTGGATCTGCAAAACTGTAAATGACCTACTTGCCATAGAAGGACATGGAAAACCTACAAAAACTGTAATGGAATATTGAATAGTTGTATATCTGTGGTTTTAGGGCATTGTAATTTTGTTTGCTATTTATTTAATTCTATGAATTGTGAAGTTGTATTCCTTTCCTCAATATTGGCACTTTATTAACACTTGTTTTCAAAATTATGATTAATTTTGTAAATATCATTTGACTTAAAGCCTCCATTCCAAAATATGAAATATGAAAGAAGTATGTGAACAACTCTAAAAATCTGCACTAACTTTTAGATGAAAATTTCATGTGGAAGATAGCTAGGCTCGAAGAAAATGGGAAATAGATAATAAAGTCTGATACAGTAAATGTAGAGAAAATAGAAATGAACCTCATGTTTAAAGACATCTGATTAAACTCAGTGTATCATACAAAAAAAAAAAAATTCTGCCATGCGGGCAAACACTCTCATTAGTAAACTCCCTGTGGCCAGGCAGTGGTGGCACACACCTTTAATCTCAGCACTGGGGAGGCAGAGCCTGGTGGATCTCTGTGAGTTCAAGGCCAGCCTGGTCTACAGGACAGGCTCCAAAGCAATACAGAAAAACACTGTCTCAAAAAACAAAACACCCTACTTACTAACTCAGATTTTCAGTTCTACTGACCTGTTGGAAATTAGTTTCCATTCATACTATTTCACCTACCACCTATGATACTTTTTTATAGCAATCCCAACAGATTAAGACAACCCTTTTTTTTAACCTTTGCCACAATGTTAAAATTGGTCTGAGTTACCTACAGCATGAGCTATGAATGATGGTATGCAAACTTAAGAGTTTGTTAACACATAGCATAGTGCATTTGGACAATGGTAGAACTTCATGGTTCTACAACTTGAGTATAACCTCATGAGAGTCTGCAAGCTAGAGCTGTTCAGCTAAGCTGTTTATAGCTGTATTTCTTAAGAAAGCTAAGAAAGACATACCAATTCTGTACCGCTAACTTTTGAGATAATTGGTTTTATAGATGCATGACTATTGGAAACTGATACAGTGTAAAGCTGTGAAATTTGAAGTAACTTTCACTGTTTTGCACTGGAAAACTATTCTACTAATTTATTATTATATTATATTATCATTTATTATACCACAACTATAATACTTTCAGCAAGAGAAAATAAAGCACTATCTCAAAAACACTTAGAAAATAATGCAGATGACAATGTTATCTCATTAACTTCAGTCCAGGCACACCATGGAAATAGCTGAATACATTAAAACTCAGGAAAAATGGTAACATCATTGTATCAAAAAGCATCATGTTGAATAATAAAATAAGCATCAAAGAAGATACATTGATATTTAATTTCACTAATAGTAATTTCACAATAGGAAAAAAAATCTATGAGCACATAAATCAAAAGAAATACAATCAAGAAAATTTCATCTAACTATTCATTAAATCCTAAACAATTTACTTGTTATACTGTGCTGTTATTGAGAATAACTAGCTTAGGAGTTCTTCTATAATTATGAGTGAATTGGTAGGGAGAAAACATGGTGTCAGAAAAGTATTTTGGTCCTAATGCTGTAACCTAGGTGACATGATTTCCCACCTATGATTAGATCTATGAGGCACAAAGAAATTGTGAGTTAGTCATGATCACAAATAGCAAAATATCAGCTTGTATTTTTATCTTTCCTAATACCCTGCAACCATTAAATGCATCTATTCTGACAAAAAGAGACTTGACTGTCAAGTTAAAAAAAACCAAGTTTGTCTTCAATAATAAACTCAGTTATTTTGTTTAGCAAATGAATGTCATTAGGCTGATATTATCTACTAGAAAATAAATATTTGTTTAGTTTTTATTTGGGGATATTATATTTAGGGAGGGGTCCCATGATGTGGTATATATTCTTGCTAGATTTTTGTCCTTAACATTATAGTCTCTGGTTCACAGAAGCAATATACTTAACTTAAATAGTCCAGGCTTTAGGGAAATTAAAGTGCCCCCCTTTTTTCTTACCTCATTTCAGGTAAGAAAAGGGATGAAAAATGTAGAAAACAAAATAATTAGAAAATTAAGAAAAGTATCTTTTGCAAGCTTGCAAAATTTTGAGTTTAATAGGGGAAGACAGGATATTATCTTGGTACAGAAACTTGTATTTAAGAAAGAACATAGACCAGTAAATAGACAACGACCCCACACTACTAAGGGAAGTAATAGTCACAAGTGTATTTACCATTCACTGCTTAAAGTAATCATATGAGGAATGATAACCTTCCTTTTTTACATAAAAGTGACTGTGACAGAATTTAAATAAGGTGACTGAGGCTAATGATGTACTTAAATGGCTATCTATATATATGAGTGTCTGACAAAATATAATTCAGTAGTTTGTCCACTTAAAGACTATACTACAGGGATGGAATTATTTATCAATAGGTAGACATGCACGCAGAAATGCAAATTTAAGTGATCGTTTCTTTATTTGATAAATGATATTGAAAAATTTAAAAATTATTCCTTTTATTTCCTATTATCTCAGAAAATATGATCTTAATGAAGGTATGTGCCTGCCCCACCAGTATATGCCCCATAACAATTTGTTTTATTAGATAATGAAAAAACAATACTTTAATCTTTTTCATAGTCTCTTCCTCTTAAAGTGTGGTTACAAACCAAGGGGAAACAAACAACAAAACAATATTTAAGAAACACATCCTAAGGTATGATGTAGTTTTATGACAGTATTTGACCATTTATATTAAATTAAGAAAACCTCAGAAAAGTATACTAATAGGAGATAATAATTAATATATATATATATATATATTGCCAAGTATATAACCCTAAGACCTTATTTTATATTATATATATATATTAATTATTAAATATAAACACAACTATATCTTACTCATACCAAATTTTGTATGGAGTGTGTTCACACACACACACATGCACGCACACACACACACAGGGAAGTTCTTGGAGCAGAAACACACTAATAGGATAATTTTTGCAAATTTAGTTTTTGAAAAGTTAGTGTGTGTGTGTGTGTGTGTGTGTGTGTGTGTGTGTGTGTGTCTTTAAATAGTTATTTTCTAAATACTAAGGGAAAATAGATTTAGTACATTTCAGGAAATGTCTACTTCTTTAAAAACAAATACCATTAACTTGTAATTGTGTTATATGTACTAGAGAATTATACTTAAAACTGTGAGGAACAAGAAAGAAAATAATGTCAGTATACTAAAACCTGTGGAACTAGGTATTTGTATATGAATTTCAAACATTTGTGAACCTCGGGTTCTCTATTCTGTGTTTCTACAACACTAGAAATCCACCATGCTCCCTTAAAGCATCATATAGCTCTTACGAATAACATTTATCTGATTAAAGCTTAATGATTATTTGTATACATTTTTGGTTATAACCTGTATCCACCTGCATAATATTGAAACTCTATGAGAACAGAATCTGTGGCCTCTGATACTCCATCATTCCACATTCAAATACTAAAACAAATCTCACTCAAATACTGTCCCTTTTTAAATAAAGAAAATGTTTATTGTGTTATACTATCTTTTTTTTTTCTTCTGTTTTTCAGATATGGTCTCTCTGTTTAACTTGGGCTGTCTTCAATTTCACTATGTAGACCAGTCTGGCCTTGAACGCAGGGAGTTCTTCCTGCTCTGCATTCTGTGTGGTAGGATTAGAGGTGTGCGCCTATATGTCTGACTGATTTTGCCTGAAGAATATTTACTAACCATGTATTTTAATTACATTTTTGAGAGCAAATTATAAAAAATACTGAAAACTACCAAAAAACACAAGCCATCTATTGTTTAATTTCCCCCATCACAAATATATATTGAACATTGGCATGTTATATTTACTTTATTTGAGACATTCATGCAATTGCCTGAATAAATTACAGAATTAACACTTTCTATATACACTATTACATATACTTGTTTCTGTAGCTGAACTTGTTTTCATGGCAGGGTTTCAATAACTACAAAGGATCATTTCTTTAAAAAAACATCCCTTGTTTTGCCCACTGCTATGCTATTTTCTGTTCTTATGGTTTTCTTTATGAATGGGTGGGAAGTATAATGTTTGTGCTACATATTTACAATGAATATGGTACTTTATCTATGCACAGCTGTACAATGATCTTATAATAATATAGAATAATTACCATATTTATGCTCTCATGATATAATACTACAGGGATTAATATGATTTGGAGTTAACTTTTATTTTTACCCTAAGCCACTAATATGTAACTTAAAAGGGCCTTTTTCATTTTCTTTTAAAGGACATCCAATCTCCAGTATATGGAACAAATGAAAAAGGAACAAATCCCCAGGAATGCAATGTGAAGAGGCCTCTTGCATTTCAAGATAACCTATGTGTTGTCTAACACTAAGAATTACTTTTAGAGAATTGTACTTATCCAGTGTATTGTGTATACTAGGAATGCAACATATTGGAAGCTTGGTCTTCTCTGAAGCTTCTATTTTAAGAATTCCAAGGGAGGTCTTTTAATCTCCTTGCTTCTCAGTTATGACAGGTCTTTTAAGGAAAACGTGGGATCCTCATCACCTAACTATCAAGTCTATTGAGAGTATGAGATTACTGATATAAGAATTGTAGTTGGAACCAAAAAATATAATCAATTCCTTTGAAATTACAGACCCCATAGCAAGACTAATTGAGTAAGCTCTACCATGATAGAGGTGATTAAAAATGTCATCCTTTAATATCTACATATTGAAATTTTGTTTCCAGACATTGACAAAGCAATGTTATTTCTTATTTAATATTCAGTATTATTAAGTAAATTTCATCTTTTGCTTTTCTAAGAATTTTGTAAGAAATTTGAAGAACAACACAGCAAATTGTTCTGTGAATTTCCTAAATGGAGGGCAAAGACACTTTAAATATTGATGGCATTCCATAGTAGCTCCAGCTTATTCAAAGAATTGCAAATTAAACTATTTCTTTCTTACATGTTCATCACCATCAGGGAAATGTGTTTTCCCAAATACAACTGTAATTTGGTGTTTGAACCATTGCACTTAGTGTGTTCTTAAATGTATAAAGTCAATAAATAGAAAATGTGTCTAAGCATGTCTGCCCATAGAGTACAATGTGATAGCTTGTAATGGTGATATAATTGGTAAATAGTAAGATATAAATAAATCCTCAGAAAAATTTAGGTTAAATATTTTAACTTATCCCAGGGAAATTTGAGCTAAGATATCTTTTCTAGAATCTGTTATACTTGACATAGTATATTGGGTTTTATTGAAATGGAACTTGCTTATAATATTTCAAAATCAATTTTACCAAATTGATCACGAAATCCTGATCAAAAGTTCTAATTAAGCAGTCTGGAAGTTCAACCAGAATGGATGTAAAAACAATAAGGATTTGGATGGATATTCCATGATCTGTGGTAGTTGTTTGTTTCAGAGGTAGCCACCTGACTGGGGATGTGGCTGAATTACTGTGAGGGCTTAGCATGCCCCATGTTCTAGAAATTACCCACACCAGGATGCATGTTGTGCAGACATAGAGGAAAAGAAGGCATCTTCAAAATCAACAATGAATAGACACTGAAATCTGCTTTTGTCATATGTGTAGATACAGTGAACTATATATATTTGTGTGTATGTTTGTGTGTGTGTGTGTCAATTATATCTAATCTTCACTATGGCTTGGTGAAGCATTCATTATCACTCAGGCTTAACAGACTAGAAAATAGAAGTATAGACTTAGTGGTTTGCTTAAAGACCACAGATAATCAGAAGTAACCCTATGAGAATCTTTGTGGGTTCATATAGCAAGATATGTGTGCTTAGTGATAAGCAAATATTTTGCATGTACCTAGTAAGTGTATGAGCATGTGTGCACATATAACCTAACTGGTTTTATTTTAAAGCAATCACTAATTACCTCTAGTGTTATTGGTTTCAACTTACCTGCCTCTGTTCTTGTAAGTGTGGTAGCTTGAAAAGATGAGTATTGAAGTATTTACATCGTGTTCAAAATTTTAAACATTCATGTATGACAGACTAAGGTAGTATAATCAACAAGGAACCCTTGGCCTTGTAGCACAATATGAACACCGGAAGCAATGTCCCTATAGTCAGTCTTGACTTACTTCCAATTTGAATGGACTTATAAAATATCTAAACAAGTTTTTAAAATTAAATTAAATGTTGGTAAATTATTTTAAACTAAATACAAAATGAATCTAAGATACAAGAAAGACATTTATATAGCTAATTATTTAAATAAAAACTTAATTTTTAAACTGGTGTGCTACACAGCCTATTACACAACCTATAGCCCAGCCTGAATTATACAAAGTGAAACATCAAAAGCAAAACAGAAAATGATAGTAAAATCCCATCTCGCTATACAGGTGTTTGGTCTACAGTGTGGTGGGGAATGGAGTCCTGGAAATTCTGAGTCATACTTACAGGTTTTTTTTTTTTTTAACCCGTTCAGGTAGGTGCTTAAGACATACTAACTAAAATACTATGTTGACACCCAAAACAATTGTATATGCTTATGAAAAACAAAAGTAATTTCTATAGAAAACAAGGAAAATCATTTGTAAAGATGTAGAGTAACAAGTTTGCCAATGAAGATGAACTATGCAAACAAATTGGTTATACTGAAAAATCAGAGTATTTCTTTTATGTTGATGGTTGTGGTCTGCAAAAGTTAAAATCAGTAGAAAACATAATGTGTCATTACAAAATTTTCAGATTCTCAATATTCTGTCTGAAACATTTTTTTGTTCAGCAATAGCTAAGAACAGAAAATAAATATAAGCAATAATATTGGAACTCAATAAATACATATATTCATATACATATATATGTGACAATAATGAATTGAAAAAGAGGTCATAAATTTGACATAGGGAAAAGAGAAGCATATGGGATTGTTTAAAAGGAATTGGGGAAAAGGGATAAATATTTAATCATATTATAATCTATAAATTAAATGAAGTAAAAATACTAAAACTACTATTTTGATAAAATGTTGTAATTGATTATAGAAAATTCAGTCTATTTCTGCTCAATATAATTCTTTGAAATTAATTATCTCTCAGACTAAATATAGTATAAGTTTTGCTAGTCAAAACAAAATGTCACTCTTTGAATAGCAATTTCCTACTATACCCAATTATTTCTGTTGTATTTTAAAGCTACATTGCCTTTAAAAACTCTGTGACAGAATGAACATATATTAAAATAATTTACCAAACTTTAAAATGTTTTTGAAAACATATTTATCAATATATGTATTTGTCATATATAAGATTTGTGAGTTTACTAGCATAGACATTTATGTGGGCATATATGTTAAAATTCTTAAAGAAGTTATATATATAATATAAATATAATAACATTTTTGTAGTCTTAAATTTTTTATTTAAAGGTATATACAATTAGAAAGTTTACAGATAAGAAATTGATTTTCTGTGCCAAGATGAATAAAATTGTAGGAAACAAAATATTCATGAATATTAACTAGGGCAATGAGTAAACTTTTCTAAATAGACAGACAACAGGCCTTTTTTAAAGGAACTCTGAGAACTTCTTAAAATTAACATTTGTAGACTTCATTCAGACCTCATGACTCAGAATCATCCAGTGTGTGGTTTAGGAATTTCCATTTTTGTAAGTCCCCAAGTGATTCTCACAAGTTGTAAACAAGATATATGACAGTGGAACAAATTTCAAGTTTAGGAAATTCTCACTTGAGGTATAAGCTTCACTCTGGTATCATGTTTTATGTTTTATCCTGTTTTATAGAGATGATCTAGTGAATTTAGTCGCTTTATAACAAGGAAAGCTTATTTGGAGTTTTATATATTTAAAAAATTCCTGTTAAAGGTCTCTTTTCTTCTACAATATTTAGTACCTTTCTTACTATTTATTTTACAACATGAATATTAGGATCGCATTTTTTTTCCAACAGATTTATTGTAGGCTGCATCTTTGCTCCTGCTTTAGAAATGAAATTTATTATTTTTCTCCATCTATACTCAACCATTTGGACAGATCATCTACTGGACTACAGCAGACGAAACTCTGACCACATCCACTGTACCAAACTGCAATGTGTCCTTGCTATATCAGTACTGTGAGGATACAAAGATATGTATATCAGAACATTTTCATAACACATAAATGATAATACTATCATGTCAAATAATAAAAGTAATATTTTGAAGTAAAATAGAATGCTTTGGAAGTGAAATATATAACACGCTCAAGCAGTTAGTTACAAACTGTTTACTAAAATGAATGGAAATAAGAGGGTAAGATATATTCTCTTATGCATGGTCTAGATTTTATTCCACAACTTTCATGGTTTGCAGAAATACAGGAAGAAGTACTCTTGTTCTGAAAACAAAATTTGCAAACTTACATGAAATGTGTAATAGAAAGTGTGTGATGATTTTGATTAGAAAAATAATTTAATGGTTCTACTCTGATATGATATATGATACCAATTCCAATAGGTGTTCCTTTCTTTTTCTGGAATACTTCTCCAGCTTGTGGTCTTTAATAAAACTATCTATACTCAATATTTATTGTTAAGAAAAAAAGAAAAGAAGAGTGAGGAGTGGGTGGGAGCTACATACATACTGTCTGCCTACATCTACAAAGTTGATTTGGCATTTCATTTTGCTTTCATCTCTTCTGTGTCCAAAATTGATATGTTCCATCCCCAATTCTAGAGAAAGAAGGTCAGAGAAATGTATAGATATCTGCAACCAAACTAAAAAGTAGGTAAACTCTCAACCCTTTGAGCTTATCTCTATCCACAACTACTACATTAACTTCCATGAAAACTTTGGAATAGTGTCTTGATATCGTTCATAGATTTATGTCTTTATTAGGAGGGGGAGATGGCACAACAATGCATTATTTCAAAGTGGAAATAGAAAATGGCATGTTATGGAAAGAGTGGACTTCTAGCTTTCTGTTGGTTCTGGTTGGAAACTACAATGTGGTAAGAACTACTTCTGTGGTTAGAAGCATGGAGCACTGTGCTGGGTGGAGGGATTCTACTCTCATAGGCTTGTTCAAAAGAGTTCTAAATGAGCTACACAAAAGACATTTCAGGAAACACTCATGCTCAGGAATTTTATGGCCCCTCCTCCCCCTTTACTTGTGCACTCATGCATACTTCATGATTTTAGCATTGCATTCATTTGGTTGAGCATGTTTTCAGCACTGCAGCCAGGCCAGCTCTGTTCCAGATACATCCTCTAAACATTCATTGAACTATATTCACTACCATATATGCAGTAACCCCTCTCTCAACTGATGATGAGAGTAATAATAATCAGTGAGGTCCCCAGGCTCCTGAGCTATGCCTTGGCCTTCTGACTACATGGATGTCTTGTACATTTAGGAATACTCTATGAGGTTTGACAAGCCTCTTTCCGGGGGGCCCTCAACTAGACCGCTGTCCTTGGTGCTGAACCGTGAATGCCCATCTGGGAATCCGCTGCCGGGTCAATGGGGCTGGATAGAAAACCTGGCTGACTGAATGCTCAGGTGCAGGACCAAAGACTGTAGTGTAGAATAGAAACAGCTCTACCCCCGCCCCCAATACTCCTCCACACAGACTACGCTGGTGTTCGCCAGGACCCAATTTGTATATTTCTCCTTCAGACCCCCACCCAAATGCCTTCAATATGGCCTCAAATGCCGGCGTGTGCGAACACACACAGCCCACTTCGGATCAGATTGCAGCAAAATTCAAATGTTATTCCCAGAACACAGACTCTATGAGGTGAGCTTTAGCGCTCTGAAACAAAACACAAACAAATACAACCTAGTTCATTAAAAAAATAAACCAATATGTCTTTCCTCTCTCATCCGTCTCTCTCCCACACCATATATTCACTCTTCCCTAAATTATAGAGCCTAAATCCCAAAAGAGTGTCACGAATCTGGTGGTCTCTCTACTTCCACAACACTACCTCTCCCCCACATCCCTGTAGAGCCAAAGGACGCTGAAAACGGCCCATCTTACCCCGGGTAGAGCGATAGCAGAAGCAGAATCCACAGCGTCATTTTCTGTGAAAATACAGGAGAGTAGACTGTGCTCCCAATGCTCCATGTATTTGGCGAACTCATCGCTTTTTTTTTTTTTTTTTTTTTTTCTCGCCTCTGGGATGCAGAAGAATCCCTCCCCTTTGTATTATTATTATGCTGATGATTTGATGCTAGCTTCCCCCACCTGCCTCTAGTAGGTCCTGTCACTCAGGAGATGTATTGCTACCAGCTTTGAAAATTAATATTCAGGGGGCAAAAATAAAGATCAGTACAAACGCTCGCAGATACCATCAAAGCGTCAGCTCAGGCAGCAGCTTCCAAGTCTGGGAGGATAATATAATTGAGGCGGGGGGGATGGTACAACCAGAGATGCACACGGAAGCAAATGAGAGAATCAGAAAGGCGCTCACATTCATGCTCTGTGCGCTCACACGAACTCCCAGGGGTCTGTCCTTTTGGGTTTGTGTATGTGTTTGCTCTTTGATTTCTTTCTTTCTTTTTAGATGGGGCTATGCTCTGTTTGTGCGGTTTCTGTTGTATATTTGTTTAAAAGAACAGAAAAGGAAATCACTAGAGGCTCTTAGTGATCAATTCGTGTAGATTAACTGTGAGGTCAAAGTGGAAGAGATGTGAGGCTGCAGCAAGAATTCACACATGCGTTATTTCTTGCCAGCACTTTTTAACCCTTTCCTGCACTGGCATGCTAAGATTTTCATTCATGGGGGGGGTGAAAAAAAAGAGAGAGAGAGAGAGATGATTCAGTCTGTCCAGAAACAGAATTACTAGAGAGAGGGTTTGTTTATGCCAGATTTGAGGACAATTCTTATTGTAAAATAATAGAGTCTTAATTCATGATTGTATAGTTGGGGGAGGGGAAGCAGGCAGTGAGAAAGGGGTAGCTGTGCCCAGTGAACTATCCTTTAGGGAGAAAGTTTTCATGAATTTAAACTGAATGAAAGCATGGGGAAAGTCCTGTGCTTCTCAGGACCTTACTCCTTCCTTGCCTGTCATCCATCAGTTGGAATGCTGACTAACACAGCTGCATGGAAATAGCTGCTTGAGTAAGGATCACAAAATAGGGCCCTCATCTGCTTATGCCTGTATGTACCTGTGAGCAAAAACTGTTTGCGATCTAGCAATGTGCAGACACTCCATTTCTTCTGTATGCTAACTTTCGTTTCCTTAATTTTGTTTTTAGGTAGCTTGGAAGAAATCTTGTATTGACTTCTTTTTTTCTGGACCAATGAGCAACAACGACTTTGGAACCCTCTTACTCCAACCTAGTTCATCGATCACACAGGAAGTCCAAACCCTCGTATCCTGGAGAAGAAAGTGTCACTTTGCTGACCACTTCCTACAGAGTCAGTGTTGAATATTCAAGATGTTCATTAAAAAGCACAGGTGAAGCAATTGCCATGACTCTTCATGGAAAGTGCCAGTGAGTCATCTCTAAACCAAAACGTATTCTAATAAAAATCATACTATACAAATGGCACTTGAGTAAGAAGTTTGGGGGATGGGAATTGAAAACAAAGAAATCCAGTTCCATCATTACCCTTAATGTCTTAGAAAAGCAGAAAAATAAAAAAAAAATAATGATGGCTTCAGACAATGACTTAAGTCCATGAGATGGAAAGCTGCATGGCACTAGCTTTAAGCATCATTATTTCATGGTATGTGAACAAAATCCAATTAAAACAACAGCAGCATTCACATGAGGTCAATAGATTTTTTCCACTGTGATATCAATAAATTTAAATAACTGTTTGCTAAAATGGTCCCATTCCTAACTGTAGCAATAAGACTAGGGTTCCACCTCACAGCTATAATTTTAATTTATACAGAGCATAGGCAGTTTATAATTACGTTTTAGTAGTGGCTATATCTAATTGATCATAGTTTTGTAGAATAGGGCTTAAAACATATTTTTAAAATATCTACCAAACAACACCCAAATGACGTAAATGAAATAGAATGGCTATGAATCACTAAAATACTAGAAACTATGCCCATTAAAGTGACTATTATTGTTAGTTATTAATATTCATGAATGTTTGGCCTTATCTTACGTTTGTCCCACTAGCTCTTATAACTTAGTTTAACATGTTTTGCTTCATCTACGTTTTGCCTTGAGGCTTTTTACCTTTCATTTTGTATGTTCTAATTTTTCCTGCTTCTTCCTTATCTAGCTGGCTGGCAGCTGCCTGACTGGCTTTATCCAGATGTCTCCCTCTCTTTCTGCCTCATTCTCTCTCAAGACTAGATTCCTCTTACTACTTATTCTCTCTGCCTGCCAGTACCAACTATCCCTCTACTGTATAGCTATTGGCCATTCAGCTTCTTATTAGACCAATCAGATGAAGACAAGGTGATATAAACATAACACATCTTTGCAGAGTTAAACAAATGCAGCATAGACAAATGTAACACATCTTTCCTTAGTAAAATAATATTCCAAAACACATATTTTATTCTTTAGTACTTATAAAATACATTATTTAGTAATTTATTTTGTAATCATCTTAACTATTATATTAGGTTTGTAGCCATTACCTAATAAAATGAAGCTCATTTTTATTATAAATTATGTGTATATACATACATGTAGATGAAATTGTATTAAAATTTGAAAAATATAGAAAGTAGAATGAAGGAAACTACCACTTATATCCATAAGGAATTATAATTATTGGAGTGTACTTAATGATTATGGCTGCTGTTATTAGTGTTACATTTTCAATTTTTTTTATTTATTTATTTATTTATTTATTTATTTATTGGTTTTTCAAGACAGGGTTTCTCTGAAACTCTGGCTGTTCTAGAACTCACTTTATAGAGCAGGCTGGCTTGACCTCAAAGAGATCTGCCTGACTTTTCCTCTCAAGTGCTGGTATTAAAAGCATGTACCACCATGCCATAGCCCAATTTTATTCTTTTTTTTTTCTTATTTTACATATAGATCCCAGTTCCCTCTTCCTTCCTCCCTTCCTTCTCCCCTTCCTTCCTCCCTCCCTCTCTCCCACCCTCCCATTCACCCTGACCACTCTCCCACCCACCCCCAATCCACAGGGAGGGTGATGCCATCCAGCAGGGGTTAACAAACAGTTTTACTTTTAATTTGAAGCAGTGATCATAGTTTTACTGTTGTGGTTACTATCTCCAGAAGGAAATTATGAGATTCAATGTTATGGACCAGTGGGAATATCTGTAGAAAACAAAAACAAAACAAAACAAAAGGCTAGTGGTGCAATCCTGATTATCTGAGTCAGATTCCTGGAATGCCACATAAAAGTCAGATGAAGTGGTGCCCTTTTGTATTCCAGGCATTTCTAACATGAAATAAGACACAGAGACAAAAGAATTGACCAAATATTTATGTGTGGTGATATATTATTCATTATTTAATAAAGCTTACCTGACTGATCAGAATGCAAACCTAATTATAGCCATAGAAGCTGGGCAGTAGTGGGACACAAGTTTAAATCCAGAACTCAGGAGACAGAGGCAGATGGATCTCTGTGAGTTCAAGGCCATCCAGGGCTACATGAGAGTGAATCAGTCTAAAAGAGTAAAAGAGCTCATGTCTTTATTTGTGGAACTAGAAAGGAATATAGGGAAGAAGCAAAGGGTCTCATGTGAGATTCAGTTTCCTGTCACAGGGAAGACAGGATCTCCATTTCAGCCTTTGGAGAAGAAAGAACAACTGGCTGGCTATTTTGTTTCTCTCATCTTTAACTTGAACTATAATATCAGTCTCTGGTTCTTTTTTTTTTTTTCTATTTGTGCTACTTTTTGGGAACAGATAGCCTGGATCAAGTTGTATGAGGGCAGGAATATCCAGAAAGACCGAATCAATAAGGTGGAGAAAAACTAACTCTTGAAAGTTATCCTATCCTTTCCCAAAAGCAGTCTTCTGGGCTATGTGTGCTATGGCATATACATGTGTGAACTCATGCACACATACACATACACATACACACACACACACACACACACACACACACACACAGACAGAGAGAGAGAGAGAGAGAGAGAGAGAGAATAACTAAATGAGTAAGTAAATTTCAAAATTAAAAGTTGGGCTGTAGAGTATCTCAAGAAAAGTTAAAATATATCACTAATATTTTAGTTCTGGCAATAACTTTGTAGATGATTATTCTTTGGATGATATTTGTAACTATTTGGGAAACATTAAGTGAACAACTATGTTAAATATTAGAAAAATGGCTAAAGTTGTCTGAAAGAATAAAGAAATTAAAGTAGAATTCAATCAGAATTGAATTGTGCCAAAGATTGTGGCTTTTCCCTGGCAAGCTTAAATTACCACTTATTCTCAATTTTTCCCAGGATTTCCTCTTTGTAGTCCCACATTGAAGAAAATCCATCAAACCCCAGAAGTTGAAGATAGCTAGATAAAGTACAATCACACTGATAATTATCAGAGGACTCCCATGAAGGCATAAATCGGGGAGGAAATTAGAATATTACAGCAGAACAACAGAAAAATAATATTTCACATATCAAAGTAAACTCCACTTAAATGATTGTTTCTGTGTAAGAAAAGACTAAAGGAATTAAAGGGCCCAGAAAACACAAAACTGAAAGATTGAAAATGCAGCATCAATATGAGCTGCCATTCTCTGTCGCGAAGTACGGCAACTGAATGCCACCAAATGAAGATTCTCCATCAGCACCACATGGTTCACTCCAAATTCTAGGGCCCTGACCTTTCCAAGTTCTAATGAAATTCGGATTTGTCATATGAGTAATGACAAAAATGACACACTTTAAATGGTTCAGAGTTTATTCTCCACTAGGTTATGGTGACTGGTGAATAAATTAACACTTACTACATCAAAAATCATCATTCTTCAGAGAAACAGCATACCAGAATCTTTTTCACACATTATGTAAGACACCTGATACACAGTAAAAACATAAGCTGTACACAGTACAAAACAGTAAGTAATAGAAAATGCAGTTACACTTTGTTGAGGTAGATAAACATGAGATGTCCTAAATATTGCAACTAGAAAATAGTAGCATTCAATCAACCATAAAAAGTAATTCCAGGACTTAATGAAAAGTATGATCATAATGTTTATGATATGTTTAGGCAAATGAATGAATGACATATTCTCAACAAAAAAAGGTAATTTGTTTTAAAAAGATTAAAGGGAATGTCTGAAACTAAACTTCCCAGTGCCCAGAAAGAAAAATAGTAGGCGATATACAACAGGGGGATGTTATTTGAGGAAAATTAAAGAGGATGGAACATGATCAGTGAAAATGTACTTTATATAAACACTAGAAAAAACACTAAAAACAAACGCATAAGTGACTCAAGAATGGTGAGTGAACAAAGAGCTTCATACAACAAAATAGAGTGGATAGAACAGAGAAAAAGAAGCAGACAAATATTGAAGGCAACAGTGGCTACAAATTCCTCAGGTTAGTCATGAATATTAACATATGGATTCAGAAAACACAGTGACTCTAAACAGTTTAAACACAATGAATACAGCACCAGATATCTTCATATCCACACATACAAAATAAAAATAGAAAGCTAGCCCATAGATGACATATCAAGAATGGCTGTTGATCTCCACTGGACTGTTGGAAACCTACCAGTAACTACAAGCTCAAAACAGAATAATCCTCCTCCCCCAGCAACTATGCAATGTCCAGAGCACTTCAGTAAGGGATGTCAAGCACACAGCGAGGACCTAACTAGACTATGTCCATCACCACAAAATAAAAAGACATAAATTGGGGGGAGGCTTTGGGATGGACATAAGGGGATTTGGCATGTGGAAATCAAAGTAGATATGATTGTATTACATCATATACATGTATGACATGCTCAAAAATAAAGGACTTTAAAAAAATGTTGGCAAGGGACAGTGATGACATGTTTAAATGACTAAAATGGGATATACACATAAAGTTCAGTAAATCTTTCACAAATTAAAGAAAAATAAAAACATTTTTAAATAAGTAATGGCTAGGAGACATTGGCACAAGTATAAGTGAACAAAAACTAATGCTAAAGGCCTTAGGCAGAGAGCAGTGCAAGAGAGAAACATGGGTTCATAATATAAAAATATAACAGGAAACATAATATATTTTATAAAAATGTATACAGCTAATCATATTCTAACCATATAATGCTAACAAAACATCCCAGTATTGTTTTGTATTTTATATCAGACACATATAACACACCACACACACACACACACACACACACACATATATATATATATATATATATATATATATATATAAATGTAACAGCATCAGAAAGAATCCCAGACACTTAGTTAGATAAAATTACAGTGTGACACATTTCTTCATATCCTTTGAAGTGATAACGGCATGTCTGTGAATACACTTTGACAAGACAGAGATGAAAATTCTCATCCTTAAACACCACAACAAAAGATACATAAGAAAGATATATCTAAATGTCATTAAATTAAAATCTAACTCTAAAAATAATTAATAAAAGCCAAACAACCAGAAGATAGTAAGTACAATGTTTAATGGATGGCTCAGTGTCAAAGAGCACCATTTGTTCTTCCAGAGATTCCCAGTACTTATATAGTGGCTCACAACTATCTATAACTCCTGTTCCAGTGGAACTCCCAACCTTTTCTGGTCTCCAAGGGCCCCAAGCAATCATGTACTGCACAGACATACATACAGACAAATCACTCATATGCATAAAAATAATGGTATTTAAAAGAAAATGCTGACTATAAGGGGAACATAATGCAAGAAACATACATAAAAAGGTATTAAATGCCATATAAAAATATCTAAGAATGTAGAATTATCATGAGTGTGGTGGCCGGAGTGAGAATGGCTCCCGTAGACTCGTATGTTTGAAGGCTTAGTCACCAAGGAGGAGTATGGTTTGTGGGTTAGGCTTAGGATGTGTGGCCTTTTGTAAACAGGTGTGATTTTGTGGGGGGAAATGTGTCAAAGAAGGTGCCCATGCCAGGTTCTCTCTCTCTCTCTCTCTCTCTCTCTCTCTCTCTCTCTCTCTCTCTCTCTCTCTCTCTCTTTCTCTCTCTCCTCTGTGGGGGTCAGGTTGTAAAACTTTTAGCTACTGCTTCAGTGCCATGTCTGTCTTGGTGCTCCCACATGGTGACCATGGACTGACCCCTCTGTAACTCTAGCAAATGTAAAAACTGTATTTTACAGCTAAAATGTTTTCTTTTGTAAGAGTTGCCTTGGTTATAGTGTTCCTTCACAGTGCTAGACCAGTAACTAAGACAATGAGATACAAAAGATATTCTTTATAATGTTAAAATAATTGATTAATCAGGAAAACTTAAAAATAATAAGTTTATACAACTGAAAATGAGGCTTCAAAGTGGATGACCACAAAGGCTAATGGAGGAATCATAGAAATAGAGGAACACCCACAAACACATACAAACATGCACATTATTTTTTTAGATCACATGCTAAGTGCAGGATAGAGGAGTACAAACCATGCATTTCTTTGAGGTATTCATAAAATTAAAATCAGTACCTATAAGATATGCATAAGATTTCATGATCAGAATTTGCTGAGAAATTTATTGTAAGTAAAATAATCCAAAATATTTGAGTATTAATCAAAGTCCATCTGTATAACATGGCTCAAAGGGAAAGTCAGAGACATTTCTCATAAAATGAAATGAAAATAAAGCATATCAATATTCATGTTGTGGAGTTAAAACAGATTTTAGAGGAAACTTTTATAGCAATAAGTACTTAGAATATGAAAAGCTTCAACGTAATGATCAGAGCATACAAATTCAGAAACAAGAACATGAGGAAATTAATTCAAAACATAGATGCTGTAGGCTGTGCATGTTCTTGTTTAGTGGCAGAGAAAGAGTTTGTTCAAGTGCATGTGATAGATAATACTGTGAGATCTGGGCAGACAAACCAGGACTGCTTGAACTTTACCCACTCAAGGACTACCATAATCTCCAGTTACTTTCAAAACAGCTATGTCTACTTAAACCACAATGGTGGTTCACACTATGTAGAGAACAGTTTTATTTTATCTCCCAGCCCTTGAGCTTTCACACATGTGGTTGTCTCTGCATAATAATGTTCTCTTCCTAGCTATTTATTTCCTACTTATTTTGCAGATTCCATCTTAAACACACTTGGTTCCCTGACTAATGAATTAAGTTAAGTCTCCACATTAAGAATTATGGTTTCTTTTGCTCATAAGTGAGCCCAGCGCCTAGAATTTATTTAGTAAGGAATCTACTATTGAAGCTACATTTCTAGTTTCTTAAAATTTCTGTTATTTGAAACACAAATGATTTTCTCTATGTAGTTGCATAACTGCTTGCGTTTTTTATTTTTCCCCCAGCTTAGCCATACATTTCATGGTGGTGGAAATTATGAATAGCATTATTTAGATGGCAAAACAAAAATATCCTGAGTATTTTTTACATACAAATCCTACTATTTAGGTTATGTCCCATTCCTTAGTTTTCATGTAGTACTTGCACATTAAAGAAACTTTATGTTGAAATGATAATGCTAAAGATTATACAATGTATGTGTTGTTGCATAAGATGGCTGTACTATTTACTTTTTCTTCTTTCTAATGAAATAACTGGCAAAAAGTGATTAGATGAGCAACTATTTGGTTTTGACTTTAGTTGTTCTTATTTCATTTTATGTGTATGCATGTGTACCTACATGGATTTCATTGTACCATGTGCATTGGTGTGCTGGTGGCCACTAGAAGGAGTCTCTTCCCCTGGAACTGAAGTAACAGATGATTGTTAGGCACCACATGGGAACTAGGAACCAAACTCAGGTTCTCAGCAAGCACAGCATGAGCTCTTAATGGCTGAATAATCTCTCTGGGTCCAGGAAGCATTTATTTTAGGTCAAACTTCAGAGTAATGTAGCCCATCATAGTAGGGAAGGCAGGGAGATGGGGTCATGAGATGGCTAGTCACATTGAATCCACAGTGAGGATGAAAACTGGTTTTCTGTTCATTCCCTTCTTTCCCCTTTTACTTACTCTGTGGCTTCAGTCTACACTGTGCCACCATATTTAGATTGGGTCTTCAATTCTTATCAAAATATCTCTACAAAATCCTTCAAAGGCATATAAGAAAGTGTGTCCCCCACGGAGATCCCAATTCTAGTCAACCTGACAATGAAGATTAGCCATCATAGGAACACATGAGATTCAAGTGACCTTGTATATTGTATTTGAGTCTGAAGTTTTATTAAATAAATCAATAAAAGCAATTACTATGATAAATGTTACTTTGCAATTAGTACTTAGATTTACTGAATAATCCAATTTCACCAGGTGATAAAGTTGACCCCTTGCACTCAAGTGAACTCAAAAATTATTTTCAAACCTAATTCTCCATACAGTTGAATGAAACAATGTACTTTAAACTCATTTTACCAAATCATGTTTTATTAATTCATCCGGTGACCAACACAGTGACACACCACAAATAAATGCTGGGAAACACAGATATGTGTAAACTATATTTTCCCTTCCATTCCATTACCAGGTTAATTATTATGCTGCTTAATTATGGAATGTCTTTGTATCACTTTTAATCAAAATGATTTAAGGTGAAATATTTATTGACCTACTTTACAAATGCTATGACCGATTATGAGATTAATGATATGTAACAGTTTTTGAAATATCTGTAGTTTGCCCATGGAATTAAATGATTTAAGAAGTTGTATTCTAAGAGATTCATGTAAAGTCCCTCACAGAAGGGGGAAGGGACAATTTCCCCAGAGCACAGCTGAAGTGGGGGCGGGGAGTGAATGGAGAGAGAAGTAGGAGAAAGACAGGGGGAGGAAAGGAAAGCACTTGGGACTAGGAAGATTGAGTCAGGGTAGGAATAGAAGACAAGAGAGAGACAGAGAGAGACAGAGAGAGAGAGAGAGAGAGAGAGAGAGAGAGAGAGCATAAAAGAGGGAGCCATTATTGGTTTGAAGAGAAAACTGAACATAAAGAAAGATCTAGAGACCTACAAAACTGCCACCAACTAACAATTTGAGCATCCATGGAAAGGCTACCATAAATGCCCTTCCCGGATAGTGAGATCAACAACTAACTTATCCATGGAGCCCTCATCTAATACCTGATGGAAACAGAAGGAAATACCCATACCTAAATACTGAGTCAAATTAGAATCCAGATGCAGATGGAGAGGACAAGACCAGGCAGCAGAAACACATAGAGACAGCTTACCTGAACAAGGAGGAGCTAACGGGCCACCAGACTGATAGCTGGGAATTCAGCATGGGACTGACTCAGGCACCCCCCCCCCGAAATATAGGTCTCAGCAGTCTAAGCGACCTCAGACAGTGGGACCAGGATGTATCCCTGTGCACAAAAGGACCTTGCAAACACATCCCCCATGGAGGGATACTGCCTTAACCTAGAGACAGGAGAGAAGTCCTAGTCCCTACTTCAAATGGCCTGACAGATCTACATGACTCCACCTGGATGGCATTGCCCTACATGTGGAATTAGGGTGAAGGGAGGGGAGGGTGGTCAGTGTGCATATGAGGGGACAGAGAGGGTAAAAGGGAGGGAGGGACGGAGGGAGAGGGACATGTACAATAAGTTAAATAAAAAATAATTAAATTAAAAAAATTTTAATACTTTGCCCAAATTTTAATGGATCAATTTATAGTTGAGAATTCATTGAAAAAATATTGAATATAATTCCACATCCAAAAAAGGAGATACCATAAGAGAGGGAGCCATTATAGGTTTGAAGAGAAAACTGACTATAGAAAATCATGCAGAGACCTATACAAGGATGACCCTAATTAACAATCTGACCAACTATGGAAAGGCTTCCTTAAATGCCCTTCCTTGAAAATGAGATTGATGACTAACTTATCTGCCATCATAGAGCCCTCATCTAGTAGTTGATGGAAACAGAAGCAGCCACCCACAGCTAAACACTCAGCTGAACTCCTGGAATCCAGATGCAGAGAGGGAAGAATAAAAAGAAAATGGGTCAAGACAAGGCTACAGAAACCCATAGAGACAAATGACCTGAACAAGGGGTGGCTAATGGATCTCCGACTGATAGCTGGGAAACCAGCATTGGACGGACTCAGACCTGGTGAACATGGGTCTCAGAAGGCCTGAGCAGTCTAAGGGACCTCTGACAGAGGAACCAGAATGTACTCCTGGTGCATGAAAGGACTTTGGGAGCACATTCCCCATAGAGGGATACTCCCTTAGCCTAGGAGGCAGGAGCAGGGTCCTAGTCCCTACTCCAAATGACTTGACAGATTTTGATGATACCTCCTGGAAGGCATCACCTTCCCTGTAGAGTGTGGGGGGTTGGGCGGCATGGGAGAGAGTAAGGAAGAGAGAACTGGAATCGATATGTAAAATAAGAAAAATAATAAGAACAATCAACAAAAACAAAATTCACTTTAGGAACTATGTAATCATCTTCACTTTGGAAGAGAAGGAGGGGTAGGAAAAGAATATTTTAATGTCTATAATTTAACTTTCTTATGCCCTATTTTTCACCATCTACAAAATATAAGTAATACTGATAATGAGCTTGCAACCCATTACAAGCAAAAAAATAAAAATCATCTCAGTCAAGGACTAATGACAATGAGGAACAGATAACTAGCCCTTTGAAACACTAAGGGTTCCCTGTTGTATTGTGCTAATGGCATATTTACATAGATCTTATGCAATTAGTTTGGTGTGTATACATTTTTATATTACAAATTTGAATTATACTATAAACATACAACCTTTAAACCTTTTAATTTGATTTTTGTAGTTGTAGAATTTATAAATTATATTCAGAGCTCTTAAAAGAAAACACACACATACATGCATACATATCATGCATATCATGAAAGAACTGTTATAATCAATGATGAATTTGTAGCGCCTGTTTTGGTGGAAATTCAGAATTGTAACTTACAACCAATAGGTAGTAAAACACCCACTTTCCATATCTACTGTCTTTATATAAATTGACAGTATTGTCCATTTATGGCTAAACTCTAACATTAGGGCTATTATAATTTTATTCCAAATGTATATGCAAACCTGAAACAATTTTGGCATTACCAAGGACAGTTCAAGCACTCCTATGATTTACCTACATTCCAATTCCAGAACCATTTCACCACAATGTCAGTAATACAAATTATTAAATATATACCATTGTTCTTATGTAAACAATAACATAGATGAACTAAAACATAATTTATCTGCTAAGTAATCACTCTAATAATAACAAACAATTCTCTTCCATATCTTTAACATCTTAAATAATTTGAAATCTGCAAATATTTCTTGCTGGAGACTACACAAAAAACATGTTAACATCCAACAGCTATTCTCAGTCTTCCATAATCCTATAATTCCATTATAGATTGGGGCCTAATTACCCTTATAAATTAAAACTTTCTTGTACCAGGACTCCTTCAAACCTTAGCAAATGAGATTGAATTTCCTATACTTCCCTACCTGCCCCCTACCTGTTGTCCCACTCCTATCCATCTGTACCCAGGAAAGAAGTGAACATTCAGATTGCCCTGGAACAAATGACTTTTTATCTGAACTAAAATCATTCAGTCTCTACAACTTTTAAGAAGTAATATCAACATGGTCATATCACAGCCGGCATCTGTGTTGTCACCAAAGATTACACTGAAATCTGGGGTCAGAGCAGCAACCTCTGTCCTTGTTGGTATCTGATAGCCATACCACCAGCATAGCTGTGCTGATTTGAGTGACCCATGCTTCTACTTGGATTCAGGGTGTTGTCCGGGATCAAGCTGCTACCGAGAGACATGTGTAGGTCAGTGGTCTTGCTGCAGGTGGGGTCTGTTTTGATGTCTGTGGCCCATGTGGCCTCACAGGGAAATGGAAACCATGCATCATGGAATCAGAGTTCCATGCTGAGCCATAGGATAGATGGCCCTATCCCTTGCTGGATGCTGTATCAAGACAGCTGGCTCTGACCCTCATGGGAGAGCTGTGCCCCCACTCCTCACCAAAAGTGGGGAAGAGCTAACCCTGATGGCTTGGGCATATTGAAACTGGCTCTACTCCTAGTCTGAGGGGGATGTGTCCCCAGTTGCTTGAACTGACCAGCTCAACTACCACCCAGGCCCACAGCCAGGCCTGGGGTTCATCCACTCTAACATCTACACTAGCTAGAAGCTGCTAGATCTTGTCAAGGGATTAGGATTGTGGAATGACAGCCTCTGGATCTCCATGATTCTGGTAGGCTGCAGGATATCAAAGAGGTATTTGGTGAGAATCCAGTGATGGTGTTTTACAGAAATCAGAGGCCTTGAACCAGACCAGTTACTCATTGCAATGAACATTTGCAAGTAAAGATGATTAGACAAAATGATATGCTGAGTGAGAAATTGACTGTGGCTCCCAATGCAACCAGGAGGAATGAAGAAGATGTGCTGGACAGGTGGAAAGATGGAGGAGTGAAGTTTTGTTGTTGTTTTTTTTCTTTTGGGGATTTGTTATTTGCTTGTTTTCTCTTTGTGTTTGTTTTGTTTTGATTTGGTTTGATTTTTTTTTAATTTTTGTTATTGGGGGTTTTGTGATGCACGGGGATGATGTAGAGGAACTGGGAGGTGAACATGATGAGAAATTCCCAAAGTTTCAATAAAGAAATTATGTTTTATAAAAGAAGTAATATTAAAAATTTTAAAAGGTTTAGAACTAAAAATGGGCATATTTGATAAAAGAAATGTATATGTATATATGCTTGTACACAGACATCCATACAAATGTAAGTATCAGAAACCTAAATTGAATAGATCTCCTTCCTTCTCTAAGTTCATTTTAATACATATTACTGGAAGTAAATGCATTAACAATTGTGAAAAATACTTCAATATCACTCTCCCTGACATCAGCTATAAGAGTCTTTAATCTGTAGAAGTAATGGTTACCACATAACTGGAAACACTGGACCAAAATAACATGAAAATCCCAATTAAATATTTTAAGTACAGACAATTATACTTCCAATTGGTTACTTGTTATAGGCAAGTAGTAGAGTGACTTACTAGGACCCTGTATATGGGAAAAGGAAACATGGTAAGGAAATAGGCTCCAGGGTCCATAATGTCAGTGTTAAAGTGGTAAAAGGGATGGGCTCAGGGATGTGTATTCCCAGATCCTGTGGCAGATAAATAACAGTATTTTTCTGTGTGTCCTAAAGGAGACAAATCACCTCCTAAATCAGGAAGTTTGAGATGATTAGAAATAATATGCACAGTCTCATTTCAAGACAAGCATAATCATGGCCTTAAGGGTACATCAAGCCCCCCAAGCCTCATATCATAATTTAGCTCATTTCTTCTCCGTGTTACTATATTGTCCATTGCATTGAAAAGGTTACAATGAGTGTATCTAATTACAAGAGACTTGTAACTATTCTACTCATTTGTAAGGCTGCAGTATGCCAGAATGTGAAGGTAAATATAACAGAATTTTGGGGGCCTCTTAACAACAGTGAAGTTTCAAGAAGTCTGATGAAATGATGAATGTGAACATCCTCTGGAAGATAGAATATGAGTTTCTGCATCTGGCCCCTCTTTGAACCTAGAATCTCTTTTAGTTTAAGAGGAAATGTATTCCACTTTTGGTGTGTTAATCTGCTCTACTTACTGAGACATCCAAGACCTTACTCTTCTTGAGTTGGGGCTCATAATAAAGAAAGTTTCTGTAATAACTCCAGGCTATATTCAATAATCCATTCTTTACTTTCTTGTGGTGCTAGCAAATTCTGGGATGATGTTTCCCCTGTTCATAGTATTGCTTTTAGAGATAAATCATAGTGCTTGCCATTAGGATGTTGGAAGTTCATAGGTTATCTGTTTTCACAAGTTTCTAGCTGGAGAGGATATTTGTACCAGAGTGAATCATACCTGTCTTACACAGTGTCTCATTTAAGTCATCTGTAACAAGAGATTTGACCTTAAATTTTAGAATTGATGCTAGATGAGGTAAGACTTCTGAGATTATTCAATGAAGTGCATATATTTTACAAATGAGACTCTTAGTAGGTGAGGAATGGAATGTTAAAGTCCAAATACTTGTATCTTCTTGAAATAAATCTACTGAAGCTGAACCCGCAATGTGATGGTATTAGAATTTGGAGGCTTTCTTCTCTCTCTCTCTCTCTCTCTCTCTCTCTCTCTCTCTCTCTCTCTCTCCTTATACATAGTTACATTGTACTGTGTATAGTATACAATATTATCTAAATTTTTCAATTATATTCATTCATATACTATTTTATTATTTAAAATGTTCATAATGTTAGCTTCCATGTACTAAATAGTGGAGCTTTTAAGATGATCACAATCACAAACAAGCTTTTATGTGACAATTACATTGGGAGCTCTATAAACTTATATTTTAGAAAGGGCACTTGTGAAATATTTTGGTCAGGTATTTGCTATCATATTTAATGCTGTCTAGCACCTATTTTAAAAAGTTTAGCTGAGTTTTGCAGCTCTTCAACTTTTGAGTTTTACTTCATTTCTTAATATTATACATTTTAATGTGCATGTATAATAACAAACATAAACTTCATATTTTATATACATAATTACATAGTATTTTAGTGCATTTATCTGATTGGATTTTAATAGGCTGTAACTCCAAAACCATCTTTTTACCTTTACAAATACCTGCACATGTATGGAACACACACACATACACACACACCATACACACACACACACACACACACACACACACACACACACACACACCACACATACCACACACCTCGTGTGCCCACCAAAATAATAAAAAATAAAGTAAAAGACCCATAGAGTGGTAAATATAGAAATCTTTAACATGAAATAATCTAAGAAAAATCTATACTCTTAACTCAAAAATGCAATGTTTAATGCATTTGATACAATAGTATTAAAATTATTCCAAAAAGAGATTCTCTTAACTGGCACACAAAATGAGAAAATAATACAAACATATTTCTAACAGACAATGAATTGCAAATGGCCAATAAATATACAAAATAAAGATCTAACTACAATAGTAATCAAGGAATTGCATATTAAAACAATAATGTGATGCTATTATGCTCTTCAAATTGGTACCAAAATACCTCTGATAAAAGCTTGGATGCCTAGTTTGATCAATTATTCCTAAGAATCACTGATTCTGTGCTTCTGTGAATTATTCTAAATACATTCATGTAATACAGAATATGCAGGTAGAAAACAGACTCCAGGTTTGGATCCTCTTGAGGTATATATTTCCCTGTTCCTGTATACAGCATAAGAATGGATTGATCTCATAATGCATGCCAATCGACAAAGTGGAATCTGTATTTAAAATTGGGCAAATCAATCCATAGAATTACAATCTTAGCTACTTCATTCAACTCCTACACCATTAGGAAAGTATACTAAACATTATTATTTGCTCCGCATTGCTCAATGAACATTATCAATACAAGTATAAATATTTGTGTTGAAATGATATTTTAGCATGTCATTCTTCAATATATTCAACCTAATTCCTAGGAGAATAACAGTAAGTATTTTTACCTAATGCATCATATTGTACATTTTTCCCTATGATTGTTAGTTGTTTTTCCCTTTAATAAAAGCATAGGTAAATAAAAAAATAAAATTCTATATAAAATTTAACCAGCCTTGACACAGGTTCTAGAGTCCATTTTTATGTAATATTTTCTCAAATGAACATCTGAAAGAGTTATAGTGGCCAGCCATTGCTAAATAAGGATATAATAGTCCTCTTTAACCTTTAAACTCCTAGTAACATGTCATGACAAAGTAGTTTCTGTTTGTTTCAAACACCTAAAAATGACACATGCTGTAGCCTAAGAATAAAGAGCCTGACACCATCTCTGAGATACTGTTCATAGTAATATAAATCTTTGTAACAATTATAGATAATTATTACTGTAACTTTATTTTAAATCTTTCATTTCTTTTAATTCAGATATCAACACTAGTAATCTTTCAAATATATCCAATGTAAATAAAGCATAATTACCTATATATGAGATCTGTTATCTATCAGGTCACATACACATATGAATAATACACACATACCTTATAAAACACAAAGTGAAAATGGAAACAATATTGGAAATAACATAAACTCTCTTGAAAAGATGTGTGACTAAATCAAATTAATGCAATTTTGGATGCAATAGGGATCCTCTACTCAATGTTTCATTTGATGATGTAGAGCTTTCACAGCTTTTATTCATCCATTTGTGTGGAGCTGCCACAGCCCTCTAACCATCTCTAAGCAAGTGGAAAATAAGCAACATACTCCAAGTCAACCACTATTTGCTATCATATATTACCTAAATTTGAATGGCTGATTCAAAAATTCACTTGAGAGATGACCCACCCACATGTGCATAGTATAGTCTGGATGACACCAGAAGAAAGCTGTTTGGAGAAAATGAGCACAGAGAAACCCAATAGTATTATATTAGCAATGTGCTCATAATACCCATCCATTTCAACCCTGTCACCTTGAGTTGTTCCCTGTTTCTTTCCTTTGGCCACCTAAACACTATGCATGTTGAACATTCCACATCATTATCTAAAAATAAAATAATAATTGTCTACATCTATATTTACACCCTTGCTAAAGTCATGGAGGAAGTTTGCTGTGAGAATTAGCTTTCAAAATTCTAAGATCCCCCAAGGCAATAATAACACTATCAGCTAATTTTTTTTTAACCATTTTCACACTTCATCTTAATTTCATATGGAGTGTGAAATTAATTTTAATTTCATTCCATTCAGGACATTCACCTGACATTTCACACACTTTAGTTGTGTCTTTTTATGGAGATCAGGAATCTAAATCTAGAAAACAGGATGTGGATCTCACAATGTTTGTAGATAACAGAGAGAGGATTTCTAGATAGAGAAGAGTTTGGAAAGAATGATACCCAAATTCCCAAATATTATCTATAAATGTTTGTTTTCATTTAAATGGACTTGGTTATATAAAATAAATAAAAAAATGAAAAAAATTATGTGAAATAAATAAAAAAATTGACAAATATAAAAAGGATTTCTATATTTAAAGGAAACATTCTTTGTCTTGAATACAAAGAAAATATAATCTAGCCAATAAATCCAAAGAATACAAGACTAATTTTGGTGGCTCATGTGTACAGTTAATATCATCTGAAGAGCTCAAAGAAGGTTAACATACTTTGAAAAACATTTTTGTAATATTCATCAATTAAAGTATACTTCAGCTATGACTTCACATTGCTTCTGACATTGCCTGTTTTGTATTGTTATGATGGCATCTCAGAAAATGGGATCTACATAAAAAACAATATTCATTTACTCTTACTTATGTCTCCTAGGAAACTATGGTCATGGTACTGGGAGGTAGCTATGATTTCCTTCTTGTGACATTGTTGGACACAAGGAAGAATGACAAGAGTACAAGGCAGAATTGAACTTGATCTTTGGTTGTTTTATTTTAAATTTTATTCCTTTTTCATACCAACACAGTTTCCCCTCCATCCCTTCTTGCTACTTTCCCCAAACCCTCCAACCCATTCTACCCTCTCCTCAGAAAGGTAAGGCCTTTCACCATGGCAATTCAAAAAAGTCTAGCATATCAAGTTGAAGCAGGACCAAGCCCCTCCCCACTGCATCAAGGCTGAGCAAGGTATCCCACCATAGGGAATGGGCTCCAAAAAGCCAGTTCATGAATCAGGGATAGATTCTCATCACACTGTCAATGGCATTTAAATAGCCCAAGGTATATAACTGGCATCCACATGAAGAGGGCCTAGTCCCATGCAGGATCCCCAAATATCAGTCTAGAGTCCATGAGTTACAATGACATCCAGTCAGCTGTCTTTGCAGGTTTCCCCATCATGATCTTTGACCTTGACCTTCTCCCCCCTTGCTCATATAATCCCTCCTTCCTCTCTTCAGCTGGACTGCCTGAGTTCAGCCAAGTTCTTAGTTGTTTATCTCTGCATCTGCTTCAATCAGTTACTGGATGAAGGTTCTGTGATGAGAGGGTAGTCACCAAACTGAATGCAGGGGAATACCACAAACTTGATCTCTCATGATTACTGGAGTCTCTTGATGAAAGCAGAGATGCCACAAAGGAATAACCTTCCATTCAGCCACATCTTCACCCTGAACTTAGTTTACAACACATAAATACTGGGATGTGCATTTAAACCATAACAGCTCATCTACCTATTCTGCCAACACACAATGCTTTCAAATATTGTATTATGGGTGTTTGTAAGTTGTCTGCTAACTCTGCCTTCTTAGGAAATAGCATATAATAGAACAGAATGAAATTAATTTTCTGTCAGTTCCACAACACACTATTCCTGTGATGTAACCTCTGTAAAGAAAAAAAAATGACATAACCCCATGGTTGTGAAATAGTGTGTATACCATCCCCAATTAAGGAAAACTTAAAATTCAGCAAATACTTTTGTGTCCTTTAAATTATTCTGAAGTAAGGAAGCCAATTACTTTGTTTCACTTTCAAGTCCATGGGTTTCTTTGATCATAAAAAACATTGTGGAATTTTAAGCAGGTAGGATAAACTTCACAGGAGTTAATGATCTGTACCTAGTCAATCTTCATCCATAGCTAGACACAGGATGAGGAAATCATAATATTGGCTGTTAGTATTCAGGCATCTGTATTGGCCTGTGCTTGGAGTTCTGACAGGATACTCCTCTGCTGCACCCACTAAGAGCACCACCTGTACACATTCACTATGTTCCCTTTTAAAAGGGCACTACCCACCTTCCACCTCTTTCTCTCTCTCTGCTTCTCTGCCTGTCTCTCTCTATGTCTCTGTCTCTGTCTCTTCTGCCACACCCATCACCAGAGGTTAGTCTCCCCTCTCCCCTCCCCCTCTTCCCCATTCACTCTCACCCAAAAAAAGCCCCACCATCTTTCTCGCAAGGGCCACTTTTTTGAATTACAACATCGATCCTGGACATCGGAAATACAGTACCATAAAGAGGAAATGTCTTTGATTGCACATATATGCTATTATGGACATTGATAGATTTTTTTTATGCATATAGAGTATTTTTTATTTAATTTTATATAACAAAGTCCAATTAAATGAAAACAAACATTTATACACAATATTTGGGAATTTGGGCGTCGTTCTTTCCAAACTACTTCCTGCTGGTAAGGGGCGCTGTCTTGGGGGATTTGAAGAAGATTCAGATATCCTAGCTGTAGTCTGTAGGGCTGTTTTGTCCAGCTGTTTGGAATGTAGGATCAGCTTGTACTCTGTTTCAGGCGGTCTGGTGTGATCAAACCACATTAGTCTGGAAGGAATCCACATCTTTTCATTTTCTGTGGAAACAAAAATAGAAATACTTTTCCCCAGTAACTTGTTCTTCAACTTAAATTTTGGAGTCAAAGCGTTTTTTTTTTTTTTTTTTTTTTTTTTTTTATTATTATTATTATTTTACATGTCGATCCCAGTTCCCTCTCCCTCCCTCCCTCCCCCCAAGCCCTCCCTCCCTCCTTCCCTCCCTTTTGCCCTCTCTACCCTCTCCCATGCACTCTAAACACCCTCCCCTCCCAACCCCCCACCACAATACAATATGTAGGGGAATGCCATCCAGTTGGGGTCATGTAGATCTGACAGGTCCTGTGAAGTAGGGACTAGGGCTTCTCTCCTATCTCTAGAATAAGGCAGTTATCCCTCCATGGGGGATATGTTTGCAAAGTCCTTTTGTGCACCAGGGATACATCCTGGCTCCACTGTCTGAGGTCTCTTAGACTGCTCAGACCTTCTGGCTGAGACCCATATTCAGGGGGTCCGAGTCAGACCCCTGTTGGCTTCCCAGCTATCAGTCTAGTGGCCCTTAGCTCCTCCTTGTTCAGGTAAGCTGTCTCTATGTACTTCTACCACATGGTCTTGTCCTCTCCATCTGCTTCTGGGTTCTAGTTTGACTCGTGTTTATGTATGGGTGTTTGCTCCTGTTTTCAACAGGCATTAGTTGAGGACTCCATGGAGAAGTTAGTTGTTGATCTCACTCTCCGGGAAGGGCATTTATGATAGCCTTTCCACGGAAGCTGAGATTGTTAGTTGGGAGCAGTCTTGTAGTTCCCTCGTCCTTTCTTTGTGTTCAACTTTATCTTCAAACCAATATTGGCTCCCTCTTTTAGGACATTGATAGATTTATATTCCCTTGTGGTGGACAATTCATAGTGTGCCATCAAGCAACTTCATTATAATTAGTTTTGCACATCATTCCTGAAAAAAATAAGTCATTTCTCCATGGATGGAATTGTTTATACAGTTTAAACAGTTATGCAGTTTACACAGTTTATACAGTTATACAGTTTTCATTGGTCAAGAACATACCAGGTAAATGTCTACCTGAGGAAATAGAGTTAAATGTAGCTAGAAATCTTGATGAGACTAACTCTCTATGAGTGAAAGTAAATAGTAATTATATTAAATTATTTTCTATTATTATTTTATCAAACTTACTCTACCATTGGTATTTTACTGATGTTTTTGTAATTTCTACTTAGGATATTTACAAAAGTGTATAATTTCTAACTGATGATTAAGTATATAATCTATATAATTTCTAACCAGTGATTAGAAATCATATCCTCATTTTCTGTATTGCAGAAAGTATTTATATTCATGGACTCACATCTTAAAAGTATTAAAACAAACTTGGAAGTAGTGGCACATGTCTTTAATCACAGTACTTGGGAGGTAGAAGCAGGCAGAGCTTTGGGTTAGAGATCAGGCTGGTCCTAATAATGAGTTCCAGGACAGTGAGAGATACAGAGAAACCCTGTTTCAAAGAAAAATATTAAAAGAAAATTATTGTGAGGGTAAGGGAGCTAATTTACTTATGACTTATGTGCAAGTCAATTTATTGATGGATATATTCCATATTACAATCAAGGGGATTTCACTTATTTACCCCTGATTATGCCCTGAAATGCATACGACCCAACATAACAATGTGACAAGTCATCCAACATATATACTTAATGTAGAAAGAATACAATATTTTGATATTTATTTACATTTAGTATTAAAACATCTACATTAAAATGTATCAAAAATGATGATCTGAACAGTATACGAATAAAATCATTTATATCTTTTCTCCAAAGTGTGTGGGTGTGTTTGTGTATATCTTCTTACTTACTGAGCTACACTTTAGTCTTTAATCACTGTCTCTTAAAAGGTCTTGGGAGGTGAGTTTGCCACCTTTGTCCTGGAAGGTGGGGTTGTCCCCTTATGGAACATGCAGTAAGATGTGGCCTTAGAAGCAAATCATCCTTTACTAGATAGTAAATGGGACAAAACATTGATCTTGGAATTCCACCCTCCAAAACTGTAGTACATATATTTATATCCTTTATACATTATTTAGTCATAACTTTGTTATAGCATCACAAATAGATTAATGTATCCATTAATAAAAAGGACCCTATCACTTTCAAATAATAACAAACTATTAAATCTAAATCTACCTGTATTTGCTTGATGCCATATATGTATACATATATAACTTAATATTTTATTATATAAGGATAATTCTAGTGTTGATCATGTTTTAATTATTATGGTTATTTATATATAATTATCTCAGGCAGTATAATAGCAATTCAGTGATTAGTAATCATATTTGATACATATTTTGATTTTTCAACTTAATAGATTTCAGTAGATTTAAAGATTAAGAAAAGTCATAACTTTTCATGATTGAAAAAAATGTAGCTTAAAATATATAAATATATAAGTGTGTCACTTTAACTCTGCCACAACATATCTACAGAAATAGATTGTGTCTGATTCAATATTGCTTTTGACCATGTGTTTTGTAGTAATTTATTTTCTTAAAAAACCTGGAGATATAAAATTGGGAGTGTTATTTGAATATGAGATTAAGAATCTTTAGTTTCTTGGTTATCATGACACCTAATTGCTTTTTCCTCACTCCCACTTGGGAGTGTGTTGTGGAGGGAGACAATAACAAGGACGATTTCTCATAAATGATCAGAGCCAAAAACAAGTGGTAAGTTAACTGATGTTATATATTATGTCTGGCCATGAAGTCATGCTTGAGTCTTTGAACACTCCCTGGGGGAAAGCCATCATTATTAAATGCCATTTAAAGAGACAACACAGGCACAAATCCAGAAATATCTACTTCATAGTGTCCACAACAGACTTTATGTAAAAGGTGTTGAGAAAAGGTGCTGGATATTTGCACACAGAAAATCCAGTGTGGCCTAATGATTGCTCAGACAAAATAACAAAGAGGGATTCTGGTTTCTAAATCTTGCCTTCAGCAAAAAGGCCAGCACCTCATAAGACATTGTCAGGTCTTTTCTCTGTATAAAGTTCAGCTTTGCTTGAGAAATTCTGTCACTTTCAAAACCATGTAGACAAGCCAGAGGGCTCAGCCATGTTCAGCCACCCAGGCCTAAATTCTCACAAGGTGAAATTCTTTCTAATAAATCTCCAATAACACCTTGTCAAACCTGACAAGAAATAATTAAAGGAAGAAAAGGGAGCAGATGGCTCTATTCCTGCCTGTAGAGATTACATCACTTCAATTAGGAAGAAAAAGAAAAGATGTTCTACGCTTTTTGCTTAATATGAATATAAATATTATTGTAGTCTTACTTTGAATACAATCAAACAATTGATAATTACAATTCGCAATGATTTCTCTGTGTTTTAGCAGGCTTTGGCTATCGTGTCCTCCCAAAAAAGACTACCATACAATCATTCCATTTGGTGATTGTCTTTTCAGTGTTGGCCACATTTCTAAGTGACTCTGACCTGACATATTTGCTAGGTGTTTTAGATGCTATAATAAAGAATTTGAAAATATTAATTCATTTTTTACTTAAGTAAAGTGAACAGACAATAAATATAATATTATAAAGGAATTATTTTTTAAAATATGGTGAATTATTTCTATTTTATTTTCAGGCAAACATCATTTGGAAAATATTGGCTTACAAAGTACTGACAGTTTTTCAACTGAGAAAAAGTATGACAGTTATCTGAATAACTATCAAATATCCTAGCTACATGTCTATTGTTGGTCTTATTAAAGGTGGTATTTTTATGAATGTATTAAGAAAGAAACCAACAACTATCTTAGAATTAATATGCTATTTCTGCTAAGTAAGGTCATTTTGCTTATGCCATTGAGACACACATTTATCAGGACTAATAATGGCAAAGGTAGGCCTTTTAGTCAGTAAAGAAAAAGCAAGGGAAATGATTTTATTTAAAGTTATATTATTACAACAGCTAATTATTTCTTAAAAAATAATATCCTCACTATAAACAATGTTTGTTATTGGAAAGAAATCAACACATTCCCAGCTGAGGAACACTGTGGGAAATAGAAAGTAATTATGAATTTGAATTTACCCAAATAAAAACTCAATAAGAGTGAATGTCAGACTTCTTGGTAGAAAATTTTTTAATTATCAATCTCCAATATTTATTCTACAACAATGGTCTCTCTTGACCACTCTAAATTTTATCCCATGTCTTTACATTTTGCTAAATACACATGCACACCAACCATACATATATGTTTGTATGTATGTATGTATGTTTATATGTGTATGTGTCTGTGAGCATGTATGTATATATATGTGTGTGTATGTGTATGTGTGTGTATGTATTTAAATATATTTATCAGAACTTATCAATAAAGTTCATTATATTTTTAATTTTATTTGTCAGGCTACTATCAATTTTTCTAACTAGGATCTAATTATATTAAGATAAAGGCATTTTGGATCTTGTATAAAGTTTTCAATGCCCAAAGGAACTGCAGTCATCCATTTTTTTAATGAATTAATGAATACCAAATACATGAACAAAATAATGAAATTGATTAAAAGTGTTATCACACTTTCTAAGCTTGTAATTAACTAGTTTTACATTAATGTTATAATAGCTTCTAGTCAAAATGGCAAAAGTGATGATATCATTAATTTCAGATCCAGAGACACCTAGCTTAAAGCAGTAAGTACCTTGACTGTGACTAACTTTGAAAATTGTAAAAAGCTGGTCCCCTTTCATTTCATGCACAATTGAGATAACATTTTCATGATGCCTTGGAAAAAATAAAAAAAAATCACCTCTCTGAAATATTTGACATTTTTTTTATGCTGCCTGTATTAGTTACTCTTCTTGGTGCTGTGACAAAATATCTGACACAGACAAAGAATGCAGGGATTATTTGGACTCCCAGTTTGAAGGTACAGCCTGTCACAGTTGGGTAACATGGTGGCACGAGGAAGAAGCAACTCATCGCAGTGCTTCTGCAGCCAGAAAGCAGAAAGCTGAGTATTGTGGTTTAGTAAGAATCAGGAGAAACAAATAGGCCAAATAGAGTTTATTTAGGGAGAAATAACTTACAACATAGACAGATGAACACCAGCAGGTTCCTGGCCCCAAGGATGCCTCTGGATGCTCTCCTGTCCACGTATTGCCAGCAAGAGAAAGCTCCCGGGCTCCTCCTCAGACCTTGATCCTCCAGGTAACTTCCACCCCTGTCTTCACCCCTAATGAGTGTGGTCAGTGCCACAGATGTGGACAAAATTAATATCTCACTACAATTCCCCTTTAAGTCTAAAGAATAGATTTAGGCTTAATACAAAACAGTGAATGACAAGTGTGCTCTAAGAAAAGGAAAATCAAGAACATGCAAACTTAAGACCTACATATCTAGTCCTAGGGTGAAAGCATAATGGAGTTTACAATAGAGTTTTCCTAAGGTGGAAAGTTTAAGTCTAGTATCTAATATGTCTAACTAAGAAGAGTGAATAATAGTTGTGGTAGTTTAATCTTCAACCTCATCAAAGATCTGAGAGGAAAATAACAATACCACGGTAAACAGGAAGTGCAGCTGGGCAACTTCCAAAAGGTGCAGTGAGGACAGAAAAGTAGGCTATCTGGACAGTCACCCAAGGTATCACAGCAAATTGGTACAGCCAGTTTTAGCTAAGACCTAGAGTACCTTACAGACCATAACAAAAGCAGGGAGGTAAAAAAGACTTTCTTACCCTGATTTGGCAAGGTCCAGCAGTCTTCTATGTTTGTCCCTGAAAGCACATAGTACTGCATGTCCAAATAGTGGTTGAAGTGGGGACAGTTCTTTGCCCAAGACGCTATTAGCCGAAGCAAGGATGGACTCCAGAAGGAACGACAACAGTGTCCAACATATTTTCAGGAAAATGCATGGTGCTGTCAGAAGCGACAGTGTCTCATGTCAACAGAGTACTAATATTAAAGCATTTAAATGACATGTTCTTCATGTCTCTGAAGTGTTTTAAGATTAAGCATCTATGTCTGACTAATCTCATAAGTATAGGAAAGATGGGTGGATGGGTAAAGAATCTGTAATACTCAGAAACTTAGCAAAAAACAAACAAACAAACAAACAAACAAAAAAACTGATTGAAACTTCCCTGAGTAAAGCAGGAGCAAATACCTAAGTCATAAAATTATGTACTTATATATACATGTAAGTCCCTAAAACAGAGATAGAGTAGAAATATCTAGACCATAGGTAGAACTATAAAGGTCAGCATGATAAAAATATCCTAAATTTTGTCAATATACAAAATGTCTTGAACATAAGTATAAGTATACATACATAGAATATGGTAAGGGTAATGTACATAAAATATCAAAAATGGAAAGATTTTACACAATATGACAAAATATAATATACAATTTTTCTGGGAAGGGAATATAAACTTAATTTTACATAGGTTACCATATATAAGAATCTATAACAATGTAAGCTGTATAATAATAATAATATCTCACTATTACTAAAATAATTCACAAGAAGATAAGCTAATCTACCTATATCTTATCTAAACCATATCCTATAGTTGTCTAAAGATACCTGAGTCTAAGCATCACCTTCCATACCCAACCCTAAGTAACTAAAACAAAACCTAAAAAGATGAATATTATCCCTAAATGCCAAGAACAGGGAAAGGGGGTGCCAATATCTTAAGATTTCTTCCTGCCAAAATGGGACAATGATTACTCCATGGGATCCTATAGGAAGAATTTTTTTTTAGCAACCAAATTTCTTGACAGAACTGGCTGTGACATATATAGCTAATGTGTCAGGAAACGCTTGAGTGGAGTTCTATTTGAAATTCTGGCCAGGGTGTAATAAGGTGCACCATTACAGCTAGCTAGTTAGGAGTTGTCTTGAGTAAAATAGTCTCAAACTGGTTTTAGGGTGATGTCTGTAGTTCAAATGCATCATGTTGAGTCAAGTGGAAATAATGAAGTGGGGCCCCATCTTCTTTACAGAGAGTTCAAAGATTGCTGCAGAGAGGGTAAAAGGGAGGGAGGGAGGGAGGGAAGAAGGGAGGGAGGGAAGGAGGGAGAGGGAACTGGGATCGACATGTAAAATAATAAATTAAATAAAAAAAAATGCTTTGACTCCAAAATTTAAGTTCAAGGACAAGTTACTGGGGAAAAGGATTTCTATTTTTGTTTCCACACAAAATGAAAAGCTGTGGATTCCTTTCAGACTAATGTGGTTTGATCAAGCCAGACCACTTGAAACAGAGTCCCAGGTGATCCTACATTCAAAGCAGCCTGACAGACTACAGCCAGGATTTCTGCATCTTCTTAGAATCCCCCATGACAGCGCCCCTTACCAGCAAGAAGTAGTTTGGAAAGAATGACGCCCAAACTCCCAAATATTGTCTATAAATGTTTGTTCTCATTTAAATGGACTTGGTTATATAAAATAAATAAATAAATAAATAAAAAGAATTGTTAGTTTTCCTTGTGGAAAACTCAAACATTGATATCAATGTAAAGTGTTCAAGCTTTAAAGTATGTATATAGAAAAAGCAACAATACCACTAAAATGTATATGATAAAATTAGGATTTCAGAGAGAAAATTACATATAAGCAAATGAGTCTAAGAATTTGTTTTCTTCTGCCTTACACCAATTGGCTTCTTGATGTAAGGCACCAACTGTGAATTTAATCGTAACAAATGCTTGAATTTAGAGAAGGAAAGCCAAATCTAACTCCAAAGCCAGCATTAGTTTACATGAATTGGAACTAGAAGAACACCAGGTAGTAACAAGAAATAAATTTTTGTATCGAAATAGTTTATTAGAATGAAATATTTTTACCATAAATCAGATTCCACTTCATTAAGTGATTGTTTCTGCAGAGCTATCTTCTCTTCTGCAGGTAGGTACCTACATGTTCAGTGTCTCTTGGCTGTTTGAAGATGGGTGTTCTCTGTTTCCTGTAAGGACAAGAAGAGAACACTTCCCCTACCTTTGAGAGGTCTCCACACATCTCATGGGAACCAATTTGTTGGATGACTTGTAATTTTTCTTCATTAAGATGTTTGTCTTGTTCAACTCGGATCTTGATCAACTTAGATGGCATTCACAGCTTTTCTTCTCCTGTAGATACAAAAGGGAAACCCCTACCCCAATGTAGCACATCCTGGCTTCCATACCGAGGTCAATACATACTTGAAGTATACTGGCTGCATTAGTTCAGATTTCTTTTCTATTGTTCAGTGTCTTTCTGCAGCTGTTTTTTTTTATTGTTGTTGTTGTTGTTGTTTTTCATTAGCATTAAGAAAGTTTAATGTTAATAATGCATTATGTAATTTTTTGGGGGTGTCTTGTTTCCTCTGCCTGTTTATGGAACATTTCCTTTAAAGTATAATTGGATCTCTCAACTACTGCTTGTCCTGTAGGGCTGTATGGTATACCAGTTATGTGCTTTATGTTATAATACTCAAAAAACTGTTTCAATTGCTGAAGACATATGCTGGAGCATTGGTAGATTTTATTTATGCAGGTATGCCCATAATGGCCATCACCTCTAATAGGTGTGTGATAACAGAATCAGCCTTTTCAGAGCTCAGAGCAGTGGCACATTGAAACCCAGAAAATGTATCTATTGTGTGGTGCACATATTTTAATTTTCCAAATTTTGCAAACTGAAACACATCCATTTACCATATTTCATTCCTATTTATACCTTTAGGGTTATTGCCTGGTGGTAAAGGAGTTTGGTTATAGAATGAGCAAGTAGGACCTTCTCTTATTATTTCTTTAGCTTGTTGCCAAGGGATAGAAAAACCATTTTTTTAAACCTTTGCTATTCATGTGGTGTTTCTTATGAAACTCTGAAGCTTCTAGCACACTTCCAATTAACAATTCCTATGATCAATTTCATCATTGCCTTGTGCTAGAGGACCTGGCAGACCTATATGGGATCTGATCTGATGTGTGTGTGTGTGTGTGTGTGTGTGTGTGTGTGTGTGTGTGTGTGTGTGCCCTATTTCTGATAGTATCTTGTGACTGTACAAACAATGAAGTTAATTCTGTATTGTCAGGAAGAAATTCTGCTGTCTCAATGTATAAGAAGAATCTCTCTGTGTATTGAGAGTCAGTAACTATATTAATTGGTTCTGTAAAATCCATAAATACCATGAAGATGGCATACAATTCTGCCTTTTGTATAGAATTGTAAGGGCTTTGAACTATTTTACTTACTTTTCCTGATTTATATCCTGCCTTACCTGATTTGTTTACATCAGTGTAGAACGTAGGAACACCAGAGATAGGTGTTTTTCTTACAATGCATGGAAGGATCCAAATTGTTTTCTTTATGAATTTGATTCTTTCACTTTTGTAATAGTTGTTGCTGATCATTCCCAAAAGGCTACTGCATGCTCTCTCCCAATATACATTATCTTTCCATAAGAAGGAAATTTACTCATTAGTTAAAGGTATTATAATTTCTGCAGGGTCCCTTCCTGTTAGTTGGCATAGTCTTAATATACCTTTTATAATCAAGGCAGAGATCTTTTCTATATATTTTTTTAGTTTTTTATTCTGTTTATCTGGTAGAAATATGCATTCTAATATGGTATCTTTCATCTGCATCAAAATCACCGAAGGATATTCTCAAGATGGTAGTATAACCAGAATACAGTCTAATTTTGGATCCACAGGGTCCACATGTGCTTCTAGTATTCTCTTTTCTACCCATTCTAATTCCTTTTCAGCTTCAGCTGATAGTATTCGTGGACTATTCAGTCCTTGTCCCCTTTTAAGGCCATTTTCAAGTTTTTCAAATCATGCCCTTCTACTCCAATAATGGTTTGCAGTTAAGAAATCTCTCCTAGTAATTTTTGAAGATCATTAAGAATCTGGTAGAGATCTCTCCTGATCTGTACTTTTTGTGGTCTAGTTTCCTGTAGACCTATTTTATATCCTAATTAGTTGATAGAATCTCCTTTTTGTATTTTTTTGGGTGCAATTTGTAATCCCTAGTGAGGTAAAAACTTCCTTTACTTTCTCAAATATTTTTTTCCAAAATTTCTACTTTAGAATCATCCAACTATATATTATCCATGTAATGGTAAATTATGGACTGTGGAAACTGTTTACATGTTATTTTCAATATATTTCCAATATTTTTTGCACAAAATATTGGCACAGGGTTGTGGTGCTATTTAGCAAAATCTTCCAATGATATCTCTTCACTGATTGAGAATTATTGTAATTAGATTGAAGGTTTTCTTTGTTTCTTTGAGTGTCTGAACTTCTTTAATCATATAATTTTCTAGAGACTTCAATGCATCAATCTGTTTCTTGCTTTCTCCAACTATGAATGATTCCATGTTTTTAATATTCTCATCCTTAGATATAATCTGAATGGAATGTAAACTGTCTTTCAGAAACAATGTTCTATCTGCTAGCTTGCCATTATCCTCAGATATGGAACAAATTCTATCTGCCAGTATTTCCATCTGATGTTCCTTTAACCTTATTAGTAGCTTTGTAAGACCAGGAAGGAGCTTTTTCTGCTAGCATGTTAATGCATTGCATTGTTTTGTTTTGGTTATTGAGGCTTTGGACATAGAACAAATTCTGTTTTCTACTTGGTCATTTTTATGTTCCATGTTTTGTAATATACCTGTCAGCTCTCTATTGCCATCTTCAGTATTCTGATCCTTTTTTGCTAAGCATTCTATGTTTTGTGTTCTAATTTTACACTCTCCATTGTCATTCTCGAGATTTGAATCCTTGTTACTAAGTCTCCTATGGTTTATACAAGTTCCTTATTGTTTGCTCTAATCTCAAACCATTTCTTTAAGAATATCATATTAATGATGAAACCCATTGTTATTACCAAAAAAAATGTATATATTGGTTAAGCCATAATTCTCTTCTGCTAAAATTCCTTCTATATATGAAGTAAAACAATTCCTAAAGTCCTGCATTGTAAGATTATCTGCCATAGGTATGGAACAATTGATCTCACATATTATATCAGCTTAAATTGCAAAGGGTATTACAATTACCTTAGGTGTATTTCTGCTGTCCTGGAACTTTGATGCTTTTAGTTGTATATCTCAACTTGTGGTACACCTAGAGGTGTACCACCAAATAGCGTCCAGCAGCAGAGGATCCTTGTGATCCCAGTTCTGCATGGATGTGTACCACCAAATAGAGTCCCAACAGATGATCCTTCTAATCCTGGTCCCTGTAGAATAGCTCTTAACAAACTAAGGCAAGTGAAATTTTGTTAAATGAAGGAGTGAAACAAGCCTTATGCAAATTGCTGGGACTGCAGGGCTAACAGGTTTTGCCTCTAACTGGCACCACGGGACCAAAGGAACACACAAGTGGGGCAGGCGCCTCAGAGCTCTGTGTGAATGCAATGTGACAGAATGGGCATGAGATGAGCAGTTGTCTCAGGGCCATAGTAGAGATAAAGGAGTTGTAGGGAAATGTCTCACAAGCTGTGGTGTCTGCCTGGTTAGGCAAGGGACCTGACTGTTCAGGGATGGTGGGGGAAGGGCATGGCATTTGCTGCCAGGTGAAACCCAGGTCCTGTGAAAATCCCAATCCCACTTCTGACACCAGATATTGAGGTTTAATAAGGATCAGGAGAAACAAATAGGCTGAATAGAGTATATTCAGGGAGAAATAACTTACAGCATAGACAAATGAACATCAGCAGGTTTCTGGTCCTAAGGATGCCTCCGGATGCTCTCCTGTCCATGTCAATCCAGCAAGAGAGTGCTCCAGGGCTCTTCCTCAGACCTAGTTCCCCCAAGGCCCTTCGGCCCGTCTCTACCCCCAATGGGCTTGGTCAGTGCCACAGATGCAGACAAAGTGAATATCTCACTACAGATAAATGTTAGTGCTCAGGTCCTTATCTGTTTCCTTCAATACCAAGAGCCCAGTCTTGCAGATAGGACTAGCCAGAGATCTTCCTACATCAAATAACACAGTAAAGGATCTCCTTCACAGACACATGGTGATTCTCAAGACCCTCAAGGCAATAGTAAAGATTAACTATAACAATTGAGCTAGACATCAGTCTGGTCACAGGATGGAAAGTTCAGGCTATAAATCCATTACTACTAAGAGTCTGGGTTACAGAAAAGGAGGAAAAAGGATTGTAGGATTCAGACAGGTCAAGGAGAGAGGAATACTGCTTTACTCTGTGTGGATATATGTCTCTATAATTGGTTTGACTCTTAACAGTTGGAACAGGGACTGTCTCTGATTCTTCTGCTTTATCACCTTGCCCAATCTTAATGCATGGAAAAGTGCTTAGTCTTGCTGCAACTTGACATGCCATGTTTTGTTAACACTCATGGGAGACCTGTCCTTTGATCAGGAATTTGTGTGACTTGCCCTTCCTAATGTAACTATATTTGTTCATGGCCTTCTGCTACAAAGATGAAATGGAAGATTTCAGGCTGTTCTTTACAATTTAACTTCACATTTCAAAGTTTAGATTAAAAGTGGGCACATAAGTAAAAGGCAAGGAATTGCCACCATATCTAGGAAGGCCTTAACTATTTTCTTTTTAGAGACAATTTACTCATTACATTTTTGGATAATTTTAAAATCCTCTCCTACATACTGTATACAACACAATTAAACCAAGGAATATAATTTTTTCCAAGTTAGTACAATTTATTGCATACCATAATAAGCTCACTAAAGGTGACTGGTAACTCAAGGCCATTTTCTCATCACAGGCTCATGATTTCACAAATGCGCTGCTGATATACACAAATAACTTAACTATTTTTAACACTGACAAGTGTTAAAGTGGGATAGAGAAGGGAATAAGAAGTGAATTAAGATCAAAATTCAACTGCCTTGTGACCTTCAGCTACAAGGTTTCCTTCTACATACATTTTGCATATGCTTTTCTTTTTTTCCCATTTCTCTTTAGTTACTTGAGGTAGGTAATATAGTTCCATTTCATTGGAGTTAAAAACAACAACAACGACAACACATCCATGAGAAATAAAATTACTATTAAAAGAAATTTGAACTTTTAAAATGTTAAGTAACTTTTCTTCTAAAACAATACTCCTTTTTAAATTTTTCTCTTAGATTTATTTATGTATATGTATACCTGCTTTGCCTACATATATGTATGTGGACCATATTTGCACCTTGCTCCTATGGATGATGTTAGAAAACCTGGAACTAAAGTCATAAGTTGTTATAAACTACCTTAAGTGCTCAGAAGCAACTTCTGATCTTCTGAAAGAGAAACAAGTCCTCCTTAAACAGTGAGCCCATCTTCAGCCCCTGAAATGACACTATTATTTAACTCTACAATCACATTTTGCATAAAGCATTAAAAATTAGGATATATAGTAACATCTATCAACTGAATCCTTTTTATTTACTTATAATAATAGAAATGAGGAATTGGTCAGATAATCTCTAAATTCAAACATGTTGCAAATTATTTATGTACTTCTCTATGGTATATATAAATCACTCTGATCAGAGTGTGTCTAAAATGGATGCAAATAAAAAATGAAATATGGCAGACCCAACAAATTGTCTCAAGCAAGAACCCTGGAAAAGTTAGAATTCACTTTTTTTTTTTTTTTGCTGCAGAAAGACAGCCCACCATCTCTGTCTGATGCCAAACAATATGTAAGTAAAGATGTGACTATTGGTTTTATTTATCATTTGTTCCTGTTCCACCTTCTCCTTCACTATGTTTGACTCATACTGAACTAGTAAGAGGAAATGGAGAAGTACAATGGACTTGACATTTAGCTTTTCTCTTACAAGTACACAATGGAAGCACAGAGAACACACACACCACACCACATATCAGTAAATTTGATGGAGTGTTTCTTTCTTCAGGAAACAACTGATGTGTTAAGTTTTTATATAACAATTTCAGGAAAGAAAAAAAGATAGAAAAAATGTAAAGATTCAAGCTCGTTCATAACACATAGGATTTGCATTTATTTGGGGACAAAATACATGAGTGGAGTGCGTTTAATGCATATTGTTGACCTTTTGAGGACAGCCTTAAATCCACTGAACATTGAGGAATTAGTGACAGGATACAGTCACCCAAAGTTAATTTAGACCCCTATTAATAGATGACTGTCAAAATTAGACTCTTTCGTTGGGAAATGACACGATGACAGCTGAAATGATGTTTGATGACTCTTGAGAAAATCCCAGGCTCAAGGTGGAATCTGGCAGGTGTGTGAGCACATGTCGCTGCATAAGAATTCATCATACCCTTAAAGTGCCCTCAAAATAAAAAGTTCAAATTTTGAACACTTTCTTTAATACATGTACTGTGTTTATACCAAAAAATTGCTCTTAATACATTCTGGAAGAAAGAGCCACAAGAGACATTTAACATCATTCAAATCAGTCACAATGGTGAAACTGATTGAAACTGACACATATTACAATAAATATTACATAGAGTCTGTTAATGTGGGTGGCTGTTAACCTTCCTAAATAGGTTGGGTAATGTGATAAGGAGCAGTGCCAGAGTTTTAAATATTTTTATAGAAAAATAATAAAACTAATTAAACTTGCATAGCAATAATGTTCACACCACTGGGCTACCTCTCTTGTATCCACTTGGTCTCTGAATAACTCCTATAAATGATTAGCTAATGCTATACTTTTGCCTAACTCCAGGATTGAACACCAGAACTTTTCTATGCAATATTTATAAAAGAAACATAAAGCCACAACCCATGTGACAACATCAGATGACAAAAATAACATGAAATGATAGAGAAATATAAATAAAAATTTTAGACTTTGATTTTATTATATTTAACTATGTTTTTCAGTTATTCTAACTGGAGATGACAATAAGAGAGCTTTTGTAACTAATTATGAATGAGCAAACAAATATAGGGTGAGCATCTGGAAGTTCATTCAGTCGTTACCAACAGAACAATACACAGTCTATCAACAGTCTAAATTGCTTAATGCTAAGTTTTTTTTTTTTTTTTTTTTTTTTTTTTTTTTTTTGTCATAACTAACATGCCACTATCAGGAAAGCTAAGGCAACATACAATGACCTTCTCACTGTTCTGAAGGTTAATGGTACATTCTCCTTTATTTGCAAATGGCTGACTGGTTACCTTAAGGGGTCCTAGTTTAATATCTTTTACAGAAATGAAACATACTGACCAAAATAACTCAGGGGAGGAAACAGTTTATTTGGCTTGCAATTCCAAATTATATTCCACCACTATTGGTAGTCAAGGCAGGGCATTTCTTACTTTTCACACTTCCTGCTATTCCACTTTGACCAAAAACACATTTTTCATGTAAACAAAAGGTAAATAAAATCCTTAGATACCATGAACATCATTTTAGATTTAATAAACATCTCTGCTGGTAGCTGGAATTCACATGTTAGTTATTTCTACTCTGTTCTTTTCCTAAATTTATCTCTCTACATATATTAGAAAGAATATTCTTTTATTTTAAGTATTATATATATATATATATATATATATAATGTATATATCTTATACAAAATATAAGTACATTTGTAACAGGATCTCATTTTGGACCCATGTACTCAATGTTGGGACTGTGGTATGTTGGACATTGTATGTGAGAATCTCTGACCATTCATTGTCCTCTTCTTCATGACAATGTAATGTTAACTCTTGATCCTTGATCTCCCAAGAGCTAAAAGTAGGGGTAAGCAATAATCTATATATTAAACTGAGCCTTTTATTTGCTTGTTGGTATGTAGAGAAGTATTACTCATAATTTCATTTTCTTCACAGCTGAATATTATTCCATTGTGTAAATGTACCACATTATGTACCACATATTCATTATCCATTCAAAAGTTTACAAATATGCAAGCTGATTCCACCCCTTTGTCTAATTGTTAATAGAGTAGCAATAAACATAGGTGAGCAAGTATCTCTGCAGGAGAATGTCAAGACCTGTGATAATATGTTCTTGATTGGTCTAGCTGGATCATATAATAGATATATTAATGGTCTCCATAGTGATTTTTACAGTTACACTCTTAACAAACTGTAAATTAGTGTTCCCCTTTCCCAAAATCCATGTCAGTGTTTGACATGTAATAAGCTTGACTAGTAATAAGCTCATCTCTCTACCCACATCCGTTAAACTGTTCTTAGTAGATGATTAATGATACAAAAATCCAAAACTAGGAAATGGATAGAAAACAAAGATAAAGAAGAGATCAACTCTGGATGAGACATCTATATTGTACTACCTCCTCCAAAATAAGGTTCAAGGATTATTGTGGAAAGGGGTAAGGAAGACTATAAGATCAAGAGATACTGGAAATGTAACAAGGTAGGATTTGTTAGGCATGGGAGGGTCATTACACAGGCAAAATCACAGTGGATATGATTGCATGAACAGTCAAGATCAAGCCAACCAAAACCCAAACATGGACAGGGGAGGGGTTCATTAAGTCCCACATTAGCTGAGGAGCTATTCATAATTGACAGCTGATTGGGGAAATCAATTTATTTAAGGATGCAACCCCTAAAGGACTATCTATGTTCTGCATCTATGGTCCTGCATCTATGAACAGAGAATACTAAGTGGATACAATGAGTTTAGTAAACAGAGCATATCACATCAAACTGGAAGGGAGAAGTGTTGAGACACATAGGGTAAGAAACTTAACAAGAGTGAACTATTATAAAAATTAAAACAGGAACTATAAAGGTGTACAAAAAAAGAAAGTGGTCATTGCAACTGATAAGGCAAGAGGTAAGGACATGACAATTTTTGTTCATTCCTATGGTGAAGAACTCTGAATTTTCTGTTTCTTATAATTAGAATGAACCAACATATAACTTAACCTATAGCAGGGAGATTCCCCACCCAACTCACTGCACGCTTACACATTGTTTAAAAATCCAAAGATAAGTAGATGCAGAGTGATAGCGTCCTGGGATTTAGTAAATTTTTACTGTGGATCCCATTTTGCATATGGATCCCAGTTCCCTCTCCCTAATTTTATGTATGTTTACAATGTAGTTTGATCAGGTTAATCCACTCTTTCCCTCATTTCTCTTGGGATTCAATATCCTATAATATTCTCCCTCTAGTTTAATGTCCTCTCTCTCTCTTTTTTTTTATAGTTTTCTAATTCCAATTACTGGAAATATTGGTTTATTTTGTATAATATGCAATACTTAAAAAGAAAGAAAAGTGTCAACTGAGGTTGTGACTCAACCATTGGATGAAAAGTGAACTCACTTAAAATGTCTATATTTTTCCGCAAAGCTTAAAGTATTTTGAAATTTTCACTTCAAGTTTAAACTATGGAAAGTGCCTTCGGTAATTTGGAATGAGTGGACCAAAGCACTGACATTTCAAAATGGTGCTTAGGTGGCTCTATAGACTGAAACTTTAAAAAGAAAATATCAGTTTTAGCCTTGATGCTGTTTCAGAATTGAAATTAGACATGCCATATGTTGGCTAATCTGCAAATAATACATCTGTGATCTTTTGTGGAATTTTCCTCCTCCAGATTTCTATTCCAAGCACCATGTAGTTTAGGAGCAATTCCTGAACTATTGCTCACTGCTTCCATGAGCAAGATGTTTAGAAGACATCTATGCATCAAGTGGGGCATATATTTTGCATGCAAATATTAGATTCTAGGAAAGGAAACCACATGAATTATTTTTATTATTTTACCAAAAGGTAAACATTAGTCATTTTTTGCATGCCCACACCCACTAAATAGTTCTTACAAAAATAACCATATTTTAAACTCATATGTATGCTATAAAGTTGGAAAGAACACATATGTATATACATACATATACTCTCTCTCTCTCTGTCTCTCTCTCTCTCACACACACACACACACACACACACACATGATTATGTAAAACCACAAACTGTGTGGAAGAAAAAAATAGACACACAGGGGAAAATAAGAGTTAGATAAGTTAAGAGACACTAAATAAAATATCCTGTTCTTTTTCTCTCCTTTTGACAAGATTTTTAGCTTCCAGAACATTGTATCACCTGCCATCACCTTCACACACAGTTGTTTGTGCCACCCTTGATTTTCTTGTATTCACAGAAAAATGAAGTTTCCTTTCCCTAGCTTGAAGGCATCTAGTAACAAGGACAGTACTTGAATGTGCTTACTGTTCTTTTAAGCTGTACCCAAAGAGAATTACAATTTTATAAACTCCTTCTTTGCCTTTTCTTTTTTTCTGTTTCTGATAGTATATGTGAAACTATGGCTCTTAATCATCAGATTACATGGCTTGGATGTTGGAAAAATCTTAATAAAATAAGGATGGGAAATGGGTAAGAGCAACTGGACTGTTAAGAGAAGGATGCATCTCTCTATGACTAGAAATTAAAGCTATGTAATAGGAAGTTCAGCAGGCAGTTTCTGCAATGGTCTCCAGAATATGAGAAAGACTTGAATTCCACTTTCATTACAATTCAGCTGTAAATCATGTTGTAAAAACCATAGTTCTAACACATTGAACGACAAAGCCCACAGCTTCTTAGGAATGTGGTCGTATTTCATAGGTATGCAACATTACAAATGGTATTTTCATGATATAGCAATTGTTCTTTATAATAACACTTGGGATATCTTTTTCCATCAATTACACCTCTATCTGTAGAAATTTTACAATGTTTCCTCTGTTTAGATTGGAATGATGTATAACATTGATGGAAAAAAAATTAAAGCTAAAAGTAAGACCTTAAATGACTCAGAGCATTTTAGAACATAAAGTATAATGAAAAACCTCTGAGTTTGTATTAGCTTGTTCATTTAGAATTCAGTAGGTTGAGCCTTGAAAGTAAAAGTTTAATAGCGTAAAAAAAAAAAAAAAAAAGCAGCTTGTTTTACTCTATGTATGAGGCACAGTGGACGATTAAACCCACTGGAATAAAAAGACCCAGTTATGAAGTTTGGTGGGACCCTGGGCAAAGAAACACAGGCTTGAAATTAATAAGCAAAAGCTGTTCAAGGAACCAGCAGGAGTAGGAGCATACACACATCACATTTCAGTGAATTTTACCTATAAGTATGTTATAGCCCAACTGAGTAGGGCAGACAAACATTAACAAAGTTGTCTAAATTGGGATTTCTGTTGCAGTGAAGTGACACCATGACCAGAGCAGCTCTTGTAAAGAAAATCATTTAACTGTGCTGGCTCATTTACACTTCAGAGGTTTAGTCCATTATTGTCATCATTGTCATCATGGGAAGTAAGGCAACATGTAGGAAATCATGGTGCTGGAGCTGAGAGTAATTATATCTTGCTCCTAAGGCATCAGGAAGAGAACTGTCTCACTGGGAGTGGCTTGAGCATATATGTGACTTCAAAACCCACCTTCAAAGAGACACCCTTCCTCCAACAAGCCCACACCTACTCCTACAAAACCATACTTCCTAATAGTGCCACGCCCTTAATGTTCCATTTTCTTTCAAACCACCATGAGGGCCATTAGGAAGGAGTTAGTGTCTGTCGAAAGCATATATTAGCCTCATTGTCAACAAGATGTCTCTGCTTGGCAATTGTCCAGAACAGACTAACACAACAAAAAATCAAACATAAGCATCCCAACAAAAACATTTTCTTCATTAAAAGCAAATAGAACAGTGGATACCCAACATCATAGGTAGAGGCCTTCAAGAACAGAAAACTCCAGTTACACACATACAAAGAGAGAAAAAGAGAGAGAGAAGCAGGGAAACACACAGAGAGAAGGCTCTAAAGGAATGAGGAGCTACTTGAAATCACACCTTAGCCTAGTAGATAGTTGTCAGCCAGGGAAATATTTGTCTGTTATTTCTGGAAATATTTGGTTATTTGGGAGATTCTATTGTGCATCAAATACTGCAGGAAGGGAAGTTACTGGCAGCTAGTAGATACACACCATTTATAAATCTATACAATCTATAATATTGTAATATATGTATATATATATATATATATATATATATATATATATAAAATAAGGAAATCCTTATTATAACAAAGACTGGTAGAGGAGACTGAAAATTCTTTGCCCAACATAGTCCCAAGTGAAACAGTTTTTGGTAAATTGACTTTGTGATCATGAAACAATTGAGAATGAACAAGATATTTTATTCATTTTGTTTTTAAAAATTAAGTTTAAAGGAAAGGGAAGAATATGTGAATAAAATTTCTCTGGTAATTTTCTTTAATTCTTTGTTACTAGTATGACAATCAAGGCTACAGAGAAGTCTCAGTGGGAAAAGAGGATAGTGTACAACCATATAGCTGATTCTCTAGTGACCATATAAAAATATAATATATATTTACATATACATATATTAGTTAGCAAACATTTTGAAACAGTGAGCTTCAGGTTTAGTGAAAGTTCCTACCTCAAATAATAAAGGTTGAGAAGAATACAGGAAAATACCCATCCTCTGGTCTTCATAGGTACATGCACACACACACACACACACACACACAGAGAGAGAGAAAGAGAGAGAGAGAGAGAGAGAGAGAGAGAGAGGTGCACACATATACGTAAATAATCATACTGTTTTAGCATAATGAAAATATAGCATTTATGAAGGAAGTGTTATTTTTATGTATTACCATAAAGTGCTTATTGTGGAGTTAGAGATTACCTGCAGAAATTAGAGATTGAAAACCAAGATTTATTTTCTTACCATTTCAGTTGCTGAGAGAGAGAGAGCTGACTGTGACTCCAGGTCTTTGGTGATATTGCAGAGACTTTGTCAGGCAGAACAACAGACATATTGAGACTTAACTGTGTGTAAAGGATCCACTTCAAATCTGAGCTGTGCAATTTCCAAGCTTATTGTTTTACAGCTATGAACCAATCATCCAGGATTCAAGTTATCTGGGAAATTCATCACGTGAAAGAAGGAGATAGAAGAAAAAAATCTTTTCAAAATTGAATTTAGTTCAAAGTAAGCCAACTTTCTGGAGCATTTCCTCTTACAGTTCATTGGCAGTAAGTGCATCATATGGTCACACCAAGTGCAAAACAGATGGGAATACAGTCATTTATTCTGTAAGTAGCATGTTCAAATGTTGCAAAATCCTGATACCAAAATGGAAGAGAATATTGGATAGTCATTTTGCTTCACTGAATTATAAAAGTAATGCAGTCTTATTAAAAAACAATATGAGCTGTAAAAATAATAAATTTGTATGAAGTGGCAACTCCCATCTCATTTTCCCTGAGAAAAACATATGTAACATCACCTTGTATTGTTTGTATTCCCTTCCATTCCACAGTATAGATTTTCCAGATGTTAAATTTAATTGGAGGACATTCAATGGACTTGCAACAGAAAATAAAGACAGTTAAGACTGACCTGTCTTTAAGAATGTTTCAGGATTGAAGACAAGAAAGCAAGAATAGTTATGACACAGGATATTGAGAACAAAATGGTTAATGATGCCCTAAAGGGCCCTACAAGTAAATAGGATTGTTTAATTCAGGAAGCAGGGCATCTTAGGCACTTTCCACAGTGTGCATTTGAACATCTATTTTGGTAACTTAAATTGGAAGTTTAGGAATGTTCTGTGAAAAGAGTGAAACAAGAAGGTTGCTTTATTTATCATGGAGATGACAATACAGTCATAAGGTTCTGTGCTCCTTGGGGGCAGTGCATTCAGTGTGAGATGGGAGGGAGAGAAGGAAAAGAAAGCATTTTTTTTAAAAGTAAGAACTAAGTGATGGAATTTAATGTAAACAAATCATTGTAACTCTTACCTTTATTATTTGTGTCTACTATAAAATTGCATGTAATAATATAATTGAAAGAGAGTGAAAGATAAAACATAAGAAGTATTTAACATAATATGAGGATTACATTACAAAACTGTAAGAGACCTGAGCTAAGATCATCACAACAACTCTGTAATTCAGGGATAGAAGTCTGAAGAACTAACTTGTTATAGACCATGGGGCACACTAACCATACACTGAAAGAACCAGAACGTGAGGAAAAAACAATAACTAGCAAAAAAAGATTTATTTCTCACATTTTCAATAGATATCCAGAAGAGGACAGAGATTTCAAGGATCAGTCTCTATAATTTGGGAAATGTGAAGAACCCAGTGGTCATGCATGTTACTAGAGCTTCATTCACAATGGGGAAAGCTGTGTTTATTTATTTTTATAGTTTTGCTTTGTGATGCTTGTATACATTATGTCTGGCAAAGAAGCAGTGTGATGATAGAGGCCACTCTTGTAAAGCAAATGAAAATTTAGGCAATGAAATGCCTGGTATCACTTGCTGCTGTAAAAGGGGTGAGAAAAAAAAAGATAATTTGTACAAACATATTCTTTAACTTGATCAGAACATTGGCTAAAGATTTTAAGAAACTATTCAGATACCATTATTTCCAACAATTTATAAGTATAAAATTTCCTTTGTCACATAACAGATGGCTGGTCTTTTTTTTTTTTTTTTGTAGTATTGAAAATAATTGTGAAAACTATAAGCTAATGTGTAGAAATTATTTTTCCCAAAATATAGTTTTGAGAAGTGAAATTTTGGGGGTCATGACTTATACTTTAGACCATAACTCATTGCAAAAATCACAATTTGAACTAAGTTTCTGAAGTGGCACTGAAGCACTGATAGATCTGGCCATCTTCAGTATTTGGAGGAAACAATACATGCAACATGATTCTGTCCTGCTTACACATAATCATAATGCATCTTCCTCTAAACTGCATTCACTGGAGTTTTGCAAAGCTAAGTTTGGGTCTTAATTCTGAAAAAGGAAAACAATTTGGTAACTCTATCATAGATTTGAGGAAGGGAAATTATATAAAATCATACCTAAAAGTTAAAGCACAGATGATTATTTTCTTGTATTTGCAAAGAGCTAACCAAACTAATCAGCATCTACTACTGTGATCCAATTAGATATTTTGCAGGTATTATATCAAGTCCTAGTGTAAGGATGGAAAAAGTTAGCCTAATTTTCCCTAGACTCTGCCCCCTAGCAGTGAGTAGGCAAAAGGTCATTCTTGACTGTTTACAACAGGGTGGGGTTACTGACAGCACCTGTGAATGAATGAGAACAGGAAATGAGCCTTGCCACACTACCCAGAAGCCCTAGCAAAAGCAGACTGTCTGGGCAAAGCATGGGCTTGGAAAATTCAAATTGATTGGTCCACACTGGATGCTATTGAGATAATTGGTTTGTAATATGCAGGCTTTGTTGTAACCCTATAAAAGCTGTCTGAAACCTGTACCAGGGGTTCCCAGTCCTGTACCCCACATGGAGTATGGCTGCGGACCCCAGTGCACTGGAATATAAAAGACCTCATGCTTTTGCATCAAGACCACTTATCATGGGTGATTTGGGGGGGGCGCCTTTCCTGAGTCGGGGCGTGTGCCCTCTGCGGGTCTTACACTAGGACATATGGTACAAAAATATCCACAAACCGGAAAAGAACAAATAGCCCAGTAAAGTAAAAATCCCATCACAACTACTTAAAACTGGTTCTAACACAACTGTAGAGACCCAAAGCAAGTGCCCATTCAGCATGAAATGTATGCTAATTTCAGCTAATTAATTTCCCTATGATCTTCATAATTTCTAATTTAAGTATAAGTTCTAAGGAAGTAATTGCTAAGGTCTCATGAAGAAATGTTGATTTTATGAAACTTTTTTTATTACTCTTAATAAAAACATATAGTTCCAACTTAATAAGGGTTTATCCAGCATTTGTTGTATAAGTACCATGCGCTAACCAATTGCGCCACTGGAGCTCCTCAGCATTTGTTATATACAGCATTGGTTCAGAAACAGTGTAAAGAGAGAGAAACACCAAATTCACCAAGTCTCAAGATATAATGTGTTCAAATATTGGTAGTGTTTTAACACAATAGGTAACTTCATTCACATATAGTTATCTTTTGCTTGCTGCCATTATCCAAAGTACTAAACACCTGATTCAATTTAGGTTCACATCCTAGGGTTTCATCTCCAAACGTGAAGAAGATAGGACCTTTCCCTCAGCATTCATTGCAATAGGGAAAAGAAAGAAAGAAGAAACAAACAAAGAAAGGAAGGAAGGAAGGAAGCAAGCAAGCAAGGAAGGAAAAACTGAATACCTAAACATTCAGGAAAAATGTTCATAGAGATTATGGCAGTTGTGGAACAACTCACTGTGGAGTAGATTGGAGCAGGTTGAATATTAAGTACATTTATATATTTGGTTCCAGGAAGACTATTTTTGAAAAAAGAAAGTTTCAGAAAGAGAATAGTAACACTGGCACCACAAAACAAAAACAACAATAACAAAAAAAACATGCATGAACAACAACAAAACAGAGAAATTTAGTTCTAGCTCTCCCAGTTATCAAAGAAGGAACTCTACATAATGATATTATTTAATAACATCCAAGGGTGATGGGTATCTCAAACACAAATTTGGATCACATCTTTAAACTGTACCCCATTATTCCATATGGAAAAACAAATCTGAGATTATCAAAATCAGTAGTTTGTTCCATGTAAACATAAGTGCCACTGAGGAAATGAATTAACCTACTGGACTTATTCTTTCCCACCATATTATAAAAAAAAAATTTTAAAGTGATTTCTGATTAGTGTTTTGGCTCATGTCTGTAATTCCAGTATTCATGATGTGGATGCATGTGTATTACTATGATTTTTTTATTTTATTATAAATCATCTTATTTTACATATCAATCACAGTTCCCTATCTCCCATCCTCTCATGTCCTCTACTGAGTCCCCCATTCCATTCCCCATCCACTCCTCAGGGAGAATGAAGCCTTCCATGAGAGATCATCAAAATCTTTCAAGTTATTTGAAGTAGGGCCTAGGCCCTCCCCCATGTATCTAGGCTGAAAGATTATCCCTCCATAGGGAATGGGATTCCAAAGTCTGTTCGTACACTAAAGACATCTTCTGCTACATAATCAGATCCTGTCTCAAGATAGATAGATAGATAGATAGATAGATAGATAGATAGATGATAGACAGATTGATAGATGGATAGATAGATGATAGGATAGGTAAAATGATAAATAGATAGGATAGATAAATGATAGATAGGATAAATGATAGGTAGATAGATGATAAGATAGATATATAGATTAGTAATAGATATGATATATAGATTAATGATACATAGACAATAGATGATAGGTAGGTAGGTAGATAGATAGATAGATAGATAGATAGATAGATAGATAGATAGATATTAGATAGACAGAGAGATGACATTTGTTTTCTCCTAAACACCAAGTTAAATAAAGACACCAGGGTAGAGGAAAAGGCTCATTTATTTGTGCTTACCTAGCATGCATGCATGAATCCCTGGGTTTGTTCCCCAGTATCACATGAATCAGGCAGGGAGATTTATTACTATGATGCCAATGCTGAAAGACACAGGAAAGAGGATCAGAATTCCAAGATCATCCTCAATTGCATGAGTTTGGGGCATGTTCCAGGTGAAACTGTGTCTCTAGATGAGCAAATATATAAGACCAGAATCAAAGTAAAGAGTGTGATGAGTAGGTTTTTCCCCAGCTGGTCAGGGCCCACTGATGCGCCAGCCCCAAATAACACACTGAAATGCTATATTAGATATAAAGCTTGTCCAGTTACTAATTTCTTATCGGCTAGCTCTGTCTTAATTATTAACCCATTACTATTAACCTAAGTACTTCCACGTGGTCTTATCTTACCCGGGAGAGGAGCTGGCGTTCTCTCTCCTTTGTCCATCTTGGAACTCCTCCTTACGACTTCCTCTCTCCTTCTAGTCTCCTCGTCCCACCTATCTTGCTTTCCTATTGGCCAACAGTGCTTTATTCTCAATAAGAGAAACATATTTACAGAATGACATCTCCCTTCAAAATAGTAAGAAATCAAAGAAAGAAAGAAAGAAAGAAAGAAAGAAAGAAAGAAAGAAAGAAAGAAAGAAAGAAAGAAAGAAAAAGAAAGAAAGTCGAGTTCTAAATTCAAGGTCATTTTCTGAATGTTAAGAATGTTAAGGATGACCTACTGGGAATCATTTTATGGAGGCATCAAATACTAAACACAGGAAGCTGGACCTCACTAGGGAAGACTGAAACCACAGTCAGAAGCAGATGAAATTATTGGGCAAATGCATTTACTGGTCTGATATGTTTTTAGAGTTTCTGATTTCTCTTGAAACAGAGATGCATTCCAAAGTTTATTACCTACATACTTGTAGTTGTGGTTGTTCATTTACATCTCAGTTTAACTGAATGAGTAGATTAGCTTCAGTCACGAGTTTGTCTTCTTGCAGTAGCAGAGGTTCAATATAAAGTAATGAGTGAAGGGAAGCAGCTCTCTGACCAGAGCTGATGGGAGCCTGGAATGAAAGCCCTAGTGTGCTCTCATCTGACCTTCTACATGCATCAGTTGTTACTAGTTTCTGTGGCCTTCCCACTGGACCAATTAGCCCCAAATACTAGCTTGGTTTAGGATGATACTAGTGGACTAGACAGTAGTGTATTGGCTTTAAGTACACCTAGGAAAATTCCTTCTCTATCTTCCTTCTACAATTTATAATAAAGATACAGAAAATACATTTATTCAAATAAAATTGATTGATTAGCTAGTACATATTGCTTTTCTCTGACTCTAAACATCCCTTCCACTGAAATTATGCTATTTGGCTTTTATTTTTTTTCCTTCTTTTTTCTGTCTCTTAGGCAGATCTTGAGACAGAGCACACTTATCTCATCAAAGTAAATGAGAGCAGCTTTTTCTTTACTCATCTCACTCCCCAGGGCTACATTTTATGCAACAGTCCTGGTCCCATTTAGTAATTATCTGAGAAGGCAATTGGGATTTTGTCTCATAAGTGAGGAGTTCACAGCAAAGTTCACAGAATAGGGTTAGGAGTCTGGTTCAAAGTTGATTGGCTGCAGAGTTCAGGGGCACTGGGGATTTTCCAGGGCTTTATCTCTTGTATGATTTGTGCCCATAAAAGTTGTTTCAAATTTTCAGGTTGACTGTCTTAGGGTCAGGATTGTTTGCCCCCCTTCATGCCAGTCAGCTTTTCCAAGGGATGTTGTTAGCCATCTGCATGGGTCATGGAATCAGGTTGTCACATGGTGCTGGTTTTGACCTTTTTTCTCTAGGATGGTTCTGGTTTGGCCTTTCAGTAGTGCAAATAGCCATACCTAATTATCTTCAGATGAGGACGGTCTCTTAGTGGAAATACAGGTATCAATGCATTAATGACTTGAAAATGCCTTAGGTTAATATACAACAGAGTGATTGACCAAAGGCTTCGCTGCAGATCCTATTGCAGTGAGTTTTAAGACAGGGTCTGGAAGAGGAGAAATAGGCCTGTAAAATTTGAGAGAAGAAAATTCTGAGCAGTAGTAAGCATAGCAAGAAACTGTCTTTAGTTGTTTAAGGAGCCAAAAAATAAAAAAGCTATTTGACATGAAATAAAGTGGCCACTGAGAGAATATTTACAAAGCTTTCAATAAACTGTCAGGCAAAATCTACCTGTTCAAATGAAACATGATACTATGGGAGATGTAGAAGACCTCAGTGGATAGTGTAATATAGTACAATATGATACAGTAAACATTGCCATAATAAATACACATATGGAGATGCATATGTAATAAGCTTACTTTGACATTTTGCTGCATGTTGTGACATAGCTGGAAAATATGACAGAATAAAAGACGAATAGTAAGAACATCCCAGAACAATAGAAGCAACTCAGTTCCTGACTTCAGGCACAGTATCAACACAAGACAGGTAGAACTGTTGAGAGCATGACATGAAGGTCCTTGCATACACTGATCTCCAGGAAAACTAGGACTGTATTCCTTTCCTTAACTCCGTACAAAAGTAAACTCCAAATGAACCAAAGTTCTGAACATAAGACAAGGACTTTGAAACTAATAGGGCAAAGAATAGAGAAAACACTCCTAGATCTGATAATAAACAGGATAGCTAACAGGATAGCTCAGGCTATGTTAACAAGGATAGACAAATGGGATCTCATTGTATTGAAAAGCTTCTGAATAAGAAACCATCAACACAGTGAAGAAACAGGTTACAGGATGTGCGAAAGCTTTGTCAGCTGTTCATTAGGCAGGATATTGATAACAGGAATGTATAATGAATTAAAAAGTTAAAACAACAAAAGAGCAAATAAATATCATTAAAATGGCATCTGAATTGAATATTTGAATGAATAAAAACAATTAGTTAATCAATACAGGAAACACTGTTTAAAATCTTTAGCTACCAGTTACATGCATATAAGAACAACAAATGTTGGTGAGGGTAGAAGGAAAAATAACCTATTCACTGCTTCTGTGACTCTGTTCTAGTTCAACTACTGCAAATGCAAATCCATAGGATGTCCTCAAAACATGAAATACAGAATTTCCATTTAACTTTATGTGTTTTAAATCATCTCTAGTAACTTATATAATGCAATAGAAATGTTACATAGGTATTTGTTTGGTTTCTAAAACAGAGAAATGGAAAAATGCTCTAATACCCTCTTATTTCTCAAAAGGGCAAACTTGATTGTAAGCAATTATTTTTAGCCATGCTTTGGAATCTTGTTAGCTTCAAGAAAATGGGCTATTTACATATCTTGTTTTATGTTGGAAGTTATTAGAGCCAGAACCTGGCATTACATTTTATGGTAATTGTATTATAAAATGTATTTATAAGGTATATTGTTTAACAATATTCACTATGACAATAATTTCCAGAACTCAAATAGAACAGTCAAAATTTAAAATATCAGAACAAAAGCATCTATAACTTGTTTAATCCCTTATCATAAATTGACTTTCCAAGTGTAGTAACTAATCAAATAAAATTCTTAACAAAGCTTAGACAGAATATAGATTCTAAAACTATGCACTTAATGTATTTCACACTCTGAGGTTTCAGTGTCAAAGCTGGGATCTGGTACAATTTAAGGCCATCAACATTTTAGTAAGCCTAACAGGCATGAACAATCTGATTAAAGCAGGCTTTTAAAACATCAGTTTAAAACTTTATAGGGCATAAAGCAAATGCCAAAAGAAAATTAGTCCTGTGAGTACAAGCCTTGGCTAAAAGGATTATGACTTATGTATCATTAGTATTCTGAGCTGAGTAGGTGTCACGAATATGAAAGAATATTGCTTCCTTACAAAAATAATAAGAATTACTAAGAGTTTTGCATAGCCAATGGAGTAATGTTTGGAAGGTGATATATGTTATAGGAAGATGGGATTTAAGTAAATAATTTGCCATATACTGTTTATCTTGGTTTGTAAAATGAAAATGCTTTTGAGAATTCCTTTGTTAGAGCTATCAGCTGACGAGTTGACACAGAAATGTGTGGAGTATATGGATAATAGAATACTACTTGAGACTGAAAAGAAATGGACTAACAGTGTCTCTAACAATCTTTGTGTATTTGAGAAGCTTCCTCCCCAGTAAGAGAAACTTTTCACAATAGACTCAGAGAATGTGACTGATCATAAGAAAGAATAGAAAAGACGAGGCCTGAATAATGCATATATTGTGGTTTAATAACGACCAGGAGAAACAAATAGGCTGAATAGATGTTTATTCAGGGAGAAATAACTTTCAACATAGAGAGATGAGCACCATCAAGTTCCTGGTCCTAAGGATGACTCTAGATGCTCTTCTGTCCCTGTGCTGCAAGCAAAAGAAGACTCCAAGGCCCCTTCCCCAGACCTAATTTCCCCCAAACAATGTCTGCTATCCCCACCCCCAATGGGCATGGTCAGTGCTACAGGTGCAGACAACGTGAATATCTCACTACATGCACACAAAGCTATGATTGCTTAAATGTCTATATGAATGCATCTAGCAGAGACTGATATTGGGGTTCAAGCTGCAAGCTAAATATCAGAATAGCAAAGCAGGCAGCCACTAGCTCTTACCTCTACCTCAGGGTGAAAGCTGATCCATACACCAGCCCTTCACCAAGTCTCCAACTGCTGCCTCGCCTCAATGTGTCTGGACAATGAATGCCTCTCTGTGACCTTGCTTTTGTCTTATATACTTCACTAATGTTGGGAGTAAAGGTATGAGCAATAATTCTTTTTTAGACTGATTCACTCTTGTGTACCTCTGGGTGGCCTAGGAATAAAGTTGTGTACCACCACCTCCTCAGTTCTGGCTGCTAGGATTAAAAGTGTGTGCCAATGATTCTATGGCTTATAGCTGACTTTGCTTTCTGAATCCTCAGGGAAGCTTTAATAAATCATAAACAGTATCTCACCACAAATATTATGCATTTTACATATACAAACACATGCATTTAAGTGTGTGCATGCATGTGTACACACTAAGAAATGTTGAAGTTATTGGTGAATTTACTATAGATAAAATACTATGCTGCAATAAGATTTTCTTTTATATATCTAAACTTCAATGTAACCAGTACTATGTTCTGGGGGATAACTGGACTTCAGACACATGAGTTAGGCATCATGTCCCATTATTTGATTTTAGTATGACCACTTAAATGTGAACTCACCTCAAAAAAATCAATGTAACTTATTTTTAAAAAAAATATGAAATTTCAAGCAATATTTTACTTGGAAAACAATTTTTTCTCAAATTTGCATTAACACTCATTTAAAAAGCATTATTTATTGGGATGGGGATTATCTATTTTGTAGAGTGATATGTAACTACAGAAAATATCAAAGGTCATGTGATGCTTCCACATTTTAGCCAAATGTTTTATTGAACAGATTGGATTGTATAAAATATCTTACATCTATTTTATAAGTGCAGATGTAGAATAATTTTTAAAAAGATGAAGATTCTGACATTTAGCTTATTTTCTAAATTATTAACTGTGAGAACAGTCACTTTAGCTTTTCTGTAGAGTACATTGTTTTAAATAGATTCAGCACACAGCTCTAAATGGATGTCTCCACCAAATACCTGCCCTCAGAGCTCAGGGTACTCCATGGAGGAGGACACAGAAAGTGTAAGAGCCAGAGGGGATGGAGGATAGCAGGAGAACAAGGCCATCTAAATCAATTGAACAAAGCTCATATGAACCCACAGAAACTGAAGCAACAACCACAGGGCAGTCATAGATATTGTAGCTTTCAATTTAGTGTTTTCATGGGACTACTGAATTTGTGAGCAAGTGGGTATCTGATTCTTATACCTTCTGTTGGGGCTCTTTCCCTTCTGTTTGTCTGCCCTATGCAACTTCAACAAGATAGATTTTGTTTATCCTTATCTATCCTTATTATATTTTATTTTGTTAAAGAAAAGAGTAAGGTTTAACATGTCAATTAAGAGTATTTGTTTTCTCACCTATACATAAACACTGAGTCGAACTAGAACTCAGATGCAGATGGAGAGGACAAGACCAGGCAGCAGAAACACATAGAGACAGCTTACCTGAACAAGGAGGAGCTAACGGGCCACCAGACTGATAGCTGGGAAGCCAGCATGGGAATGACTCATGTCCCCCTGAATATGGGTCTCAGCCAGAAGGACTGAGCAGTCTAAGGGACCTCAGACACTGGAGCCAGGATGTATCCCTGGTGCACAAAAGGACCTTGCAAACACATCCCCCATGGAGGGATAACTGCCTTAACCTAGAGACAGGAGAGAAGCCCTAGTCCCTACTTCACATGACCTGTCAGATCTATATGGCCCCAACTGGATGGCATTCCCCTACATATGGAATTGGGGTGGGGGGATGGGAGGGGAGTGTGGTTAGGGTGCATTTGAGAGGGCAGAAAGGGTAAAAGGGAGGGAGGGAAGGAGGGAGAAGAGGAGGAAGGGAGACAGAACTGGGATTGACATGTAAAATAAAAAATTAAATTAAAAAAAAAAATGCTTTGACTCCAAAATTTAAGTTCAAGGACAATTACTGGGGAAAAGGATTTCTATTTTTGTTTCCACACAAAATGAAAAGCTGTGGATTCCTTTCAGACTAATGTGGTTTGATCAAGCCAGACTGCCTGAAACAGAGTACCAGGTGATCCTACATTCAAAACAGCTGGACAAAGCAGCCTGACAGACTACAGCCAGGATTTCTGCATCTTCTTAGAATCCCCTAAGACAGAGCCCCTTACCGGCAGGAAGTAGTTTGGAAAGAACGACACCCAAATTCCCAAATATTGTCTATAAATGTTTGTTTTCATTTAAATGGACTTGGTTATATAAAATAAATAAATAAAAGAATACTTGTTTTTAAATTCGATTGCTTGCTTGATAATTACCAAATATGAGAATATGGGAGCACTTTGACTATTTTATTGTCATAATTAGAATGATCACTGTAAAATTTCCTCAGATATATATATATATCTGAGGAATATGGGTAATACTTCATTATTCCTTAAAATAATCTATTTTCAATTGTTTCATCATCATGGTTAAATGAATTATAGGTCACTTCATTCAGTTTGCTGAAAATGTATAATTATTTAATTCAGCATTTATGTTTATAGTTATTTATACAAGCATTATTTTCAAATAGAGGATTTTTTAGTAAGAGACAAGAGGGCATAGACTAGCACAAATTATTGTTTGTAGTTCAGGAATTTGGGAGAAGTGTGACACATGGCTATGAAATGATCATGTCAGGAGCATGTCTGTTTCAGAGTATTATTTTTCATTGTCATTTTGGTAATCATACCAATTATATGTATAATAAAAAAGTAATACACACACACATATTGTGCATATGCAATCCATGCATTGGAGTATATTAAATAAGAATATCTGCTGAATGAAAAATGGGCAAAAGGTGTAAAACATTTGGTATATTTCAACTTTTGATGACTTTGTAACTATTTTTCATTTATATCAAAACATTTTAAAACAGATATAATACATATTGTAAATTTCAAATACAAGATGAAAATCTTCAATTCTTTATATGTTTCATAACAAAACCACATTATATTCAAAACCAACACCATAAAATGCATTACAAGCAGTTGAAAACTGTGTTCTGGTTAGTAAGTAGAACTCAATTTTGTTGAGAACTAAAAGATGACAGAAGGGGACAAATTAATTGATTATCGGATGAGAAAACATTCAATTAAAAACTATTGTACCAGAAAGTATGCTAATTAAGATTAAAGTTTTTAGGTTCAAGTAATTTTTCAGTGGTGTGTCCTAATCTTTTAATGCACAATTTTTCTTATTCAGTACCTTTTATATTTGTACATTCGTTTCTCATGTACATTTTATCAAGTATCTCTTAGGAATTATTAGTATGGATTTCATATTACTTGATATTCATCAATCAGTTTATTAATCTCTATTAACCTATGGCATCATTAATTCCCTTAAGCAAGATCTATTGTTCCTGTGTATTACAATAGTCTGTTTACTTCTCAATTTTCCCCTTTATTTAGTCCCTGTGTAAAACCATTTGCCCTTTATTTATGTTTATGCTAGTGTCTGGTAGAAATACTAAATGGAGAAATGCTGGTTACTCTAGGAGAATAATGAAAGTCACATAATACATTTTTTTTCAGTAGGGGATGGGGATGAGTGATACTTGTTATTAAAAGTTTTATTTCTAGAGACAATTGGAGAATGACTTTTAATTTGACAGAAGAACATGAATGGTGGATGTAAGATGCTGCAGGGGAAAAGCCTGAACACAATGTGTGTATTCTAAACAGAGCAGATAGATAGCTGGGTTTTAGCTAAAATATACCCTGTATATGGAAGCCTTTATGTAGAAGGCAAATGTTCAGGTAAGAAAGAATAGAAATTTTATGAATGATTTAACAGGAAAGGATCTGCATACAGTTTTTTCAAAAATGATGTCCAGATTTTATGATTGAATCTGCTGTATCCACTGCTTTGATGCTCAAAGATCCCCAGGAGTGCAATACACATCATGTTTTTAATCAATAAGTATTCATATGCCTGTACAAATGTGAAAGTTCTTAATCAACCTGATTTGTATTCAATTGGGTTCTATGTGCATCAAAATCAAGCACAGTAGTAAAAAGCTGCTTTCTTTGGTTCACCTTTTATATTCTTATATTTTTATTAGAATGAGGAAAATTGATACAGGTGTGAATCAAAAGTCAGATGTTCTCGATGGATTTTGTTACTCAGCAGTATCTTAATCTGCTCTGCATGGTATATTTACGGTGTTATTTTACTTGGTAGATGATATGAGTTCTGTTCTTTGAGTATGTGATGCTTGTCTACTGGCATTTCAGTTTTCATTGCCTGTTCTGCCCATTTGTTTACTTCTATCCATGTAGGAACTTAACATTCTGCACAAAGAAAACTGAAATATAGCAAAAGGAACAAGAACCCTGAATGAAAGAATCAGGCACCTCTTGACTTAAAAGAAGCAGAAGCAAAAGGCCTGATTTGCCTAGTTTTTCCTTCATTTTTCTATTCGCTTATTAGAATGGAGAGATGATGCCATTTTGACAGAGGTATGGAGGACAAAATCCAAACAACTGTGTACCTTTTACATAATAATCATTTGCCTTTTGGGGAGGAGTCAGATTTCTCCGTGCTAAGTGATCCTGGTTAAGATATTCAGCTACATTTTAGTCACATCACCAATCATTTCAAGATGAGAAAGTGATAAACTAGAGCTGTTTCAGTTCAATGTGCAAATTTCAATAGCATCACAGGAAAATTAGTAATATATCTTTATACTGGAGAAATAATTAGAAGAAGTAGGTGATCTTTGCTTGGCCCTGCTTCGTCATCCCTACCAGCTTTTTACTGGAGTCCTCAGCATCCTCTGTAACAGCAGTCCAGAAAACAAGGCTAAGAGGCTTGATTCCTGGTTGACTGAAGTGAATTCTCAGGGAAGAGGCCCTCAGCATGCTTCTAAAGTGATAAAACAGAGCCTGAACTCTAAAGAGCATACTAAAAACTGAATTTTTAAAAAATAGACACCATGCTGTGGCATACAGAAAGAAACGTCTGAAAATGTGTGTGTGTTCTAGTTTTTAAAGTTCAATATGTTTTAGAGTGCATTGTAAATGACTAGCTTGTAGAGTTTGCCAGGAGAAACCCAGCTAGGCGAAACACTGTCAGAGCTCCCCCTAATGGAGGTAACGAGAAAGGCAGGCGGTTTGTCCAGCAGATTCCCTAACAGGAATAAGGAGTAATAATAATAAAACTTAACACATTTGTAATTCACAGTTGGTGTAATGGTTCACAACGAGACAATTGTTTTACACTAGAAAAAAATAGCTCCAGTTATCCCAATGAGAAGAGGTGCTTTCCCCCTCTAACTTTGGAAGCCGACTTACATGCTTTTGACAGAACAGAACTGGAAAAAAAAAAAAAAAAATTGAATGACACCTTAAAATAATTGTGAGCATTTTCTCAATTCAGCCTGTGACAACTGATAAATAAAACATTCTTTGCAAAGAATGAAAGATATTTAACTGCCCTGCTAAATTCAATTTGGGCTCAATAAAACTTGAGGATCCTGACCACCTTTGGGGTGAAGTGTATCCTGCACAGCTTTGAGTGCTGTCCTTTTAGGGAAGGGAAGCTCGCCATTAAATGAAGATGTTGAGCAAATAGCAGCAACGCTGCTGTGAATGGAATGGGTAGAAACATTTCCAGCATAGATGTCTGATTAGTTAGACCCATCTGGATGTTTCTGTGCTTCTTCTTTGGAAGAAGAAAAAGTCATCTTGAAATACTTCCTAAAATAAATAGTTGTGAGAAAAATTTTTAAAAATCCCCTTAAAATGTTTTTAAAAGGCTTCAGATGTCAGACAGATGAATAAGAAATGACACTTAAAAAAAAAAACGAAACATTTGTAGTCTATGTGTAACAAAAGAGGCAGTTTGCCCAAACTATCATACAAATTACCATTTTATTTTAAAATCTTCCTCTGTTGAAGGAAAGAAGGTTAGCAGCCATGAGGAAACCAAAGGAGTGCTGTCATTTAGGAGCAAGGACTGAATTAGAGACTATTGGATGCTGCACAGTGCTAACACTCTGTACTAGCTATTCCTCACCTTGAAAAGGACTAAGAATCTGATTGGTTCTAATTCACAGTGAGGGTGCCCTCAGAAGGAAAAAAAAAACAACTACATAGACAAAATTTGAGAAGTTATATTTTCTCATCAGTCAAGACCTATGTGATCAATATGGCACCACCGATTCTATATTGAAGGAAGGAGAAAAACTACTGAGACTAAGAATTTGCATGTCGATTAATTAACTTGAAAGACAATATCCATGAAACCTTAATTGATCTATCTTAATTTGCCCTTCCTCGCCTTGAGAGAACAATAATTTCTGGTTAGAAACTGGGTTAGAAACCAGAAAGTATTTTTAATACTACTAACTGAATAATGCACAATAGCTAAAGTGATAGATTAATTATGGAATTACAAAATGGCAAGCATAAAGCTATTCCTTTGAGACAGTGATCAATTTGTTGTTTTATGTTTTTTAGTATCTAACATATGTTAGACTTGTAATTAACATCACATAGAGCTTTGGTAAATGGACATTTTGGTGGATGAAGGAAATCAAGTTATATGTAGTCTATTTCTAGTCCCAATTTCTGGAGATTTGATCAGTATGAAACTTTGTCATCACATTCTTTCCATGATTGTTAAAACGCATCATTTTATTGTACTTTTGAGTTGTTTATATCTTTGTCCAGGGAGCACAGATTAAGAATATAACTTCTGTAAAATGTACTTGTGTATCATAATAAGGCAGCAACACTATGTCCTTAAGATTACTTCTTTAGCATCAACAATGGATACCACAACTCTTCTGATTTATCCCAGTTTTAAAGGAAGAATGATTCTTATTGATATCTGAATTTAAATTTAGAAAAATATTCAAGTACATGTAGTTCACAAAATGTGTCATAAATTATTGAGTATTGAAGTAATGATGGGAGACTATCTGACACCTAGTAGCCACACAAGCAATAGTATGGGGTGAATTAATAATGTCATGAAAGAAAGGTTGATGAGGATGTAATCTGCCTTAGGATATTACACTTGTTACAAAGTTAACATAAAACTATGCCAACTTGAACATTCATTTTAATAATTCACCTTAGTTTTTACTATCAGCTGCCAGCCAACTTTTCTGTTATGCTTAATTATTTAAGGATGCTTAAAATAAACAAACAAATAAAATAACTTGAAGATTAAGTCAGCTCTAGACATTCCACTGCTGAAATCAGCAAAAGGTTCATTCAACTGATAGCCTTATCAGTTCTCATGGGGAACACTGCTTTTCCTTCTGGACAAAAGAATTGCTACATTAAAGATCTTTGGCAAAGAAAACAACCTTGGCTTTCATTTTCTCTTTATCAGAATCTAATGCTTTAATGTATTTCATCCAGTCTTCCAATGATAAAGAAGGTAGTAATAGATAGTATTTAATAGTTAGTGGGTAGTTGGTTTATTATAATTCTAAGTGATATGGTAGCTTTCTAAAAAAATCCTGCGATCAATTTCCTGTGTAATTGCTTGAGATGTGCTTTGAAATCAAAACATAACCTCTCCCTTAGAACCTTGAACTTCTGAAATTCCGGGTTATAATGATGTATAACTGTGTAACCCATTATTTAGAAAGCAATAAGACAACAATGTGGTAATAGAATCTCAGTGAGTGTGATTACTTAATCTTTTCAACAAATCTACATGAACAACTTTTGACTACTGAACTTACAAATATGAAGAAATTGATTCACTCAAAGGTGAATTCCTCTCCCCCTCCCAAGAACCATAGTAACTACTTAGAGAACTGAAAGTCATTGACACTTAGGATGTGACACCCTCCCAGTTATAGATCAAAAATGTCTGGTCCTAGTAACTTTAAACTTCTAATTCAGTTCATGAGGTTCAAAATAGAGATATTAATGCTAGCATCTGGCTTAATGCAGTGTTTGGATTCTTGAAAACTGGGGTGATAGCCCTTATTTGTGTTTCCAAAACCCCCTGTGCTGACCCAGTCACAGCACTTACCAGCAGTCTGCATTGCAATTGATTTCCTGTTTGCCTGTCTGTTTTTTTCCTCTCAGCTAGGAATATTTTATGTGCTCCTTCACCCCGCTGGCATCTGCTACAAGTCCTGACACAGCTTTTTCTGTGTATCTTTTGGATTAATGCAATGTCTATTTTTAAATTGACAAAGATAAATATAGATCCTCATTTATATGAAAAATGTTTATGGAAACATTTTCTTGTATTAATGAGTAGAGGAAATGATGGATGGATGGACAGATGGATGGATAGATGGATGGAAGGATGGACAAAGGACAGGTGGAATGATGAATAAAATGAATGAGTAAATAAATAGTATGTTGTATTTTCATGAAGATGAATTTCTATAATTTATGTAAAATTTTAAAATAAAGTTGTTTCCTTAAATGAACATAACCACAAATTTTTTGATTGTATGTGGCTTATTTAGAGATTAAATATCAGGAGCTTATTTGTAAATTGTTACTATATAATTTGAACTACTTCATGAGACCCAAACTTCTGGTATAAGGAAATGAGTAGAAATATGTACATAAATCAAACTAAATTAGTAAAGAGGAGTTGAAAGGATACATGGCGCTAATTTTTTATAGTTTTGTTTAAATTTCAGAAGAAGTTTCATTTGCTAGACAGGTGTATAAAATTTAATAGTGTAATCTAATTGTAGAATCAGTTTATTCTATCTGTTGTTAAAAAATACAACTCAGTATCTGGAAGTCGCCGAATATTTTCATTCCAACAAAGGATTAGACAGAATTTCAAGAGATGTGATTGGATTAGGTATGAAAATATGACACAGATAATGAGACACATATGGCATCATCAACTTAAAGTATTAATGGGTGTTTTTATTCTGTATTATTAAAATATAGTGGTCATGTGGTGACAGATAGTATACAGTTAGATGATATTGAGATTGGCGAGATAACATGGTGGTTACATGCTTGTTGTACAACCCTAAGGCCAGAATTTCTGAACCCAATACCCACAAAATTAAGCCAAAGGACTGAAAATACCTGTAAATCAGGCCTCTATTTTCAGGACTCTGTACACACATTCACACATACAAACTCAAACAAAATGCATATGATAAAAATTAAAGAGAAGATAGGTAGCACTATCCAATATCTTTAAGAAGTTGAAATATAATTACTTTGAGAAGAAAAAATACAAAAGTAATACATTTATTTAAGAAAACTTTACAAAAAATAATAGTTATGTCATTAAAATAAAGTAAGAAATGACAGGAAATTTAAGATAGCATTATCTACTTTTAGGTAGGACTTAAAAAGATTTTGTCCTCTCCTTTGTTATAATAAATGGAAGAATAAAATCCATACAAAAAAAAATTATTTTTTGCTTCTATGTAGTGTTTGATAAAAGTGTTATATTTATAAATGAATTACTTCATATGATAAAAGATTCAAAATAATTTAGTTTGCATTACAAATATTTATTGAATTTTCATTATTTTTACGTGTGTGTATTTATGTCTGTGTTGACATGTACATGCTTTTATATTTTTGCCTAGACTTATAAATTCTGTAAAGATTTCCATGATGGGGAAAATACTTTTCACTTATTTATAAGAATATTTCATATTTATAGAGCATTAAAATAATTATAGATAGATGATTATAAAGGAAAGTAATAATAGAATTATATTTACTGTTTTTAAAAGTCAGTAAATAATCTTATTTCATTTTTTCTCAAATGCTTCTTGAAAGGCATACTTAGTATTCAAGCTAAGCTAATTTAAAATAATGTGCTGTGAAATAGATACCCATTGTATTAAGTTTTCATTTGTTTTTGTAGGTAAGTAAGGCCATAAGAGAAGGTGTGAGCCACAATTAGGGAATAGTAAGTCAGAGTTGAGTACCTTTCCTGATAGAAAAGCAAATCACAAGAAACTAAGGAAAATATCACTGTAAAATATATTAGCACCTGTAAAAAATCAGTCAGAAATTCATTCTAAGAATTTTGAATATTCCATCTTGAGTCTAAATTCTTTATCCTGTACACTTCATCACAAACAGTTCTTTTCTACCTTGCTCACTCTTCTTTCCCTGGGCCCTGGAATGAAAAAGATATTCTGGGAAGTTTGTGGTGATTATAGATGAGAACGCAATTACCTTGCATGACTAGATTTTCTCTCCTACCCTTTTACTACTTCTAATTTAAGAATGATGTCACACCATGGTGGTCCAGCCTAAGGAGAATGTATAACTATGATTAATGGCACCTACTTGTATCAGACAATGTAATCTAGTAAAATAAGGATTCCATGACAAGCTGGAGTTCATTTCTGGTTTTGGCCCAGATTGGCTGAGTGACCTTGAATAATATGGATCACATCTGTAGATTGGCACTTTCTGGATGCAACCTTGGCTTCCCTGTGTAAAATGAACATATTACATATGGCAGCCTTTCAATATGAGTGATCAAAACCATCAATAAGATGGTTCTAAAATTCCTAACTTCATCTCAGACGCTAATGTCTTTAATATCACTACAGAATAGGCTTTTCTTTCCCTCTATGATTTTAAATATGCATCTCTATATTTGTTGATCAGAGTTTACACCGTTTGAATAGAAAGCTGTTTTGAACATGTCTACATTAAATTTTAGCCAAAAAGTTTATTTGCTTTTTATACAGATAGAACACAAAATCATAAAATTTCATAAAGAGAAAAATCACTCTCTTACTACAATGGCATAAATGATTGTCTTAGAGAAATTATTGTATGACCTGTCAATGGCTTCACAACATATCTGTTTGATCATAGTATTGATTTCCTTACTAATATTATTTTCTTATAGTTTATGAACAGTTGGGCCTAAACTACAGTTTTGAAATTTTCTTTACAAGATAAAGTGAGGCAAATCTATTCTGGTTCTATGCTTTGTATACTCAAAATGTACATCTTCATGTAGATGAAATATGTTCTTTACATTAAAGCTGACTTGATTTGAACACAAAAGTATCCTTGGATCTTATATTAAATGTGTTGTTTATAGTTGTAGAGGGCCTATGCAAGTGAATCCATTCAATAGACACCCAGTATGATTGGGAATATCTTTGGAATGTGCCTGGAGGCAGGGTGGGAACTGAGGGGAGTAGTGATCCTATAGCAAATGTAACACAAAGTCAGTAACGTAGTTTAATAGAACTATATGCATTGCTTTGAAACATTAAGTAATTTTATCTTTCTCCCTATCTCTCTTCACTCTATTTTTGTTTCGTGTGTGTGTGTGTGTGTGTGTGTGTGTGTGTGTGTGTGTGTGTGTGTGTGTGTGTGTTATGGGAAGAATACCAATAGTGATGTATATAGAGGCCCTGGATGCTGAGATATCTTCCAATTTAAGTCACTGAACTATTCACTTGAGACAGCCTTTCACATAACAAGGACCTTACAGGTTTTCCTGGTATGTGGGCTTCTCTTCCTAATTCTCCTAATACCTGCTCATGCATGTATTTGTCACCCACAGCTTTTATATGGTGCTCTGCAATGAACTACTGTTCTAATATTTGTGCAGCATGTACTCTTTCCAACAGCTGAGTTATGTCTTCAGCACTCCCTACTCAACCCACTTGTTAGGTGGATTTTTGTTTGTGTGTTTTTGTTTTGTTGTGTTTTTTAGACAGGGATTTTCTGTGTAACATCCCTAGCTTTCTGCATACCAGGTTGGCCTTGAACTCACAGAGATCTGCCTGCCTCTGCCTCCTGAATGTTGGGGTCAAAGGCATGCACCACCACTGCCTGGCCCCCTTCTTACATTTTGAGTCAGAGTCTCATTACTTAGACCAGCCCAGCCTGACCCTGAAGTTACAGAAAACATTAAAAACCTTTGAAACTTAGTTTTTTTTTTAATAAAGCCTAGAAATATGACCAGATTATGCATGCTTTTAGTATTTTGTGACAAATTATGTATGCATTTAGAGTCAAGTTAAATTCTCCTTAATGCTAACAGTATTTAAGCTTGAATGGACAGTTTGTGAAAGCAGGGGCAAGGACCAAAAGTGGGATATATATTGTTATATGTTATTTCTCCTTTCTCCAACATTCCACCAAATGGAACGAGAGCATTCATTGTAGATTCTTGGTAATCTTTGATACTAATTGTTATTTATATCAGATATCTGCCTATCTTTGAATTCTTTTGGAATTACCCAGTGTTAAATGTTATACTTGAAGATAACTCAGAAAACTTAGCACAATTTTAAAAGGCACATAACTGCTACTTGCTTTTAACAACCTTAAATTTAAACTGAATGGAAGCTTACTAATAATTCTGTGGCATCATATTTTCACAGGCTTATGTATAAATTTTTAATAGATATATTTAAGCATTGTCACCAAGTATAATTTTATAGGAAATAAATTTTTGCTCCATTTATTTAGCACTATCTGTGTTCCTTTGCACTTAGCTTCAATAGTGTTGTACTTTAGGATTTCCAATGATAATTTCTGAATGATTTACATAGCCCATGTGTGAATATTTTTAAAATAAAAATCTGTGTTGGTAATCTAGACTTAAAATTTGCAAGATATTTTTTGATAAAGCTGGTGGTTTAATACAAATTAAACAAACTTGTCATTCAATTTAACCAGATTTAGTTGTATTAAACAATGTTTTAAAACAAACAAAAAAATAACACACAAGAGTAAATTTTAGCACTCCAAATAGATTAGGTGTCTGGCACACACAAATCTCCATATCATATTGTGGCAATATATTGTTTATGATTTAATAAAGCTTTCCTGAAGTCAGAATGCAAAGCTAGTCACAGCCACCGAGGCCAGGCAATGGTGGCCACACCTTTAATCCCCATACTTGCAAGACAGAGTCAGATGGATCAATCTGAGGATTCCTGGAGACAGGATTGCCCTTTCCGTCTGAAGCAGACTTGAGAGCTAATGGCTGCCTGCTTTGCTTTTCTGATATTCAGCTTGAATACCAATATCTGTCTCTTGGTTTTATCATATGTGCTACAATATATCATTTATTTACCAATGATATGGGCATAGTATTATCATGCATAAATAATTTCACATTTTTTTGTGCCTAGTCTAGAGATAGTGCTGACAGCTGAGATTGTATTTTATGCCATTAGGCAACATTGTCTTTAGAGACTATATTTGTCTGTCCTGCCAAATCTGAAGTCAATTATTAATGCATCTTGAAAAGGTTATATTATATCTTAATATTTTTACTGTCATTATATAAATAATTCAATATTTGCCCTTGAGTATCGTTTCCTTTCATAAAATATGAACTTTGGAATAAGATTTTTATCTACTCTTAAATACTTAGATATTTGCCTATTAAATCCTTAGCTGACAGTCATTCCAAAGTCAAAGAATTGTGTGGACTTATACAGCAATCTTAATTTTTATTAAAGATTAGCATGACAATGACAGCTCAACATTCATTACACATGAACCAAATAGCATTGGTGCTACTTGTGCTAATGCTTGTATGTACTATATTTTTGGACTATACAGGACAAAAAAAAGATATGGTAACATTATTTCTTTAATTTTATATTAAGGAAACTTTGAGTTCAAAGGATTAAGTAGCTCATAAAAAAGGATCCTACCACTAATGAACAACAAAGCCAGGCTTAAACAAAACCTCTCTGGACTCCTAAATATCTACAAATGGGGAAAAATGTATCAAAAGCAGGACGGAATTTTTATTTCTAGCAAGCTACTGGAATGGGATTACAGAAGGGCACATAGTTTCACCTGCATTGGTTTTGATTTCTTTAAGCCACAATGCTTCTTAGTTTTTAAGATGCAGAGAAAAATCAAAGTCAAAATACATTCACTGTGATATTACAATCAATGATTACTATTTATAATTTCTCATGCAAACATATTGGTAGGCATTTAGAATGTCTAATGTGATGTTTTTAACCCAAGATGAGAAGTGTACACATGTGAGATTCTGTTACCATCATTCGTTCTCTTCACCTAACCACTTTAATTTCTGGGTGTTTGTTTTGAAAGTTTCATTTAATTGGTTTTTCTGTTTATCTATTTATGTACTCTTGTAATGGCTGTGGAAGACAGAGGAGGCTATTGGATCCTCAAAGATGGATTTACTGGTAGCTGGGATCCACTTGATGTGGGTAGTCATAACTGAACTCATGTCCTCTACAGGAACAACAAGCACTCTTAACTGCTCATCTGTCTACCCAGCCCCATTAAATTTCAGTTCATTAGAGTATAGTCTAACAAAAATATGTCAATATTTATCTTTACCAAAACTTTTCCAATGTCAATTCAAGTAGGCAAATGTAGTCTTTGAATAAATGTAGTTATTATTAAGCATTATCTTCAATAGAAAGAGTTCTGATAAATTTACAATGACAATTCACTTAAATTCCTGAATTATTGTTAATTTTTTTCTGATTGTGGTTATTTTCAGAAGAGAGCAAGATCAAAATGTCCTCATAGTAACTCAGTGTCTAGGAGGTCAGTATTGTGGGTAAGAGAACAGAGTGAAAACTTAGACCTACTAAAAAGATATATATCCACATGTCAATGAGATTCACCTTGGAATGAGTGGGATTAGTTGTGCAGGTAATTTGGTTTTTCCTTTTGACAAACTATAAGGTTATGGTTTTCTTTATCAAACAAATGTGTGCCATTGAAATTAGCAAAAGTCATTAAGCAAGAAACCATGAAAATTATTTATAAATGGTAGACCATATGCAAAATTCACAGTTTCAGAATTGAGTTTTGAAAGAATTCATATCTATAGGCTGCAAGGTCCTTATAAAGGAATATGCAAGTGGCAGATATTTCTGTTAAGGTGACCATCATAGCCTGGTATGTGAAGAAAGATAGCTATATCATTCCTGAACAAAGTAGAAGCTGGAGATGATAAAAGACAGCAAGTTATGAAAACTACAAGATAAGAACATCTCTTGAGTCACAGATATGAAAGACAGTAAGTGAACAAATGTGAGGATCAGCACAAGTAACTCAGTGGACTCCATCTAAATGCAAAATGTCCAAACTAATGAAATAAACAGAAATAAGTATATATGTGTTGAAAATGACATGGAAATTGTATTGTCTACACATATTATTTTTTTACTTTTAAAACACCTCATTTTACATACCAATCCCAGTTTATTCTCCCTCCCATGCTCCCAGTCCTCCATCATCTCCTCACCCCACCCCCCTCCACTCCTCAGAGAGGGTGAGATCTTCCATGGGTAATTATCAAAGTCTGTTACATCATTTGGGGCAGGATCAAGGCCTTCCCCCTTGTATGTAGGCTGAGCAAGGTATCCCTCCATAAAGAATGGGCTCCAAATGCCAGTTTACACACTAGGCATAAATACTTATTCCACTGCAGTGACACCATAGACTGAGCAAGCCCCCCAACTGACACCCAAGTTCAGGGGACATGGTTTGGTTTTATTCAAGTTCCCTAGCTGTTCCCACTTGCTCAGGTCAGCTGTTTCTGTGGGTTTCCCCAACATGGTTTTGACCCCTTTACTCATCATGCCTCCCTCTCTACAACTGGAATCCAGGAGTTTGTCTCAGTGGATGACTGTGGATCTCTATTTCTGCTTCCATTAGTCTTCGTTCTGGATGAAGTATTCCAGACTTGATTTTTCCAGAGTAAGTGATTGTGTCTTCCTTTGGTTGAAGAGCTGGATTTTTGTATGTATATGAACATGAGGGAGAGAGAAGATGTGGAGCATACCACTGCAGGGTTCTATGCTTCTGAAATAGATTTCTACCAACTTTTTTTTTTTCCTGATCTCATTCTTAAGGCTTAGTCCTAAGTATCTAGTTCCTCAGTTCTTGAACCTCTCATGGCTTTGTACATACTCGATATCTTCCTGCTCAGGGAAGTCTCTGCATACAGGTTCAACTTTGGTGCTGGAATACTTTAATTATCAACTGACAACTTCTATCTACTTTTCAAGTTTCTCTTGGATCTACTGGTCAATAACATCTATCTTTTCTCCTTTCAATTGTCCTTGTGGACACATCTATACAATTTGTTTGATGATATTCTAATTTTAAGTCACAAAAATCATCTTACAGAAGATTTCTAACTCACAATAATCAAGGAAAATCAACTAATTTGTTTTAAACTCTTGCAAAAATGTACGCTGCATTACTACATATATAATTTATATATGTCATTGTTAACTAAGTTCTTATAATTTAGTACTCTTTGTAAAAGATACTTAAGTAAACAACACATTCAATAGACAAAAGAAAAAAAGCTATATCAACTCAGGGATTTGAGACAGCAAGATTCTGTCATTGCTCTAGTCACTGACTAGTTGTGTATCTGTGAAGATTAGGACCATACATGTGTTATACAACCTAAAATGAAAGTACAAAGGAGATTTTAATATACTGGTCAATTTTTTGTTTGTATTTTCTTGATTGCCTTCTTCTTTATCCTTTTAGTAAAGGTGTTTTAATTAAAAAATTGAATAGAAAGTATGTGCGTGATTACCAATCAAAACAGTGAACAGTCAAATCTGAACTTTGTTTAGCAAGTATGTAATATAAAGGAGTAAACTTTGTGCTTTACATAGGGTAATTTAATATAGTTCTTACATCAAATTCATTGGAGTAAAAGTCTTTAAAATTCTCACTTAAGGAAATGGAGAAAGCAAGAAACACCGAAATGTAACAAGTTAAAGTTGTAGATCATGTCTGTGGAAAGGCTGGCACATTTTCTTCATGTTTACAACAGCCTAGATTAAGAAACTACAACAATCCTAGCTTCTGAGGACACCATGATGCTATTTTTCTTTTTCTGAATCCAGTACTGTTCTAAGATGTCAAATAGTAATAATATGCAATAAATATTGGCTGGCCCCATAGAAATCGCTCTGCTTCATCTTCTCTTAAAGTCAGAAAATTCAAACCCACTATTACTCTTTCAAAGTTAAACAAGAGAATTTTTGGCTTCTGTGTGGCTATTGTGTGTCCTGTTTTGACAACAGGATATTTGGCCTAAGGAGTAATTTACTTGCGGATATCAGATGCTATACCTTAAAAAGAGAATATTTGTTTGAGGGTGTGGTTACTTGATGTTTTGGGTATTGAGAAGGTAATTACACTTGCTTGTTCTTTGTATCTTGGTAAGGAAGTCTTTTGCCATCCCTTCTTTTATTTGGTGTATATAAAAACTTTGAGTATTAAACTTGGGATTAATTCTGGTATTCACCAGTTGCCCTCCAGACTCTGTCTCCTGTCTCTTGCCTGTTTTCCTTCCTCCATCCACACTCCCTATCTCAGGTCAGCTGGACCAGACAGATGTCCCCACAAGATGGGATAGTACAAAATATTTAATAAAATACTTCTTTAAAAGTATGAGTATCATATAAATAGTTGAACACTGAGGTAATAAATTATCAAGCTCATCTAAAAAGCCATTGCTTGGAAATATTAATATAATTGTAGATAAAACACTGACAGAAATAATTTCCTAGTGCATGAGAAAACATTTTACCTGACTTTGTATTTTAAGAAATGACATCATTTCCATTTGAAATATGTTTGATGAGTATTTGCTTTTATTTCCTACAATGCATTGCATTGCATATTATAGTGGTAGTATTGAAGGTTCTAAAGCTTGGTTTTATTTTTAAAAGAAAGAAAACTAAACTGTGAAAAATTTTCTTGTAAGCAAGTATTTTATTATTTACATCCTTCTTGATTTCTGTCTCTGAACGATTTTCAATTGTGTTGCAAATATTTTCCCGGTCATTCAGTCTAACAATTCAGATTAACTTTAAGGAAAATATGAAACTGAAAACATTGAAATTACATTATTTTAGTCATTCATTCCCAGAAAATGTTTTAAAATGATTTATGATGTGATGAGAAATCCCCTTTTTCAAATGCTATTACCAATAATAGAATGTAAGGTGCTGGAATAAAACTGAAAATGTATGGAAATTTGATGGGAACAAGAACTAACAAAATAAGTATTTAAACGGTATAACTTGCCAGAAGATGTCTATGTATAGCCTATCAATAATTAAACATTGCTAAAAGGAGAGTAATTACAGAGAATACAAAGACTATAAAATATAATGAACAAAACATAATATCAAAGGGTATATATTTACTATATCAAGTATTTATATTAATGTTTAAGTTAGGGAAATTCAGTTTTAACACTTCTCACAAAAAAATGTATAAAATATGTGAAGTAAATCATTCAATATGAAATATAATGGGAGTACACTATGAAAGACCCTCATATTTTAGAAGAAGATAATAACTTTTGGATGACTTAGATAAGTAGTAGCAGTATTATCAAATAATTAAATGAACTTATGAGAGTAAAAAATTCTTCAAGGTTTATATGCCTAGGATTGATTTCAAACATGATTTAAAATTATAATTTATGAGTCAGAATTATTATAAATAATACCAACCTATTCAGGTAAAGAATTTTGATAGAATAAATGTTTTATAATATTTAATATTATTAGTATCACATATTATTCAAAAACTCAAAAAAAAAAAGAAATGCAGAGAGCAAATCCTGATATATTATTTCTAACCACCCACCCAAGTCACAGAGTTGTGACAATTAATATGTATTGGGTATACCAACATAATAATCATAACATTATAATGAGATATCTTTAATATTTAATTTCTGCTTTCAAAGAAAACAAACAAGAGCTATTAATAAGTAGAGTTGGAAGATTAATGACAGAGAGTCAAACTATATGAACCCATCAGCATAAAATCACAGCAGACACATTCAAATCTACTAAACACTCCCAGAACTACTAAATAGCATACACCCCTACCTCAAGGCAAGTGTAATATTTCATATCATTGCCCACAGTTGACATTTTCAGACATTTTATCTTTTTATAAATTTCTCCCAAGTCCTTGTAACCTATGCATTTTAGTTAGTCAATATTTCCCTAGATTTAAACATATCAAATTTAACTGTGTATAAAGCATAATTTATCATACAGAAACTCACAACTTGACAGGAATATTTTAGAGGCTGAAGTTGACCACATTTTGTAAAATTGGCCTCTGTTGTCTATGTTCTGTGATTGCTGACTTTGCTAGAAATCTGTCAGAAAACATAAATTACTGTTTCTTAAACAAATGCAGAGACATTAACTTTCCATTCATTGTAATCAGCAAGGTTTCAGGGGCCAGAGGGCCTGAGTCAAATTCACACTTTACACATTAGCTATTATTTTATCAATATGTAGCGAGTCATAGCCTCCACCATTCTCAATTATTTTAGGTACAAATTAAAATACCAATGAAGCTTATCTTAAAGAATCCTTAAAATAAATTAACAAATGAAGGCTAGAAGGTTGAAGAAGTTCTGATTCAGAAGGATTGTAAAGTATAACCACCATGAGTACATATATAAAGTTTTACTTAAAGATGATACAATTCTAAATAGGAAGAATCTTCTATGCAATGTTCCCCTAAAAAAATTCCTGGGATTGGCCCCTGATCCTGCTGCTCCTGTCTCTGGTCCCCTTTGAGAGCACCCTTGGAGCTCTGATACACCCCCACCCATCCCAACCTCCAGCCTACCCCCCCCACCCTGTGCCCTACCCCACCTACGGTCCTGCCGCTCTGGTTGAGCACTGGGACAGAGGGTGGAGCCAACAGTCCACCCTACTTCGGAGACCTCTCGGAGCAACTCCGAACAAAGGAGACCTGACTATCCACGTGGGACCACCTGTAATTTCCACCGGCTTGGTCCCTGACCCCGCCTCCAGTCCTCTGCTGGAGTCCCAGGCCCCTCCCAGAGATCCGCCTATCTCTGCGGGTCCACTTGGAGTTCCTGCAGGCAAGATCCTTGACCCCCAAATCCGGGCCCCTGCAAAAGAACGAGGTCTCAGCTGGAGAGCGCCAGTTTCCAGTGAGATCCCACTACCCTGCAAAACCTTCTCAAGTTCCAGCCCAGCCCTCCTCCTCTTCTGCCGGCTATTGGCCAGAGGTGAGTCTGGGCCCAATCGGGGCTGCCTGTCCCCTTCAACCTCTTTCCCCCCTCCCCCGCCTGAACTCCCTGGATTGGCCCCTGATCCTGCTGCTCTTGTCTCCGGCCCCCTTGAGAGCACCCTTGGAGCTCTGATACACCCCCACCCATCCCAACCTCCAGCCTACCCCCCCCACCCTGTGCCCTACCCCACCTACGGTCCTGCCGCTCTGGTTGAGCACTGGGACAGAGGGTGGAGCCAACAGTCCACCCTACTCGGAGACCTCTCGGAGCAACTCCGAACAAAGGAGACCTGACTATCCACTTGGGACCACCTGTAATTTCCACCGGCTTGGTCCCTGACCCCGCCTCCAGTCCTCTGCTGGAGTCCCAGGCCCCCTCCCAGAGATCCGCCTATCTCTGCGGGTCCACTTGGAGTTCCTGCAGGCAAGATCCTTGACCACCAAATCCGGGCCCTGCCAAAGAACGAGGTCTCAGCTGGAGAGCGCCAGTTTCCAGTGAGATCCCACTACCCTGCAAAAACTTCTCAAGTTCCAGTCCAGCCCTCGTCCTCTTCTCCCGGCTATTGGCCAGAGAGAAGCCTCCTAGAGAGCTTGGACCACACAGAGATACAGACATTGAATCTTTGATCCACATAAGCCCATCTGGGAAGGACCATAGAGAGAGGGAAGAGACACCACCAACACCTACAGGAAGAAGCTATGGGAAGAAGGCAATACAAGAGAACACCTAACAACAGAAAGACAAACATGACACCACCAGAATCTAGGGAATCTACACCAACTAGAATGGAACACAACAACAAAGCAGAGGAAGCAGAAGGGTATGACTTAAAAATCAAAAAAAAAAAAAAAAAGGGGGCACAAAAAAAAAAAAAAAAAAAAATAAAAAAAAAAAAGAGGAAAAAAACAAAGAAAGAAGGGAGAAAAAAACAAATAAACGTAAGGAAAGGAAAAGAAGAAAAAAAAAAAACAGTGAAGGGGGGAGGAGAAAAAAAAAAAAAAAAAAAAAAAAAAAAAAAAGGAAACAAAAAAAAAAGGAAGGGAGGGAGAAAAAAAAAAGGGGAAAAAAAAGGGAACCCACGCCCACAACCAAAACAAAAGAATTCAAGAGAAGGAGGGGGGAATGATACGGGCCGAAGGAAAATAAAAAGAAAAAAATTTTTCGCAACCAAAAAAACCCTAAATCCCACAAATCCTTAACCACACAATATCCAGGAAATGTGGGACACCATGAAAAGGCCAAACCTAAGAATAATAGGCATAGAGGAAGGTGAGGAAGCCCAGCTCAAAGGTGCTGAAAACATATTCAACAAAATCATCGAGGAAAACTTTCCAAATCTGAAGAAGGACATGCCCATGAAAGTACAAGAAGCATACCGAACCCCAAATAGGATGGACCAAAGAAAAAAGACCCCTCGACATATAATAATCAAAACACCTAGCATACAGAATAAAGAAAAATATTAAGAGCAGCGAAGGAAAAAGGACAGGTAACATATAAAGGCAGACCTATCAAAATTACACCTGACTTCTCCATGGAAACCCTCAAGGCCAGAAGGTCCTGGATAGATGTTCTAAAAGTATTAAGAGAACACGGATGCCAGCCTAGACTACTATATCCAGCAAAACTCTCAGTCAATATAGATGGAGAGAACAAGATATTCAATGACAAAACCAGATTTTCCCAATATGTATCTACAAATCCAGCCCTACAGAAAGTATTGGAAGGAAAATTCCAACCCAAGGAAGGTAACTACGCCCACAAAAATGTAGGCAACAGATAATCCAACTACACCAGAAACCTAGGGTGAAGCAGAACAAATATATTCACAATACCACTGCCAACAACAAACCTAAATCAAACAACCATCAACAATCAATGGTCCTTACTCACCCTCAACATTAATGGTCTTAACTCACCTATAAAAAGACACAGATTAACAGAATGGATACGAAGACAGAATCCATCCTTCTGCTGCATACAAGAAACACATCTTAGCTCCAAAGATAGACATTACCTCAGGGTAAAGGGTTGGGAAAAGATTTTCCAATCAAATGGAAATAAGAAGCAAGCAGGCGTAGCTATCCTAATATCTAACAAACTAGACTTCAAACCAAAACTAGTCAAAAGAGATGAAGATGGTCATTTCATATTCATCTCAGGAGAAATCCATCAACACAAAGTCTCAATTCTGAACATCTATGCCCCTAATACAAAGCCACCCACATTCGTAAAAGAAACACTACTAAAACTCAAAGCTCATATAAAACCTCACACACTTATAGTGGGAGACTTCAATACACCACTCTCAACATTAGACAGGACCACAAATCAGAAACTCAACAAAGAAACAAAAGAATTAACAGAAGTTATGTCTCAACTGGGGCTAACAGACATCTATAGAACATTCCATCCAAAGACAAAAGAATATACCTTCTTCTCTGCTCCACATGGAACCTTCTCTAAAATCGACCACATACTAGGAGACATAACAAACCTCAACAGATACAAGAGAATAGAAATAGTCCCCTGTATCTTATCGGACCACCATGCTTTAAAATTGGAATTCAACAACAATACAAATAGCAGAAAACCTGCAAACTCATGGAAACTTAACAATGTGCAATTGCACCACTCCTGGGTCAAAGAAGAAATAAAGAAAGAAATTAAAGACTTTCTAATATTCAACGAGAATGAGGATACAACATACCCGAACTTATGGGACACCTTGAAAGCAGTGCTACGAGGGAAGTTCATTGCACTAAGTGCCCATATGAAGAAAACAGAGGATAGTCACATAAATGAATTAACAGCGCAACTGAAAACCTTAGAACAGAGAGAAGCGAATTCACCCCGCAGGAGCAGACGCCAGGAAATAATCAACGTGAGGGCTGAAATCAACAAAATAGAAACCAGGAAAACAATACAAAAAATCAATGCAACAAAGAGTTGGTTTTTTGAGAAAATCAACAAGATTGATAAACCTTTATCCAAATTAACGAAAAAGCAGAGACAGAACATGCAAATTAACAAAATCAGAAACGAAATGGGGAACATAACAACAGACACAGAGGAAATCCAGACAATTTTCAGGTCATACTTCGAAAATCTGTATTCCACAAAAATTGAAAATTCAAAGGAAATGGACAAGTTTCTGGATAACTATCACTTACCAAAATTAAATCAAGAACAGACAAACAACTTAAATAGACCTATAACCCGAAATGAAATAGAAGCAGTCATCGAAAGCCTTCCAACGAAAAAAAGTCCAGGGCCAGATGGATTCAGTGCAGAATTCTACCAGACATTCAAGGAAGAACTAATACCACTACTCCTCAAACTGTTCCACAAGATAGAAACAGAAGGTTTATTGCCAATCTCTTTTTATGAGGCCACAATAACTTTGGTACCCAAACCTCACAAAGACACAACTAAGAAAGAAAACTACAGACCAATATCCCTGATGAACATCGATGCAAAAATACTCAATAAAATAATGGCAAACCGAATTCAAAAATACATCAGAGAAATCATCCACCATGATCAAGTAGGCTTCATACCTGGATTGCAGGGATGGTTTAACATACGAAAATCTATCAACGTGATCCACCATATAAACAAACTGAAAAAGAAAAACCATATGATTATCTCCCTAGATGCAGAAAAAGCCTTCGATAAAATTCAACACCCTTTCATGATAAAGGTATTAGAGAGGTCAGGGATAACAGGAACATACCTAAACATAATAAGAGCAATATACAGCAAACCAACTGCCAACATCAAACTGAATGGAGAGAAACTTAAGCCAATTCCTCTAAAATCAGGAACAAGACAAGGCTGTCCTCTCTCTCCATATCTCTTCAATATCGTACTAGAAGTTCTAGCTAATGCTATAAGACAACAAAAGGAGATCAAGGGCATCCAAATTGGAAAGGAAGAAGTCAAACTGTCTCTATTTGCAGATGATATGATAGTTTACATAAGCGACCCAATAAACTCTACCAGGGAACTCCTACAGCTGATAAACACCTTCAGCAAACTAGCAGGATACAAGATAAACTCAAAAAAAATCAGTAGCCCTATTTTTTTCAGACGACAAAGAGGCAGAGAAAGAAATCAGAGAAACATCACCCTTTACAATAGCCACAAGCAACATAAAGTATCTTGGTGTAACGCTTACCAAACAAGTAAAAGATCTATATAATAAGAACTTTGTGACTCTAAAGAAAGAAATTAAAGAAGATACCAGAAAATGGAAAGACCTCCCATGCTCTTGGATAGGTAGGATAAACATAGTAAAAATGGCAATCTTACCAAAAGCAATCTACAGATTCAATGCAATCCCCATTAAAATCCCACCACAATTCTTCACCGACCTTGAAAGGATAATAATTAACTTTATATGGAAAAACAAAAGACCCAGGATAGCCAAAACAACCCTATACAATAAAAGAACATCAGGAGGCATCACCATTCCTGACTTTAAGCTCTACTACAGAGCTATAGTTCTGAAAACAGCCTGGTATTGGCATAAAAATAGACAGGTAGACCAATGGAATCGAATTGAAAATCCTGATATTAATCCATGCACCTATGAACACCTGATTTTCGACAAAACAGCTAAAATGATACAATGGGGCAAAGACAGCATCTTCAACAAATGGTGCTGGCACAATTGGATGAGGGTGTGTAGAAGACTGCAGATAGACCCATGTCTGTCGCCATGCACAAAACTCAAGTCCAAATGGATCAAAGACCTCAACATCAATCCAGCCACATTGAACCTCTTAGAAGAGAAAGTAGGAGGTACCCTTGAACAAATTGGTATAGGAGACCGCTTCTTGAACATAACTCCAGGGGCACAGACACTGAAAGAAACAATTAATAAATGGGACCTCTTCAAACTTAGAAGCTTCTGTAAGGCAAAGGACACAGTTGACAAGACCAAACGGCAGCCCACTGACTGGGAAAAGATTTTCACTAATCCTATATCCGACAAAGGGCTGATCTCCAAAATATACAAAGAACTCAAGAAACTAGTCAACAAAACACCAAATAACCCTATTAAAAAATGGGGTACAGAACTGAAGAAAGAATTCTCAATGGAGGAAATCAAAAAGGCTGAAAGACACTTAAGAAAATGCTCCACATCCTTAGCTATCAGGGAAATGCAAATCAAAACAACTTTGAGATACCATCTTATCCCTGCCAGAATGGCTAAAATTAGAAACACCAGTGATGACTTATGTTGGGGAGGATGTGGAGAAAGTGGAACACTCCTCCACTGCTGGTGGGAGTGCAAACTCATACAGCCACTTTGGAGATCAGTATGGCGGTTCCTCAGGAAAATGGGAATTAGTTTACCACAGGACCCGGCAATCCCCCTCTTAGGCATATACCCAAAGGATTCACATCAATGCAACAAAGACATCTGTTCAACTATGTTCATAGCAGCACTATTTGTAATAGCAAGAACCTGGAAGCAACCTAGATGCCCTTCAATTGAAGAATGGTTAATGAAGATGTGGCACATCTACACAATGGAATACTACTCTGCAGAAAAAAATAATGGTATCTTGAAATTCGCAGGCAAGTGGATGGCACTTGAAGAAACCATCCTGAATGAGGTAACCCAGTCACAAAAAGAGGAACACAGTATGTACTCACTCATATATGGATTTTAGACCTAGATCAAATGATCACCAGCCTATAAATCACATCACCAGAGGAACTAGGATACAAGTTGTATTCTAAGAGATTCATATAAAGTCCCTCACAGAACTGGGAAGGGACAAGTCCCCCAGACCTCAGGTATAGTGGGGGAGGACAGCTAATGGAGAGAGAAGTAGGAGAAAATGAGAGGGAGGAGAGGGAAGGCATGTGCGACTAGGAGGATTGAGCCTGGTTAGGAATGGAAAATAGGAAAGAGAGAGAGAGACAGAGACAGAGAGAGAGAACATAAAAGAGGGAGCCAATATTGGTTTGAAGATAAAGTTGAACACAAAGAAAGGTCAAGGAACTACAAGACTGCTCCCAACTAACAATCTCAGCTTCCGTGGAAAGGCTATCATAAATGCCCTTCCCGGAGAGTGAGATCAACAACTAACTTCTCCGTGGAGTCCTCAACTAATGCCTGTTGAAAACAGGAGCAAACACCCATACATAAACACTGAGTCAAACTAGAACCCAGAAGCAGATGGAGAGGACAAGACCATGCGGTAGAAGTACATAGAGACAGCTTACCTGAACAAGGAGGAGCTAAGGGCCACTAGACTGATAGCTGGGAAGCCAACAGGGGTCTGACTCGGACTTCCCTGAATATGGGTCTCAGCCAGAAGGTCTGAGCAGTCTAAGAGACCTCAGACAGTGGAGCCAGGATGTATCCCTGGTGCACAAAAGGACTTTGCAAACATATCCCCCATGGAGGGATAACTGCCTTATTCTAGAGATAGGAGAGAAGCCCTAGTCCCTACTTCACAGGACCTGTCAGATCTACATGACCCCAACTGGATGGCATTCCCCTACATATTGTATTGTGGTGGGGGGTTGGGAGGGGAGGGTGTTTAGAGTGCATGGGAGAGGGTAGAGAGGGTAAAAGGAAGGGAAGGAGGGAGGGAGGGCTTGGGGGGAGGGAGGGAGGGAGGGAGAGGGAACTGGGATCGACATGTAAAATAATAATAAAAAAAAAAAAAAAAAAAAAAAAAAAAAAACGCTTTGACTCCAAAATTTAAGTTGAAGAACAAGTTACTGGGGAAAAGTATTTCTATTTTTGTTTCCACAGAAAATGAAAAGATGTGGATTCCTTCCAGACTAATGTGGTTTGATCACACCAGACCGCCTGAAACAGAGTACAAGCTGATCCTACATTCCAAACAGCTGGACAAAACAGCCCTACAGACTACAGCTAGGATATCTGAATCTTCTTCGAATCCCCCAAGACAGCGCCCCTTACCAGCAGGAAGTAGTTTGGAAAGAACGACGCCCAAATTCCCAAATATTGTGTATAAATGTTTGTTTTCATTTAATTGGACTTTGTTATATAAAATTAAATAAAAAATACTCTATAAAAAAAAAAAAATAAAAAAAAAAAAAAAAAAAAAAAAAAAATTCCTAAGCAGGGTAGTAACAATGTCATTTTAGTTGTGTAGTATTTGCTATGAACCAGTGACTCGCTACTTGAATAAATACTCAGAGCTTCTGGGAGAATTGTGGCTTTTTTCTATATAATTGCCATTATGCTTTAACATAGAATATACTTTTACACACACACACAAATATATAACTAGGAAATTTAGAGTCTTGCATCTTATTTTTTTCATTGTTCACAATGAGAGCAGGAAGGAGAGGATGTGAGAGACAAAGAGAAGCAGGAGGGGGTGAAGTTTTGCTGGAAGACTGATTTGTGATGTGCACTCAGACTTGCAGAGTTCATTGTGATGCAACACTACACCAACTCTGCACATACAGTCCTCTTCTCTGACACAAGGGTCAGCTTCAGTTCAGAAAACAGATCATTTTATTCTCTTTCCTGAGGAGGTCAGCTTGTTAGTGTGGAATTGTGCTGTGGCTCTGTTTATACTAAAATGAGTTTGAGCTTCGAACAAGGACATAGATGATAATTCACTGCATGATTACATTTAATTCTTATTTCAATTGTTATTCCCTTGAGCCCTGGATCTGCCTTCTCATTTTTCTTTCTTTGTGACAGTGGTATGATAACTTCGGATTTTTATCAGTTACTCCCAAATCTCTAGTCAAGTTTAAAACTACAAAATCCTTCTTCCTAGCAATGTTTTTGATGATATAATTTTTTCCTTTGGAAATTTCAGATTTTCTTCCTCACTTTAAACATCTTACTTCTTCTAGAAATATAAAAGTACATGGTTTCTAGGCTAGATTATTCCAGTTTAGCAAATGTTGGCTTAATTCACCTAGAACAAATTAGATCCTACTTACCAATCTCTACTTGATTAGACAAAGATCATATAGTCTTAGAAGATAATTTTTTAAGACGAATTATGCAAAAAGCCCCACCCATAATGAAGGAGCTATAAGCAATTGATAGCTGCTAGATAATGGAAAATCATTTTCTTCAAAGGAATGATATTGTGTGTATCAGTCACACTCCAAGACAAGCTCCATGCTCAAAAGTAGGTGGCCCAAACCAAAATGACTTCATGGTTTTTGTTTTGTGATTTTTTTTTATGTCTTTTTTTCTAGGTCTTTTATTATTTTTTTATTAAATTTATTTTTCAAAATTTATTTTCCAACCAAAGTTCTCCTTCCCACCCATCCTCCTGTTCCATACCTCCCCCCCACCCAGTTTCCCCTCATGGAACCAAACTATGTCCTCTGTAAGGAGTAAGGTTTTTCCTTGCTGGCCAGGTCTCACTGTGGCGCCAGCCCCAAATAACACATAGAGACTCTGTATTAGATATAATGCTGTTGGCCAGTTACTTGTTTCTTATCGGCTAGCTCTGCCTTAAGTATTAACCCATTTCTATTAATCTAAGTACTTCCACGTGGTCTTATCCTACCAGAGAGTGGCCCAGACCTCTATTCTCCAATCTCCCCATGCTGACTCCTCCCTACTACCTTCTCTTTCCTCCTTGTCCCACTTCTGACACCAGATATTGTGGTTTAATAAGGATCAGGATAAACAAATAGGCCTAATAGATGTTTATTCAGGGAGAAATAACTTACAACCTAGACAAATGAACACCAGCAAGTTCCACCGGTTTCTCTCCTCTCCACGTACCACCAGCAAGAGAGCGTTCCCAGGCTCCTCCACAGACCTCCTTCCACAGGTCACTTCTGCCCCTGGATCCACCCCCTAATGGGCATGGTCGGTGCCACAGAAGGAGACAAAGTGAATATCCCACTACAGTCCTCCATATGTGGGAGACAGTTGGGAAGCTTTGGCTATCTGTGGGGCACCTGGCAGTAGGACCAGAATCTATCCCTGGGTCATAAGCTAGCATAATTCTTTTCTTTTTAAGAGAGGAAAAATAAAACATAAGGTAAGGTATAAGGTGAATGATGATCTGGGGAGACATTGAAAAGTAAAATTGATATAATCAAAATATATTCTATAAAAAATTAAAAATATAAAAATAATTTATTTCCTCCAAATTTTCCTGTGTTCCATCTCATAGAAAGGGCCTTATAATCAAATATGTGATAGTCACTCCCACAAGCTTTGTGCCATTACTGTGCATCTTGCAGACAGGTCACCATTACAAACAATGTTTTTAGCTGGGTAGCATTTACTTTTCTCCTTTGGTAAGGTTCAGAGGACCTTCCACTACAATGAATTACTAGTAGGTATGAAAGCTCTAGTTAGGTATAAAGTCAACTTCTACATGTTCAGTGAGTTGAGTAATTATTATCTTCAAGAGGGTATTACTATTGGAGAGCAGCAAATAGCCTTTGTCAATAGCCTATGTTTTTGAGGGGCTTCCATGGGATCCCTTTGGCCAACAACACGATTAGATATATCACATTCCCAGATTTGTAAGTTTCATTTGTTGAGGAGTGATGTCCTGTTGGGTACTCATCTCATCAATTATTTGGTGATTCTATTTTGATCACGTTCATGTATGTATAAGTTTTAGAATATTTCTACTCTACTAAAATAATTTCCATATGACTTCAATTGTTCCTTAGTTTTACCTATCCCTTCCCACATTTCCTCCCTTAGTATCTTCTTCTCCCCTCCATTTGATCCTCCTATTTCAATCTGCTCCCCACATCTGGCTATTATAAATAAAGAAGCAATGAATATAGTTGAAAAATAGTCTCCATAAAAAGATGTAAAGTCTTCTGGATGTATGCGCAAGAGTGGTATAACTGGATGCTGTGGTAGAAAGATGCCCAACTCCTTGAAGAACTAATATGCTAATTGTTATAGTGGCTGGACTAATTTGATGTGCAAGAGTGGTATAACTGGATGCTGTGGTAGAAAGATGCCCAACTCCTTGAAGAACTGATATGCTAATTGTTATAGTGGCTGGACTAATTTGCACACCCACCAACAATGGAGGAGTGTTCCCCTTTTTTCCATATCCTTGCCAGCATGAGATGGTAATTGTTTCATTGATCATTCTGATTGGTGTAAGAGTAATTTTGATTTGCACTGCATTTCTATAAGTGTTTCTTAATCACTTGTGTTTCCTCTTGAGAATACTCTATTTAGATCTGTACCCCAATTTTAAATTCAGTTTTTTCTTTTGATATTCAGTCATTTTAGTTATTTTTATATTTCAGATAGCAACCCTCTATTGGACGTGTAGTTGGTAAAATTATTTGCCATTCTGTAGTCAGCCAATTTGTCTGACTGATGGTATCCTTTGCCACACAGTAGCTCTTCATTGAACAAATCTCTACTCACATGCACTTTTATTTTAAGATATTTCTCCAATTTCACAGTATTGTGTTAAGACTGGTAAGTGCATTATCTCTTCAGAAGTGGTTGAGTGCATGACCCAAACTGGAGAATCAAAATCTTCTAAGAGTTCAGTCCAAAATAAAACACCATGAAGGAAGAAAAAAGTAGAATTGAGTCAGTCCAATGATTGTGGCCCATTGAGGATGGCATATGCGTAGACTGTTGACCCCTGATATTCTCTTTGCATATGTGTTTCTTGAAAATTGCCTGTACCACTTCTCTCCTAGCTATGAAAATTAGGTGGTACAAGCAGATTTAATTTCCAAAAATACAATGGTAGTTGATCTCTTCCCAATCTCTAACCTTCTACCTGAGACTTATTGAAAACATTGTATTTTGTTCATCACCAGTTGTCATTTTGCCTAAAATTATTACTGTACATATCTTCCTCATGTGGAAACCCCAGTACTCTGTTCTTTATTTCTATAATTTCTACATGGCCTTGGCAAGTAAACTTGATTTTCCCAACAAGAATTTCCTTATGTTATATGTCCTTCTACTATGAACTCCTATGGTCCATATAGATCATGCTTTCACTAATTGATTATTTCCTGTGAATAGGGGTTTACAAGTATTTAAAGTGTTCATAATTTGCTTTAGTATTTACACTGATGTAAAGATCTTTGAACTCTACAAAATATTATAATTTTGTGTTACAAAGTGACTATGATCAATGTCCAAGAAGTCAGAAAAAATATGAAAAACAGAAAATGATTAGTACTGAGTTGGGTACTTCAGACCACTAGAAAATTAATAGGCAACTATATGATTAATAGAGAAGCAATATTTAATGAGTTACAAACAAACAAAAAACTCAGGAGGACATTTGGCTCTGGCATTGTAAACTTTGCAATTCAAATTGATGATTGTGTATTTGGGCTTTCCCCCGAGGTAGCATTTCAGCACTATGTAGATAAGCTGACAAGCTTTATCCCATTTATCATTTCTGAGTTCAAGTGGGATAATGAGGCCTCATCTAGCTTTGGCATGAATGAGTGTGGTGATTGATTGGCAATGCCTGCTTGAGAAGAGAAATTACCTATCAGAAAAGTCATAGGTATTTTCCATTTCTATGCTCATGTGTTTATGTAATAAATTACTTGCTAGTTGCTTTTTTATTCAATTTTTCCAGAAAATTCTGTTGGAGATATAGAAAATAGCAGTGTGACTAAGAAACCTATAGAAAACTTTAGAAATTAAAAATTTTAAAATGCTTGACGCATAGTTGTTTATCCTACAGATAGAAGAGTCAGAATCTTCAGAGTACAAAGGCTTGCCCAGATATGCTTACCAGTGGATCAACACTAAAATTTATATGATCTATTTCCTGGTCTAGCATTTTCAAAATGCAGAATCCAATTTAATTTTATACCAAGGACTGAGTAGAAAACAAATTAATACTGGGACGACGTCTCCCATTTTAAAATTTATATAACATACTGAATGATTGGTTCATATAAAAATGGGCATCTATGAAAAAATTACTATCCCCATATATTTATAAACAATTTTATTTTTGTTTTCTATTGAAAATAGGTTCTTCTCACATACAATACACCCCCAAACACAGTTTCCTCTCCCTCCACTTCTTCAGCATTACCCCCTCCACCTCCCTCTTCTGCTCATCCATTCTCACTTAATTTCCTTCCTGAAAGAGCCCTTTAGATACAATATTCAAACATGACAAAACATGATACAGTAAGACAAGGCAAAAGACTTGATATCAAGGCTGGACAAGGCCATCCAATGGTATAAAAATGGTCCCAACAGCAAGCAAAATAGTCAGAGAAACAGCTGCTTCCACTGTGTGCCATAAAAACACCAAGCTAACAGCCATAACATATACAGAGAACCATGCAGACCCTATGATTGCCACATCAATCCCTGCTTAGTTGCTTCAATGGGCCATGTTCTCTTGGTGTCCTCCATTCTCTCTGATTCCTCCACCTCTTCTGATGGGTTACCCCTCTCAGAGTGGAGGGAGTGACCCTTGAAGTCCTGCAACTTAAACTCTTTTGATGCATAATGTCTGGCTGTGGGTCCCTGAACAAAGTACAAATCTATGAGTATGGCAGGATATCATTATAAATAATTTCATTGTTTATTTGTCCTGTTGTGTTTGGTTCTACCCTATGTCTCTGGGCTGTCCAGTCTCCTGTTCCTGAACACCCAGGCAGTGTAGGGTGTGGGATACATGGTATGGGCCTTAAGTTAAATCTGACATTGGTTGGCCACTCACACAAGTTCTGTACCACCATTGCCCCAGCACATCTTGCAGGCAGGATAGAGTATAGCTCAAGGATTTTATGACTGGGTTGGTGGCCAGCTATCTCTTTCCATAACCCTCAAAGTACCTGTCCATGTTAAAGAGACTGGAACATAGGGGTGAAGACTCTGTCCTCAGCTGTGGAGCACCCCATTGTCATTTTTCGGAGAGTGACCCTCTGTCCTAGTACCAGCACAGCCTGTGTATGGATTTCTATTGGAATCCTGAGCCCAAAAACAAACTGAATGCAACCTAGTCTTATCACTGAAAGACTTGCCTAGATAGAAACCATGTTCAGTTCAGGATCTATATTTTCTACTAATAGGAGCTATCACTAGAGTCACTCGAATTGAATTCAAGAAGTTTCCACTTTGCTAGGTTTCCACACCACTCCAAAAATTCCAACTGTCTCTTCTCACACATTCTTCCATCTCCCCCTGACCACCTGATATTTCCTCACCCTGGTTCCACCTTCCCCCACCCCCAGTCCACCTACAAAATCTATTCTATTTTTCCTCTCCAGGGAGATTTAAGTGTCCCCCTTGGAGCCCTCCTCTTTACCCAACCTCTGTGAATTATAGTTTGATTACCATTTATTTAATTACTTAATAGCTAGTATCCACTTATCAGTGAGAACATACCATGTTGTCTTTCTGGGTTTGGGTTACCTCACTTGAGAGTTTTGTTTTTGTTTGTTGTTTGTTTTTTCTAGTTCAATCCATTTGCCTGAAAATTTCATGATGTCATTGTTTCTTAACAGCAAGTTACATTCCATTGTGTAAATGTACCACTTTGCCATTGTCTATTTTTCAGTTGAGGAACATTTTGGTTGCTTCCCATTTCTCGTTATTATGAATAAAGCCACAGTGAACATAGGTGACCCAGTGTGCTTGTGGTAGGATGGAGCATCCTTTGGGTATATTCCCAAAAGTGATATAGCTGGATGTTGAGGTAGATTGATTTCCATATTGATTTCAAAGGTGGCTGTACAAGGTTGTACTCCCACCAGCAATGGAGGAGTGTTGCCCTTGCTACACACCCTCCAACTTATGGAACATATGAGCTGTCACTTGTGTTGTTGATCTTAGCCATTCTGACAGGTATAAGATGGAATCCCAAAGGAGTTTTGATTTGCATTTGCATTTGATTTTGATTTGCATTCCCTGATGGCTAAGGATGCCAAATATTTCTTTAAGTAGTTCTCCTTCATTTATGATTCCTCTATAATTGAAAAAATTATTATTTAGATCTGTTTAGAATCTTAGAATTGTCTAGAATTGTTCACCCATTTTTAAATGGAATACTTGGTTTTATGATATCTAGTTCTTGAATTCTTTATACAGTTTGGATATTAGGCCTTTTATTGGATCATGGGGTTGATAAAAAACACTTTTTTTTTCAAATCTGTAGGTTACTACTTAATCTAATTTATGGTGCCCTTTGACTTACAGAAGTCACTGTTAATCTTAGTTCCTGTTCCATCAGTGTTGTGTTCAGAAAGTTGTCTCTTGTGTCGATGAGTTCAAGGCTATTTTTCACTTTCTCTTTCATCAGATTCATTTTGTCTGATTTTATTTTGAGGTCTTTGATTTACTGGACTTGTTTTTTTTTTCAGAATGATAAATGTGGATCTATTTGCATTTTTACATGCATCTATTTAGTTTGACCAGCACCATTTGATGAATATTAGTTTATCCATTTTATATTTCAGGCTTCTTTATCAAAAATCAGATATCCTTTGGTGTGTGATTTTATATTTGGGTCTTAGTTCGATTTCATTTATTTACATGTTTGTTTTAAATGTCAGTACCATGAGGTTTTTATTATTATAGCTCTGTAGTAAAGCTTGAAACTAGGCATTGTGATACCTCCAGAAGTTCTTTGATTGTAGAGGATTGATTAAGCTTTCTGGGTGTTTTTGTTTTTCCATATGAAGTTGAGAAACCTTTAAAGATGTGTAAAGAATTATGTTGGAATTTTGATGGTGATTACATTGCATCTGTAAATTGCTTTTGGCATGGTGGCCATTTTTACAATGTTAATCCTACTGATCCCTTAGTATGGGAGAAATTTTCATCTTCAGATATCTTCTCCACTTTCTTTTTTCAAAACTTGAAGTTTTTATCATACAAGTCTTCCACTTGGTTACAGTTACCTCCAAGATATTTTATATTATCTGAGGCTATTGTGAAGGGTGCTGTTAATGTGATTTCTTTCTCAATCCATTTGTCATGTATATAGGAGGTCTACTACTTTTTGTTCTTTGATTCAATCTTGTAACTAGCATTTTGATTTAAGTGTTTACCACCTAGGAATTCCCTGGTAGAAATTTAAAATCACTTATAAATACTTTATTATCATTTGCAGATAGCAATGCTTGACTTATTCCTTTCCAAATTATATCCCTCTGATCCCTTTCAGATGTCGTATTGCTAGAACTAAAACTTAAAATATTATATTGAACAAATATAGTGACAGTGGACAGAATTATCTTGTTCAGGATTTAATTATTTCTCCATTTAATTTGATGCTAACTACAGATTTGCTGTATATTGACTTTATTAAGTTTTGGTATATCCCTTGTAGTCCTAATCTCTCCAGAACGTTTCATGAAGGGGTATTAGATTTTTTAAAAGACTCCTTCAACATATTGTGAGATTATTATGTTTTTTTCTTTCAGTTCATTTATATAGGATTACACTTCCTGATTTTGGTATGTTGAACCATTAGCCTAAGCATTTAGGTTAAGTAATTCAACATGTATGTTCTTTGAAAAACTATTAGTTTTCAAGAGATGTTAATGTATAGGTTTAATATTTAATATTGTTCTTCACAATAGTTTTCTGTTTCTTGTGATAAATTCACTATGCTGTTATATTTTATTTACACAAATTAAACTTATGACAGACAGGAAGAGGAATGGTTTAGAACCCAATAAAACTCATACCCAAAAATATTAAGCAAGTATGCTCACTTCTTTTTTATCAAGCATTGAAGTTATTGCTGCATTCACGTCTCATGTCACCTTATTTAAGAACCACCATGAGTCTGTGTTTGGTTTTTAGTGATCTTGACTTACAGCTAAGAGAGAGAGAGAGAGAGAGAGAGAGAGAGAGAGAGAGAGAGAGAGAGAGGAAACAGGAATAAAAGAAAGAAAAAAATTTGAAACAGTCAACCGATTCAAACAATGAAGACAAGAAAGCACACAAAACCATCTGTCCCATAGTTCTCTGCAATTCACAAACCCATAAAGCTATTTTCCTTCCTTATTATTTTTCCTCATGGTTTTCCCACATAAAACTTATCTTCCTCTATCTCCAGTTCCAAGAGACATGGACAAACTTGGAAAACTCTATCCCCATCCATTCACTGAATAGATGTGCTCCTGAGAAGAATAGTTGGCAGGACCATTTTAAACCATTGGTCATAACTTGCATGAATTCTTCTGGCTGCATGAAAGTGCATTTGTGGCTTATCATCTATTGCACAGATACATTTCCCGATCTCTCAGGCACAAAAATGTACTTTGTTCTCAGATCCTCAAATTCTCAGCAGTAGGAGTAACTCACCTACCTGTAGCAGTGCAAAGGCCCTTGCATCTTTGCATGCACCTTTATCTTATTATATATGATATAGTATTAAAACAGTTTATTAACATATATACAACCAACTCAGAAGGTTACATATAAATGTTACATTTTGTGTTATATATATTTATAAATATGTATATCTATGTAACAATAATTATTGTAGAGATTAAAAAGTGAGAGGAAGGCACAGAAGTAGTTGGATGGCAGAGGAAGGAGTGTAAGTGATATAGATGTAGTGCTCTTGTATAAAATTCACAAAAATATTGTCAAAAAAGATGATTGTCTCTTTGTTATTAGATAAGCAATTGGTATGCTTTCCTGGGGAAAACTATTTCTGCTATTCTCAGCATTCCTTTGTTACATATATACATCCATGCATGCATAATGCATATATACATACATGTGTGTATGTATATATGCATATACAAACAACAATTAATGAAAACTGAGGCCAGAAATTACAAAGAAAGCAGAAGGGATATATGGGAGATTTGGAGGTAGGAAAAGATGAGGTGCAATGATGTAATTATAATCAAACATTAAAATGAAACAAAAAAAAAAGATGAGTGTAAAAACAAACTTTTATTCAAGTTTTGTATCCTAGTACCCAATACATCAAATGGAATCTATAAAATATTCTAATAAATATAGAATGTATTCAACAATTAACAATAATATATTCATATATAATTTTATGGCATAGTACATTTTGGGTTTTTTCATACTTTAATTTTTCAGCCTTTGTCCAATATATGTGTAGTATATGTATATTTATATATTTTTATATGTTTGCATTATGGATATATGCTAAATACTATTTCTACTCTTAAAGACTAGAAAATCTAGTTTTGTTTGAGAATCTTTGTTTGGAACTCCTACCTAGATATATATTGCCTGTCCATTAGCCAAAACAGCTTTATCCATCAATCAGTAAAAACAATGCATATTTGTAGTATACAGAAGGACATCCCACACCACTTATGGAACACAATGAAAGTGGTGCTAAGAGGAAGGTTCAGAGTGCTATCTGCCAATTCGTAAAGAATTTGGAGCAATGTCACACTAGCAACATTTTTATATAAATTTTTATTTTCATTAGAAATAATTATTGTTTTACATATCAGTCCTAGTTCCCTCTCCCTCCCATGTCCCCCACTGACTCCCCATCTCACCCCCTGTCCACTCTCCATGGAGAGTGAGACCTTCCATGAGGGATCATCAAAGTCTGTCCCCTCATTTGGGACGAGGCCTAGGCTCTACCCCCTGCATCTAGGCTGAGAGATTGTCTTCCCATGGGAATGGGCACCCAAAGTCCATTTGTGCACCAACAACTTATCAGCATACCTTAAAGCTCTAGCTAAAAAAAAAAAAAAAAAAAAAAAAAAAAAAAAAAAAAAAGCAAACATACCCAAGTGGAATAGATGACAGGACATAGTCAAACTCAGAGCTAAACACAATAAAATAGAAACAAAGAGACCAATACAAAGAATCAATGAAACAAAGAATGGGTTCTTTGAGAAAATCAACAAGATAGACAAACTCTTATCCAAATTAAAAGGCAGACAGAAGTATCCAAATTAACAAAGTCAGAAGAGAAATGGGGGCCATAAGAATATATACTGAAGAAGTCTGAGAGTCATTAGGTCATAGTTCAAAATTCTGTATTCCACAGAACTGGAAATTCTAAAAGAAATTGAAACTGTTTTGGAGAGATAACACTTACCAAAGTTAAATCAAGATCAGATAAATTATTTAAATATACCAATAACTCCTAAAGATGTAAAAGCAAGTATTAAAACTCTCCCAACAACAAAAAATCTTAGATCCACATGGTTTTAGTGCAGAATGTCACCAGACTTTCAAAGAATACCTAATGCTAATACTCCTTAAATTTTTCCACAATATAGAAACAGAAAGAATATTGCCAAATTCATTATTCAAGGCCACAGTTACCCTGATATCCATACCATACAAAGATTCAGCAAAGAAAGAGAATTAGTATAGACTAATTACTCCCATCAACATTAATGTAAAAATACTCAGTAAAACACTGCAAAACCCGTCCAAAAAAAAAAACCATTAAAAAAATTATACATGATAAAGTAGGCTTCATTATAAAGATGCAGGTATAATTCAACATACAAAAATCTGACATTGCAATCTACTATATAAATAAATTCAAAGGGAAAAAGATCACATTAGATGTAGAAAATGACTTTGATAAAATCCAATGCTCCTTTAAGTCTTGGAGTGATCAGACATAATGGATATACCTAAACATAATAAAGGCAATTTACAGAAAGTCTGTAACCAATATCAAATGAATGATATGGAGAGAAAAATCACAGCAAATTCTACTCAAATCAAAAAAGACAAGTATTGCTGTTAAATAAGGATCAGGATAAACAAATAGGCCAAATAGATGTTTATTCAGGGAGAAATAACTTACAACCTAGACAGATGAACACCAGCAAGTTCCAGAGGATGCTCTCCTGTCTGAGTCCAGCCAGCAGGAGAGCTTTTCCCTGCTCTTCCTCTGACCTCCCTCCACAGGTCACTTCTCCCCATGGCTCCACCACCAATGGGCGTGGTCAGTGCCACAGTAGGACTATCTCACTACAGACAAGTCTGCCCACTCTCAAATTATTGCTATTTGCTGATTATATGATAGTATACATAAGTGACCCCAAAATTTCTACCAGGGAACTCCTTCAGCTGATAAACACCTTCAGCAAAGTGGCTGGATACAAGATTAACTATAAAAAAAAACAATATGCTTCCTATATACAAATGACAAATAGCTGAGAAAGAAATCAAGGAAACTATACTCTTCAAATAGCTACAAATAATTTAAAATATCTTGATGTAACTCTAACCAAGCAAGTAAAAGACATATGTGACAAAAATGTCAAGTATTTGAAGAATAAAACTGAAGAAGATACCAGAATATAGAAAGATTTACCATGCTCATAGATCATCAGTAGGATTAACATAGTAAAAGTGACCATCCTATCTAAAGCAATCTACATATTCAAAGCAATCCCCATCAAAATTTCAATACATTTCTTTAAAGAACTTGAAGGAACAATACTCAACTTCATATGGAAGAACAAAACACCCAGGAGACCTAAAACAATCCTGAACAAGAAAAGAACCCTGGAGGTATCACCCTCCCTGGTTTCAAGATGTACTACAGAGATGCGGTTTTGGCTTAATAGACACAGTGATCAATGGAATTGAATCAAAGCACAGATATAAATCCACACATCTATGGGCATTTGGTTTTTCATTAAGAAGCCAGTAATATAGAATGAAAAAAGACATCATCTTCAACAAATAGTGCTGATCTGACTGGATGTCAGAATGCAGAAGAATGTAAATAGATCCACATCTATTACCCTGAATAAAATTCAAGTCTAAACAGATCAAATAACTCAACATAAAACCAGATACACTGAACCTGAAAGAAAAAGAATGAGGCTTCCCCTCCCTCCCCCGTGGTTCTGATTGCAGAAAAGGGGTATACCCCATGACACAGTCCAGCTCCTGATGCCACAAGGAAGAATAAAGAGTGTTAGAAAGATGGAAGATTAAGGTGGGTTTGTTGGTTGTTTGGTTGGTGTTTAATAAATTTGGGGGTAGAGCATACTGTAGGAACAGATATGGAAGGACTGGGAGGTGACTGAGAATGGGGTGTATGTTGTGAAATTTCTAAAGAATCAATAAATAATTATGATTCTATTTCTTTAAAATATGAAAACGTGAGGAATAGCCTCAAATACACTGGCACAGGAGATAACTTCCTGAACAGAACACCAACCATTGGGTTAGGTACTGAGATAAACAATTAATAAATGGAAACCTATGAAGCTGATATTTTCCTCTTAAGGCAAAGGACACTAAGGACAAAGCAGGAGTCCACAGAATAGGAAAGTATTTTCACCAATTCCACATCTGACAGAAGACTAGTATCCAAAATATATAAAGAAATAAAGAAACCAGGCAGCAAAAAACTAAATAAACCAATTTTTAAAATGTTAGGCTCAAAACAGAATTCTCAACAGAAGAATCTCAAATGGCATAGAAACATTTTCAGAAATATTCAACATCCTTAGCAATCAAGGAAATGAAAATCAAAATGACTTCTATATACAGCTGTCAGAATGGCTAAGATCATAAACACAAGTGACAGCTTAATACTGGCAAGTATTTGGAGCACAGTGAGCACTCCTCCACCGCTTGTGGAAATGCAAACTTTTACAGTCACATTGGAAATCAATATGGTGGTTTCTCAGAAAATTGAGAATCAGTCTACCTCAAGATCCAGTCAAACAACTCCTGGCCATATACTCTAGGGAAGCTCCATCCTACCACAGGACACATGCTCAACTATGTTCATAGCAGCTTTCTTCATAGTAGCTAGAAACTGAAAATAACCTTCAGTTTTCTCCACTGAAGAATGGATAAAGGAAATGTAGTATATTTATACAATGGAGAAGTTTTCAGCTGTTAAAAACTTCCCTGACATTAGGAAACTTGCAGGCAAAGAGATGGAGCTACAGAAAATCATCCTGAGTGAGGAAAAACAGACCCAGAAAGACAAACAGGGTGTGCAGTCACTTGTAAGTAAATATTAGATGTAAAGTAAAAGATAATCATACTAGATTTCACAGACCCAGGGAGCCTAATTAACCAGGAGGATTTAATGAGGGATGCCAGTGTCTCCCTGGGAAGGAGAAATAGAATAAATTTTATAGGGGGGTTGGGCAGGTGGAGTGGGGGGGATGAGAAAAGCAGGAATCAGGTGGGGGAAGGAGGGATAAAATACTGTGAGAAACAGCTAGACTCAGTAGGGCATTTCAGGTATGAGGTCAGGATTTAGTGCAGTGGAACCTCAATGGAATCGATGATCATAATACTAGCAATGATTTCTAGTAACGGGGGACACAAGGAGCCTGAACTGGCCGTCTTTTGTTACCAAGCAAGGCCTAAAGTGAAGGGATTAGGACACCAACCCAGCCACAAAACATTCTACCTAGATTTTGCCCTGCATCCAGAATGTTCACTAGCTGGACCCTAGCAGAATCGTCATCAAAGAGATCAGACAGACTCCATCAGGAAACTAATGGGAATAAATCCAGTGACTCATAGCAAAATATTAGACAGAAGATGGGGAGTTCTATAGAGGAGAAGCAGGAAGGACTGAAGGAGCTAGAGGTGTCAGGGACACCATTAGGACAGGGTCTACAGAGCCAACTGACATGGATTCCTGAGGGCTTGCTGAGATCTGGGAGAATGTAGGAGTCTGACATAGGTCCTCTGATTATAGGTTATGGCTGAGTAGATTAATGTGCTTGTGGTACTCCTAACAGAGGGCATGGGAGCTGTCTCTGACTCTGCCTATTTGTGGGACCCTTTTTCTCCTGCTATGTTGCTTTGTCCTTCCATGATGAGGTAGTATATGCCTGGTCTTATTGTGGCTTGTTATGGTGATTTTGGTCCATATATCTGGGAAGCCTGCTCTTTCCTAAGAGGAACTATAAGGAGGTGGAGTTGGGAGAGAGAAGAGGTAGGACAGGGGAGAGAAAAGCAGAATAGAACTGGGGAGGGAGAAACTGAGGTCAAGATGTAATATATGAGAGAACAAAAAAAGATAGCAAGAAAAGACACACTTGCAATTAAATGGATGAAGAACTACAAATTAATGTAAAACTATAGGTTTCTGTAGGGACTACAGAAGACCTCAGGATGATTTATATATGGCCCAGGAGACAAATATTCAGGGCAAGTTCAGTTTTAGTGCTAAACTTGACCAGCACCTTGGATATGACAATTTCTCAGGAAAATCAGAAGTTAAAAGTGAACACTTTGTAAAATTTTTGAACATTTTTTCTTTGTGGCTGTATCTGCCCTTCTCTAATTCTGGTGAATGTGTGTGTATGTGCCTATGTGTTTAGGGATTTGTCTTTTATTTTTAATTGTCATCAATCAAATAAAAATGATGTGTGGACTCTCCCTAAAAGCAGTCTCACTTTGCTCTGGAGGACATCTCTATTCAAGGAGGCCAGGCCAATGGAACAGTTGGGAAAGGGATGCTCACTTATTTTCTGTGTGTTGTGTCAAGGTGCCCAAGCTCCCTGCCACCTGGCTCATTTAGCAGTCCTGATTAAAGAGCACAAGGCCTGGCAGTCTGTGAAAGGCTATTCCCTGGTGCCACCTGGAACGCCCTAGGCTGTAAGAAGTCTTGCTGTCTCCAGACAATCTGTCGTTCTGCTGTGTCCCAATAACCTTTTGCAATAGCAAAAGCAAACAGGTGCTTAAAGGCTGAGGTGTTACAACAGAGATTTTACCTTTATTTATTTTTAATGAGTATCTCTGTCACTGCAAGAAGTAATTTGGAGGCTTCTCTAAGATTCAAGAGCACCTCTGGGTTCACTACAATTCTAGATCAAATAACATGAACATTTAGAGTGGTCATCTCTTTTTATGCTGCTTAGTCTGCTTTCACAGAGTACTGAGAGTTGGGCCACTATTTTAAAACCAAGGCCATTAATAGGAACATATGTAACCCTACCACCCAAGGGTGTGATCAAGACAGAGAGAAAGAAAGAAAAGGAGAGGGGTGTAAAGACATAATCACAGAGAGACAGAAGAGACAAATGTACACCTATATTCTTAAGTATCTTTTAATATGAACTTAAATATCGAGCTGTATGACAAACAAGTCTAGATGTTCAGGTTCCATTGACACCACACAATGTAGGTATCTCCTGTTTCTACAAGGTTGACAAGATGACTACCAAGTCAGGAGATGGGTATTAAGGCACATCAGAGGATGGATGGGTCTGTGAAGAACTAAGTGCTTCATGCCCAATTGGGAAGGGGCAGCAACTATTGGTCTCCAGTTCACTACTGTCAGACAGATGCAGGTTCAGTGTTGGTAGCTGCTCTTTCTTTTCAAATGATGCTGATCTACAAAACTGCATGCTAGTTCTACTGACTTGGAAATGGTAACTCCATAGGCTGAGTCTTGCTTTTGAAACACACTCTACTGCATATTACTTTACCATCAAATGGCCTAATTTGGGTCCAGCTACAACATATCATTTCTACCCTTCCTATTTCCCTTCTCCATAAGCAGCCTTAAACTTAAAGATGATGATTTTTCTTTTTAGAAAATATTCAAGATTGGAAAGTAGGTCAGTAGTAAATCACCCACCTCACTTAAGAAAAATTGCAGTGTAGTCCCTCAAATAACAAAACATAACAAAAATAATTTTAATCATTTCTCTAGAGTATATGAATAGTTAAAAGCAAGCACAGTGGTAAAAATGTTTATAATTAGCATCCTTTATTTTGGAAGAAAATTTAGTTGATATCATAATATCACAAACTGGGACATATTTGAGTTTATTGTTTGTTTCCATATTACAAAAGCAACATTTTCTATTAAATAATGTCTACAATTTTAAACCTACAAAGTTATTTTCTTTACTAATGATTAATAATGTTACACAAGTACACAGCCAAAGAGAATAGCTAATGTCATTTTAACAATTCAACCAGAAATATTATAGAAATTTCTGGCAAATACCATATGAGGCTCCATAGGACCATAGGAACATGGAGTAAAGTCCTACAAAATGAGACAGAGGATTTCACATTTGAGGTTTTTATCTATGCTGCATGGCTCTTTCTAATGCAATACAGATATCTCTATTATCTATCATTACTTCTCCCATCTTTGCTCTCTTGAATTATAATAGCTGCCTTCTATTATCTGGCATGATTTCTTGCAACTTTGCTTTCAATGTCCCTTTGCTTCAAATAAAGTACAAAGTAGCCAAGGATTGTCCTGTATGTTTTATAACCTTGGTATGTGCTACAGAAAAGGCTGCATGAGAAAATATTTAAATGTTTATCTGTTTTTTTTTTTTTTACTTGTGGATCCCAGTTCCCTCTTCCTCCCTCCCTTTTACCCTCTCTCCCCCTTCACATGCACCCTGACCACCCTCACCTCCCATCCCCCCACCCCAATTCCACATGTAGGGCAATGCCACCCAGGTGGGGTAATGTAAATCTGTCAAGTCATTTGAAGTAGGGACTAGGACTTCTCTCCTGTCTCTACATTAAGGCAGCATCCCTCCATGGAGGATTTGATCTCAAGGTCCTTTTGTGAACCAAGAATGCATCCTGGTTCCACTGTCTGAGGTCCCTTAGACTGCTCACTCCTTATAGCAGAGACCCATATTCAGGGGGTCTGAGTCAGTCCCATGCTGGATTCCCAGCTATCAGTCTGGTGGCCGGTTAGCTCCTCCTTGCTCAGGTCAGCTGTCTCCTTGTGTTTTAGCAACCTGGTCTTATCCTCTCTCTCTGCATCTGGATTCTAGTTCTACTCAGTGTTTAGGTATGGTTGTTTGCTTCTGTTTCCAACAGGTACTAGATGAGAGCTCCATGATGTTGGATAAGTTAGTTGTTGATCTCACTATCCTATCCGGCATTTATGGAAGCCTTTCCACAGTTGCTCAGATTGTTAGTTGGCGCAGACTTGTAGGTCTCTAGACCTTTCTTTAGGTTCAGTTTTCTCTTCAAAGCAATAATGGCTTCCTCTTTTATGTTTGCTCTCCCTCTCTCTCTCTCTCTCTCTCTCTCTCTCTCTCTCTCTCTGTCTCTCTTTCTCTCTCAACATTAAAGTAAATTCATTAGGTATGAAAAATATTTTAGTAGAAATTAGCAATGAAAACAAAGTTTTACTGAGGGTGTGGCTCAATGATAGAATGCTTGTCTGGCATTAGTAAGTTCTTGAGTTATAACCTACAGTACCACAAAGCCCAGTTTGCCTGAAGAGATAGCTCAATGGTTAATAACACTTACTGTTTTTGCAAAGAAGCTCAGTTCAGTTCCCAGCACCTACATATGGCTTTTGTAACTGCCTGTAACTCCAGTTCCAGGAGATCTTACATCCCTTTCTGGACTACACAATAATCTACATATGCCTGGCAAATATGCACAGAAATACTTACACATACACTTGTTTAAAAAGTTAAAATATAATGAAACAGTATGTTACTGTTTCATATTGCTTTGTAACGTCTATGTGATCCGGATTAATAGAAGAAAGCTAAACTTATGTAGCTGTTTATTTTTCCATTCTAATGTTTTATTGTTGTGATTGAGGTATATGAAAAATTCTGGCCACATATATACCTTAAAAGATATAGCTACTCCTTCTTTTTCAAGAAGAAGAATACACACACACACACACACACACACACACACACACACACACACACACATATATATATATATATATATATGAAGAGTCTGATATTGTACAAAATTTGATTGATAATATTTTATTAAAGTTTAGGATAATATAGAAACTAAATATATTTTTATTCTTCTCTCATATACTACATACTGACCATAATTTTCTGTCCCTCCTCTCCCCCCCCAGACTATACTCTGCTTCTCCCCTATTCCCAAAATCCACCCCCACCCTCACATCTGGCTACACTCAGAAAAGAGCAGGCATCCCAGAGACATCAACCAAACATAGCATAACAAGTTAGAACAATACCAGACACATACCATCTCATCATGGCTGGAGGAGGCAACTCAGGAGGAGGGAAAGGGTCCTAAAAGCAGGCAAAAGAGTCAGAGACAGCCCCTGCTCTCACTGTTGGAAATCTTACAAGAACACCAAGAGACCCTGCTATAATATATGTGCAGAGGGCCTAGGTTAGATCCCTGAAAGGTCCCTGATCTCTGCAAACCCCCATGAGTTCAGGTCAGTTGATTCTGTGTGCCATGTGTTCTTGGTGTCCCTGACCCATTTGGTCCCTCGGATCCTTCTTCCCTCTCCTCCACAGGACACTGTGAGCTCTGCCTGATAATTGGTTGTGGGACTCTGCATCTGTTCCCATCAGTTGCTTTGGTCCCTTTGATGAGGATTCTGCTAGGTTCTTGTCCTAGAACACTCTCTGGGAAGGACAAAAGTCTATAGTTTTGTGGTTGGATTGATGTCCCAATCCATCCACTTGAGGCCTTTGATGGTCTCAGAAGATGGTCAATTCAGACTTTGTGTGGCTCATTACTAGTAGCCTTTGCTAGGGTTACTTTCATAACTTCCATGGAGTTTCCATTGTACTAGGTTTCTAGATCATCAAGAAAATGACCTCCAATTCCATTCAAAACTCCTCATATTTTTTCTCTCCAACCAACCTGATCCCTCCTGTTCCTAACCCCAAACACCCCCAGTCTCCACAAGAAATCTATTCTATTTCCCCTTCCTAAGGAGATCCCTTTCCCCCCTTAAATCTCCCTTTTTTTTTCTTAGCCTTTCTGTGTCTGTAGTGCCTAGCATGACTATCTTTTATTTTATAATATGCACTTTTAAGTGAGTACATACGATGCTTGTCATTCTGGGTCTTGATTTCCTCACTCAGAATGATTTTTGTTTTTATTAGCTCCATCCATTTGCCTGATATTTTCCTGTTGTCATTGTTTTTAACAGCTGAGTACTTCTCCACTGTATAAATGTATAACATTTTCTTAATCCAATCTTTGCTGAACAAAACAACATAGGATTCTGGCTCCTATGAATGAAGTTGCAATGAACATAGTGAACAAGCATCTTTGTGGAAGGATGGAACTTCTCTAGAGTATATGGCCAGGAGTGGTTTGAGTAGGTCTTGAGGTGGATTGCTGGCCAATTTTCTGAGAAACCACCATATTGATTTCCAATATGATTATACAAGTTCACACTCCCACTAGCAATGAAGGAGTGCTCCAAGTACTTGCCAATATAAGCTGTCATGTTTTTGCACTTAGCCATTATGACAGCTGTAGATAGAATTCATTTTGATTTTCATTTCTCTGATGGCTAAGGATGTTGAACATTTCTTTTAGTGTTTCTCAGCCATTTTGGTTTCCTCTATTGTGAATTCTCTATTTAGATCTCTACCCCGTTTTTAATTGGATTATTTAGTTTGTTGACATCTACTTTCTTGAGCTTTTTATATATTTTATATATTAGCCCTCCCAGATGTAGAGTTGGTATAAATCTTTTCCCAGTCTTTGGCTGCCATTTTGTCTTATCAGCGGTGTCCTTTGCCTTACAGGAACTTTTCAGGGGCTGAATCACAGCCCACAGAATGTACAAAGGACATTCTAGAAACTAAAATCTTATGCATTATTTTTTTTTTCACTCTGTTACATTAAAGTTCAGTATTCTTTGTGTGGCAGTTAGTAGATAATTTTCCATATTTGGTTTTTAACATTACACATCAGTTATTTGGATAACCTGGTCTTTCAAAGAGTTGTGAAAATATTAAATGCTGAAATCTTTTCATGAGTGAAAACATTATTAGTTGCTTTTTTTCCAAAGAGATTGTATGAATTCATTCGTTTTGAGGAAATGTTTGTTTTCCAACCACACATTGTTTTTAAGTGAAAATATTTTATAACACATGATTTTTGTTGGAAATTAAAAAAAAAAATGTGTTTTTTGTTGAGGCATTATAGTAACTTATCAAGCAACAAAGGCATCTTTCCCATGAATTCCCTTTCAGCAACAGAATACTAAGAAGGCATGAACTCAGCAGTTGATATTTAATAAATCAATAGTCTTTCCTGTTATATCAAGGACACTGTTCCGTACAACTGTCTGTATTTTCCCTGTGCTGTAGAGTGATAAACAACACAAGGTCCCAGTAACCCAGGGTTTATGTTGATTCACTCTGAAATGCAAACAGTTTGAATCACAGATGCAATTACATCCTCAGCATAAATGTCATTTCTTTGAAACATGGACAACAATCCTTTGATACTAACCCTCTAAATATTTTAAAGAAGTCTTTGAATTCCACATAGCATAGCATGTGATCTTATTGCATTTAAAGACTCACATCTTCCTCCTTATATCATTTGCATCCATTTAAATAAAGCTTGGTTAAAACTGACAAAAGCTCAACAAAACTTAGTCTGTCTCAGCTGGATACACAAAATTATATTACTAAAGAAACTAGAATGAAGAATTTAGCTTGTTATTCAAAGAAAAGTCACTTCAAATATTAGTCTGTGATTTTTGGATAAAAGCTAACAAGTAGATTTTTATTGGCTGTGTAATCAGAAAATAATTTAAAGTATCTTGTTTATAGAATAATAAATGCAAAGATGAATATTTAATAGTCTGTGGATAGACTGATGTTCATGCCCATGGTGAAAAACAGAGCCATCTGGGTAGAGCTATTGATTACTTGCTTTACTTAGAAACTGGCAAAAACAACTTCTGATACTATGAGAACTAGTACTCAGAGAAGAGACTTCTAGTTCCTTACCAGCTTGACTTCTCCTGCATTTTACATGCAGCATCTTCAGCAGTACAGTCTTATCTTCAAGTTCCAAGAGTCAAATAAGTGCAATGATATTATTGTTTGGATTGTTTCTTGGATCCACCCTAACCAACAACTTGAATGCATTATTTGTATTGTTTTACATAGGGTTTTTGCTAGATAGCATGTAGCTCTTAGGAAGAGAAACATCACTTCACAGAGAGTAGTTCCACATAAACTATATGTATATATAATATTTGTATGCATAGATTTAGAGTAAGCATATAAAAATGTTACCTTGTGGCATTTTCAAATATCCTTAGCATTGTACACCACTCTTTCCTACATTTCCCTATGTATTATCCCCCCTCTGTAAATTAGTAAGTCCAGCCCAGCAACATATCCCCCATTGAACAAAAGTGGTATAACAAACAGCTTTCAAACTGGATTCATGGTCTACTGTTCTTTCTCCAAAATATCAAGAATTTTCTTCCACAGCCTACCAGAAGCTTCACAAAGTTATCTCATCTCTAATGACTCATTGCCAAATGCAATGAGAGCATCATGATGCAATGTGTTTTATGGAGAATGGGGCTAATTATAGCAAGATTTTTTTAGGAGTTAAAAAATAAGGTGGGTGTTAATTGTGTGATGATTAAACATCTATAAGCATTGTTTCAAATGCCCACCAAAGTAATATTTCTCATCCTCATAATGCTGCCAAAAAATACTTTGTAGTGAATTTCTGAAAAGGAATTTAATTTACTCTGTCCATTCTAATATCTTCTCTGATGAAGTGATATTTGTGAGGAAAACAACTGAACAGTTTCCTGTCACTTGTGTAGTATTGGTATTTGAAAAGGGTGGTTTAAATACTTTTGTGTTAAATATATTACAAGAAATTGACTTTTACTTTGATAGAATTTGTAAAAGATCTGTAAAACTATAGGTTACTTGAAAATGATTGCTACTCAGATATATGCTCATATAATAATCACATAGACATTAGGAGGCCAAGGATTTTAAATGGATATCATTCTGTTGATTTTAATGTATATCCTAAGTTAGTAACAACCAGATTCAGTAGCATCTTAATGGTAGCCATTACAAAATAACATGTCTCGAGGCATAATATTATTTTTAAGCCAAGAATACACAACTGTTGTGCATCCATGACCATTAAATATAATTTGGGTCACTACTTGCTTGTGTATGTGACATTTGTGGGCATTCACAAAAATAGAATAATCACTAACTTCCCCTGTCAAATCCAATGTCTATAATTAACTTTCAGCTTTCTTAGTAACTTTGACATTTTTATTCTGTTTACATTGAGATGTGAGTTAAGCAGCTTGAGGTAATAGTGCCTAGGGAGGAGTGATCACATTCGGATAACACCCATACCATAAACTGCGCAAACTAGTTAACTCACTGCTTTGCTGCTCTCACCTCTCTATGAAATAAGAATGTTGCCCTGGATGTAACCTAAATTTCATTCCTAAAAATAAGTAGCTCTGGTCCCTTGTATATGAATGTTTAAATACATTCCATTAGATAATATTTATCCTTCTCTGTCTTACAAATAAATAGCACTTCTCAATGTCGTTTTGTTTATCTAAGCACATACATGACTCAGGATTTTGCTAGATGATGATCACTATGATGAAGATGAAGTATGAGAAGACTAATTTAGACCAAAGATGTCACCTCATCTCCAGAAAGATCCATGTTTACATACAACCATACATATGTGAATACATACACATACACACAATATGAGTATTTGTAATAAAACAAAACACAACAGTGCTTTCCATCTTTATTAGAAATTTAAACATATAAATAATATTTGCCTCTGTTTTTTTCCATTCATGATAATTATCTGGTTCTAAATAATGACATACTGAAAATATACTGAACACTATCAGTATTCTACTATACCATTATGGATTTCTGTGATGAGATCTTGAATATACATGTGCTTCATGGAGAAATGATAAGACAGGAACTTCTTTTAGTGAACAAGTTGAATAACAAATTTATCTTTTTAAGGAATTTTAATTATACTTTGTGAGTGTATGTGTATGGGAGTGTTTTGGGGGGAGCAGTTTATGTGCATGTTATGGCAGCAGTGTGCATTTTAGAGACCAACGTATAGAATAGATTCTCTCCTTGCACCGTGTCAGTTCAGGAGTTGGACTCAGGACATCAGATTTGGTGAAAATTGCCTTTATTTGCTAAACCACCTCAGCAGCATAGTACTAAATTGCTAAAAGTAAAGTTTTAGCTAGTAGATGTCTGATATAGGGAAGGGCTATGCACATTGGTATTCAGACATCAAATATGGGATTTAGGGTATGAAAAAGAAAACACCCTCTTATCTGGAACTTGATATTTCTGGATTAATTCCTTAGTTCAAAATTGTTACTATTGGGAACAGTAGACAGATCTACAAAATACAGGAGCTAATTACATTTACTGGTTGACCTACAAGCAGTTGGGCTGTAATGTAGGAAAGACAAAATCTTTCACTTATGGTGTCTGAAATTGAGCAAAACAACATTGCTTTCAAGAATAATTGAGTTATCTTATGTAAGAAAAACAATTCCTCTGGTTTAGCAGGTTAATTGAATTTATTCCTTCATTTTTGCTTCTATCTTTCCATTTGTGATGAAATTTGACAGTAAGCAGTTTTATGCTCAATGGATAGAATCACTAGGATGTATTTCAACAAACATTTGAATGCTCTGTCATTAATAGTGAAAATGTATATCCTTTCCCCAATTCTTCCCCCCCTTACCCCACTCACGTGGATTGTTGACTCCATAGTATCTGTGGGTTTTGTTGATTCCACCTGTTAGTAGCTCAGTATTCTATTAGCCAGCAGTGTCTGGGCACTTTATTTTTAATTTTTTTTGCTCTTATTCCAGTTCCCTGTCCCTCCTTCCTCCCTCCCTCCCTCCCTCCCTCCCTCCTATGCCCCCTGACCACCCTCCCATCTCATACTCCCCCCCCACTCCACAGAGAGGGTGATGCCTTCCAGGAGGGGTCAACAATATCTTTCAAGTCATTTGGAGTAGGGACTAGACCCTCCCTCCTGCCTGTAGGTTAAGGAGTAACCCTCCATGGGGAATATGCTCCCAAATTCTTCTGGGCACTTTTTTAGAAATACAAATTTTCTTTTGCTCCATCCATACTTATTGAACTAGAAACTATAAGTTATATCAGGCCATCAGTTGTACAAAGTCCTTCTGGGCACTGACTGTAATGTAGCCTTGAATGTGAAGGCCACTGGGAGATTGCGTTCCAGAATCCTCAGTTTGAATGGTCTTTTCTCTCACAGAATTCCTTAAGTGTAGAATTATGAGTGCTGCACATGAAGATACAAGATAAATTTCTCCACCAATGTTTTGGCCAGGTCAATGACTTCTGTATAAGGGTCATAACATTTGCATATATTGGTTCACAGTATCCCTAACCATTTGCAGGTTTAATTTTTCCCGACTTTCTTTTGGTTTTTATTGTATGGATTGTCCACTGATACTTTTTCTCTCTTCTTATTTTCAAATAATTGTTGGCCGCTGGATCTACCTGTTGTATCAGGTAACCCTATTTTAAAATGGGGTACAACACTGAAGAGAGAATTCTCAATAGAGATAATAAAAAATTGCTGAAAGACACTTAAGAAAGTGCTCAACATCCTTAGCTATCAGGGAAATGCAAATCAAAACAACTCTGAGATACCATCTTACTCCTGTCAGAATGGATAAAATTAGAAACGGCAATGACATCTTATGCTGGAGAGGATGTGGGGAAAGAGGAACACTCCTCCACTGCTGGTGGGAGTGAGAACTTGTACAGCCATTTTTGTGATCAGTATGGTGTATCCTCAGGAAAATGGGAATCAGTCTACCACAGGACCCAGCAATTCTGCTCATAAGCATATACCCAAATGATCCACATTCATGTATTATTTTTTTTTTATTTTAAAACAATCTTTTCTAATTTTACATACCAATCCTCATTCCCATTCCCTCCCCTTCTACTGCTCCCTCCATCTTCCCTTCACCCACTCCTCAGAAAGGGTAAGGCTTCCTACGCAGAGTCAACAAAGTCTTGAACATTACTTTGCAGCAGGACCAAGCCCAGCCTCCCCCCAACTCCCAGTCTAGGATGAGGAAGGTATCCTTCCAATGAGAATGGGATCAAAAAACAAACAACAACAACAACAAAAAAAAACAGTGATTAATTCTCATCTCACTGCCAGTGGTCCCTTAGACTAAGACACACAACTGTCACCCTGTCACCCACATTCAGAGGGCCTGCTTTGGTCCTGCTATCAGTCAGGATTTGGTGAGTTCCCATTGGCTCAGGTCAGCTTTTTCTATTGGTATACCCAAAATGGTCTTGACCCCTTTGCTCATTTATTGCTCCTCCCACTCTTTGACTGGACTCTGGGAGCTAACCCCAGTGCTTCCTTGGCAATACCTTAATAAAGATCTTAGAAGACAGGAAGTCTGCCAGATTCATTTGCACACACAGTATGGGTGATACCTCATATTAGTTCTTGCCATCACTGTTAGTATTTTCACAGCTGTGGTACAACATAACTTAAAAAACATAAGGAGTGCACAAATGGGATTTTGGAGCCCATTCCCTATGGAGGGATACTCTCTCAGTCTAAATAGTGGAGGGAGGGCCTTGGTCCTGCTGCAAATGGATGGGGAATAGGATGGGAAGATGGTGGGGACAATGGGAGGATGGGAGGGAGAAGGAACTAGGATTGGTTTGTAAACAAAGATTTTTTTAAAATGTAAATAAAAAATTAATTTTACAAAAGCAAAAAAATATAATAGGTAATTATCAAAAATATAGAGCTGTAAAAATTTTACTGAGTTGGTTATATATAGCAATGACCAAAGCACAATTAACGCTCTTTCGCTGTATCAAAAATACCCAGTATTTGCCATCGATTTCCTTCACAGGACATTTGTGTATATGGAGGCCTTTAAAATGGTGTCCTTTGTGCCCAGATTCTTTCAGTTTGCATGTTTTAATTGAATCCATATGGCTTGATTTGCCCCACATCTTCACCCCTTCTAGAACACCTCTAATTTCTCCTCATCTCTCCTGAATAAAATTTTTGGTATTGATCAGTTTTGTCAGTGTTTGTAAGGTTTTCGTGGTTGAATGATTTTTTTTCCATCAGTATTCACACACAATTATGTAGGGATTTATGGTTTTATTTTTATGGGGGCATTAAATTGTGTACACTTACAGTAATCTGATATCAAACATTTTAAGAAGAAACTAAAACATTTCTCACAGTGTTCACGCTGTTGTATATTTTTGTTTGTTAGATGTATGAGGTTTTACATTTTCCATAGTCTCCTAAGCATATATCCTTGCCTACACTATATTTCATTCCTTTCACGAGCATAAATTATTTTAACATTGTGTATTAAATTTACTTTCTTCCAATAATTAGTATTAATAATTAAACTTCATTTAATACACTTATTAATACATTTTAATATCCATGTATGTAGTACATTTAAAAATGGTTTTTAGTCTTTTTATGTGGTTCCAAAAGTTCTTTATATAGTCTGGGTTTTTATCTACTAACAGATAAAATTTCTTTCAGACAATGCTTTCAACTCTGGTATTTTTCTTTGTTATTACAGTTTTGTCTTTGAAGCACAGTGTTTTAATATTTAATGAAGTACAATTTATTACTACTGTTTTAATATATTTTATTTGAAAGTTTGTAAGGACTGTTGAAGTAGCCAACATCATAAAGCCTTTTGCCATATGGCTTTTTCCTAGATCCATTGCAGTTTGGGATCTTTTGTTTGATTTAATTTGATAAAACTAAATAATATAATACATAATTTAGTAATATAAAATTCTTCTTTTATTATCTTGGGGGATTAAATAATTATTTTACTAAAACTTTTATCCTTTTGCTTTTTTGATTTGGAGTTTCAACTTTTCAAATTACATTTTTAAATATTTCTATATTTAATTAATTAAAATATACATTTTATCACAGCATATATCTTGAAATTTTTACATTGTAGAATAGCAAAATTGAGCCTCTTATCATCTTCACCTTCAAATGTATTCATTTTTGTTGATAAGAAGAGTTAAAATATGGTGTGTTAGAAATTTTCAACAAGTAACATTATGTCAACTGAGCACATTATATTTAGGAATATATGTATGTATATATATATATATATATATATATACATATATATATGCATGCAATAACAATTATTGGAATAGGTTCATGAATTTAAAGAGATTTGTAATAGATATATTGACAGATTTTGGAAGAAGAAGGAAAGGAGAAGTGTCATTATATTATAATCTTAATAAGAGATATTTTGTTATAAATGTAGTCACTGTGTTATACAACACATATTTAAAATTTGTATCATTTAGACAATATATTCCCAATTCTTATTATTCAAGTCTCATATGTATATGTTTAATAGTGCTTAAATCTAATGTTAGACCCTGTACCTTTTGTCTTTCTGCCATGTATTTTTCACTTAATATACTGTCTTCTAATATCACACAAGTTGTCACAAGTGAAAGAAGTTAGCTTTTTATAGACTGAAAAATTGTATTACACCATTATTTCTTAGTTCATTAATGGCATACTTTTAAATGAAAAATATATTCTTTTTATTACTCCTCCAAGTAAGAGATAGCTGTCCATTTATCTTTTTAAAAATTGTCTTCATATCACTTTTGAAGTATGAATTCTTTATATTGTACAATAATTATAATTACTTTAGGAAGTATAATAAGTTAATGTTCACTTTTAGTTCAAGTAATTTCCAAGAGTAAATTGTCAGTGAAAAGAAGCAAAAAATATGAGATATTTTTCCTCTCACCATCTCTAGTATAGTAGAAGGAAGGAACACAGCAAAAAGCCTTGGAAAATGTTGGAACAAGTTCTTGCCATGATACAATGGAAGATAATTGTTTTGGCTAAAAAATGTTGAAATGGAATGGAGTCAGATATTTGTTTGAGTTTGCTAAAAATGGCATATAAATTTAACGATCTCTGACTAATCACTTCAATGCACAGATGATTGGTAGTGATGTTAAGCCTCTCTTATTCCCTTGATGCTTATGAGGAGCCTTGACATAGACTCAGTTTCTTAGTCAAATAACTATCATTCCTTATGTTTCTTCCTAGATATGCTTAGAAATTAACAAACCTGGACAGTTACACAGTTTACATGGGCAGGTGTTACTGGATAAACTAATGTATATTACTGTATATTATATAACATAGCTAATATTTCTGATTTCTTTTAACTTTGGAGAGACTACTGCATTTGTTATAAGTGAATCTATATTGTTTTGTTTTGTCACCATTGGACAGATTGCCTAGTATTATCTCATCTATTATGATTTAACACAATTTTATATCTATGTTGGATTTTGTCCTGTTCGTTTTATGTTACATAAATGCTCAAGTGATACTAGCAACATCAAACAGCAATTATTTGATAAATAGTAGTTCTTAAACAATTCTTTGCAAATAATAATTTAAGGTCAAACTATTGACACATCTCAAAAACAATTTCTGAGTGGCCAAGTAGCTGTTGATTCTTGGTATTTGCCAGTGTTTCTAGTCCAAACATGTATTAAACAAGACAATAGACAGACCTTTGTAATTTGTAAACAGAAACAAGTATTCCAGTTTATTATTGAATAACATAAGCTTTATTATTGTAATAGAATACAGTGAGACATGAGATTAAAAGCTTTTGCTAAACTCTGTAAAGCAAGACATGCAGCTGCCATGAGCAATCTTGACTCAGGTTGGGTTTTATTGCCACTTCACTGCACTAAGGTGCGTAAACATTCAGTGTCATCTTTTAAAAATAGTCCTGGGAGTCAACAGGAACTGCCCTCTATAAGAGTGTATCTTTATTTTTCAAGGAAGACTTAACTAGTATTACATGGTTTAGCAAAGCACTGTTGTAAAGCTACATAGAATAATTCCTCTTTTATAAGTTTGCAATCAGTTTACACAATAGAATAATACATGTACTAACAAACTAAGAAATGATGGCAATGCAATCATTGCAAAGCATTAAGCAGACTAATAAAGAGATATTCACATCTAATGAACAAGATACAGACCCAAAACTAGGCAGAAGGAGTCTGGAAGATAAAATGCTTGCACTAAACATGTTAGGTTAACGTCGGGAAAATAACAAGATAACAGCAACACAAATAGATGTTAGAGCCATAATTTATTTTATTTTCTATACATATCTATACACAAAATGTCCTTGGTTCAGCCATTTTTGGCGTAGCTTATGAAATTTAGGCAGGACCAAATCAAACAATGAAGCACATTTAAAATGAAACCATAGAATTGTCATCTTTAGGGAAACACAAGCAGTGTGTTTTCCAACATCATTGGATAGCAGCTTTTTGAGAAAAACATCACTCAAAAATCAGGTATGAATTCTAATTGTCCCATTTGGCAATTATGCTTAAAGGTTTATGTCATGGTCTTATAAATATGACTAGACCATGATCTGTGGAATCTGAACACTAAAGTTAAATATCTGTGAAAATCTATCAGACAAAAGGAGACTTCAAAAATACCTTCTTCATAAATATTTACTTCTAAAACATCTGGGCAGTAATGAAAGGCTAGAATTTTTATAAGGAATATTAATGGACCTCTTTTATTTAAAGCCCTTACATAGTATACCTACAAATATATTGCTGCAGTATAAATGAAATGTAATAATATTACACAATAAAAGCTAGTTCCTGTACATTCTTTCATGTATTTTATATTGGATGCTACATATGGTACAGCACTTATTGAAACAGTTGGTATCAGCAAATAGAGAAATAATATACAGGTGGTTTTCTAGCTCCAACTACTGTTCCCTATTTTTTTTCTTTATCACAATAGCCTAACATAGGGAAAATATTTTATAACAGAACTCTAGCAGATAGCAACTGATCTTCTATTGAACATAGGGCAACAGTAAAGTTATGAGCGTTCTCTATATAATTGGATTTCATACTCAATATGTTTTAAGTGGCATCTGTCTCCTACAGGCTGTTCTGTTCTTAAATGCAGGCTCTAAATGTATTTCCATAGCATTTAACAACATTCTAACAGCTAAAAGTGGAGATTCCGTGATGATATTTTAAGAACAGAACTTTAAAAAAAATTTAATGTACAATCTCATGCTGAATATTTACATATATAATTTATATATTCTATTTTTTGTTGGCTAGTCATAAATTTCAGTCTAAAGCTTTTGATGTAGTTATATAAAAGAATACATTCAACAATTCTAGAGCTTGCAAAATAGTTTTGCCCTTCTGAAAAATCTTCATCATAAGAATAGAGTGACTCTTGGATGAATGGGGTATCTGGGAATAAGAGTGAAAGGGAGGATAGTTTTTAAATTATTCAATTAATTTATTTATTTCCTCTTCTACCAAGTACATCTGAGTTAGGCTGGCAGATGTCCATAGTCTATTGGTAAAAGTTCAGATGACAATGATGTAGCCTGTTGAAAGGGTTTCTTTCCACTGGATTCAGAGTGCTTTGTTGACAGCCGCATCTTACCCTGTTAGACTTCCATGAATTCTAAAACAGCATTTAACAACAAAATATTATGTAGTGAGATTTAAAACGAGAAAGACTAGGGAAGTTTTAGTGTGACAAACAAAACATTAAATATATATCAGCTTCAAACATAAAACAAATAAAAACATAAGCACACCATCATATGTGCAATAAAGACACAGATCTAAAGTTCATTAAACATTTGCAGTTTATCCTTTTTAAACACCTCCACACAAAAATATTTTGACATATGTATATATATTTGAGAATATTTGGAAATATATATCTACAAATGACTCTGTGGTTATAGTAAGCTCTGTTTTCTTCTATTTTTTGTCCTAACTTTGGACCTTCTTCCCCTCCCCCTTCCTCTCATGCCTGTCTCCTTTTGGCATGATTATGCTCCCTGGCTTCCTCTCAGAATCCTGTCTCCAAGCTGAAAACTCTGCTCTGCTCTGAACTGTCAGACAGGGGTCTCTTGTTCTTATATAAAATATGGAAATAAGGAAACCTTCAGATTCTTTAAGACAGAGGCAGTAAAGCAGATAGGAATCACTGCGTTGAGAACAGAAAGCGATTCTCGGTGCAGAGGACTCAACAACCGAATGAGACTACAAGAACTTATTGGTGCGGTGTGGGGGCTTTTAGCTGAGGCTCTCTGTTTAAATACGTGGCCCAATAGACCAAGTTGAAGATTCCAAATAGCAGCGGGAAGGCTATTCTTGACAGTCGGTCGATTTTGCTGACGCTGTTAAAAGTTTTCTTGGGTTCTGGTGGTTTTGTCTCAGGCTTCACTTCTTTTGGTTCTATGGTCGCACTTTTAGCAATAGTTGCCAAACCAGGATCACCCCTGGCCAAGTTAGGGGTGTAGCTGGTGGCTGTTGGAGCATATGTGTTGTTTTTCTTAATGAGAGGATCCTTCACTTTCTTTGGCTGGAGAAGAAAACGTACATTATTTAATGGCGAGAAACAACATTGTAAGTTTCTGAGCAAAACAGCACTTGCTGCAAAACCAAAATGTTTGCTTGATTTAAAAATCTGAAATCTGTAATTGATGACTCACATACTGTGATCATTTGAAAAGCCAGATGTGTTTGTAACCATTTAGATGAAGAGGTGGAATCTGTTTCTTCACCCGTTAAATGCACAAAAAAAAAAAAAAAAAAAAAAAAAAAAAAAAAAAAGGAAAAAAGAACTTGGGATTATAGAAGTGTTGTTATGCAAATTTGGGATACTGGACTCAAAACATTTTCAATCTGAGATTTCACCTTCCAGATACATCCTGGAGGAAAAAGAAGTACAGAACAGACTAGAGAACACCCTGAGAGTTGGTAGAATGCTACACTCCCTTACAGCCAGTTGAGGCCTCAGATATATGAGGATTAACTTCCAGGTAATCACAGTCTTGTAAAGAGCCCAGATTACATGAAAGTAACACTCAAGGTTGTTACCAGCCACAAATTCAGAATCACTAGCAGGTAACTATCTGCCATATTGGCTGCTTCATAGGTCTTCCATCAGGAGATTTTCCTAATCAGTGGCCTTTTTTTTTTTAGTGATGTTGCACATGTTTGTTATTAAACCTGTGTAGATAATGAGCACTTGAAATGGATCTAGACCTACTTGAGTTGTACTATAGACAACAAAATGTATGGGATTGATGACTTGTATAAATAAAGATATAATATGGTGCAATTCCTCGATTGGTTTCAACAACAAAACCAGTAATGTTTTCTATACTGTATATATTGGAAATAAATAAATTCACCATTATGATTATTGATTATTTAACTTTGTTCATGTGTTATTGTTATTATTATTATTGCTTTTCTGAGGTAGGGTATCACTATACAGTTTTTGTTCACCTTGAACTCATAGAGAACCACCTGCTTCTGCCTCTCAATTGCTGGAATTAAAGGTATGTAATGCCAAAGTGCCCTGCTATTTTTACTTTTAAAATAAGGTTACTAGAAATTGCTAAGTGGACTGTGTGCTTCACATTTGTTAATTGCAACATTTTCATAAGGCAGCGGCTATAGGAGAGGGTTTCTCATTGTTTTGGGGCACATTAAATCAAGGAAATCTCTGTTTTGGGATAGGGAAGGTATGCCGACTCTTAACTTCAATGAAAGCCGAAGGTAGTTATTTTTCAAATGTAACCCAACTAAACATGCAAATAATTAATCTCAGAAATCAGAGGGCTATGCTTTGTTTAATTATAAAAAATAGAAGACTAAGAAGTTAATGGATTTGCTTTAAATTTGATATCAGGTTTTGGTTTTGTTTGTTTAAAAAAGCAAACAGAATTTAAAAAAAAACATATTTGAAACTACAGAAGGCTCATTTGAGAAAAGATTTTTATCTTTGAATGACTCTCCTTCTTTCACTTATTCTCAACCTGCACATCAGTTCAATCAGGCAATCTCCACCATGAACAATAACAAAATAATTGATCCAGTGTAGTTCCTTATTTACAGCCTAAAAAAAAAAAAAAAAAAAAAAAAAAAAAGAATATATTCCATCTAAAAGGCTTAAGGCCTCAAAATCCTGATATAACAAAGAGCCAGTGTAGTATTTACCTTTTCTGGAACCACACTTTTTCCATCCCACGCATAGCCTCTCTTGGTGAAATAGTTTACTGTGGCAAACTCAATCAAAGCTGAGAAAACAAAGGCATAGCACACAGCAATAAACCAGTCCATAGCTGTTGCATAAGCCACCTTCGGGAGGGAATTTCTGGCACTTATACTCAAGGTTGTCATCGTCAGAACAGTAGTCACTCCTGTAAGAAGAGAAATTAAGTCAATATGCTGGGTCATTGCAGAAAATTTCTTAAGAGCAGGCCTAAGCTGGTTCACTTGATCAAAGGATACCAGCAGCATAGTATTCTGATTGGGATTCACTTAATTTGACTTGCGGTGGAGGAGTCATGATGTAGCAATATAGTCTGAGGTCAACAGCACAGCAATACCAAGGGTTCTAGGAAATAGATAAACTACTCTGCTAATTGAGAATCTTTTTTAAAACCTCTTTAAATTTTGTCTGTGTATGTATAGTCTGAGTAGGATATTATTCAGGGCACCCACCTCTTGACACAGTAATCTTAGATATCTACTGCCTGTGATACTCCAGGAATGTCTACAGTGTTGTTTAATAGTTTTTGTCCCAAATGTAGAAAGCTGAAACTCCATTAGACCTTGATAGCAGAAAGATAAATAAGAATCTGGGGAACGATTTTTTACCACCTTTGTAATTTTTCTCCTATACTACTTCTCATTCAAAAGAGTACTCATTTTATGGAAGCAACATGCGTATGCATAAATGTATAGCAAGTTATGTAAAAGTTAATATGAGTAAAATACATATGTACACATATTTGCATGTGGATTTTTTTATATCTTGACTAAATTCAAATGGCTAAGTGGAAGCAAAATTCATCTTTAAAATAAACCTAATTCAAATGTCCATAGTCTTTTCTTTTTTCTTTTTTCCACACCTAATATTGTCTCATCTTCTCTACTCTGTACTCCAAACTCCAAGGATTTAAGTGACCTATCCTCAAAGTCAAACCAGTTTATTAAGTTGGTTCTTTTTATTAATTTAGATATTTCAAAGAGACAGAGTGTAGGTAATGATACCCTTTACTGTTGATTGAACTACCATAGGAAACATACCGTACTGGTTCAGTTTCCTGGGTTTTGATGCTTTGAGACTCCTTTAGAAAATTCACAAATGTTTAAAAATAATTCAAAGCAGTCCTGCCCAAAAGGATCAGAGGTCATCAGCAGGCAACCTTGAGCTACTACAGGGACTGGTGAGACATTAGCACCCTAGTAAATTAATTCACAAGCCTCAGCCACTATGCTGTAAGGTGGCTAATTTGCAAAATTCTGAGATATGTGGTAGTGAATCCAGAAATCATGTCATTTCTCTGCTGTCCTTTCTCAGCCTCCAATTTCTATCAGGTTTCATCAATTGGTACTCCCATAAGGTACACAGGATTCCTTATATGTGAAAATCTCTGTCACACGCTGACTGCTAACCTCATCCCAACTCCACTGTCATGGGACTATGAACCTTTTCTCTCAGCATATATTTCTGTTAAAACAAGGACATGGTAAACAACAAATTGATAAAATTACATGCACCAGGAGAGAAAATATCTGAAAGACAAAACCTTCGAAGACTGTTTTTCAGATTTTCACACATTGCCCTGCTGCCTGGAGTAGTCAGGCTCTCTAAAAAATATAGGACTGTCCAGTTTTTAATTGGTAAATAAATGGTTTAAATCGATTAATAAAAGTAACACTAAGAACAAAACTATACTTGAGCATCACTACCATTGAACAAAATCTCCAATGCTCAAATACAAACTAAAATAAAATTAAAAAAAATATTTCTAAAAAAAAAAAAAAAGATGGCTAATTACATCTTCCATCTCTCTACTGTCCATGCCATCACTGAAATTCTCAGACAGGACAGGCTTTGCACAGTCACTCACAACAGTATTGTGAGGATTACATTTAACAATGTGAAGATGATTACTAATGCATGGCCAAGGAAGGAGTTGTCAATCCATGATTCAGATCTGGCATTGAGTCCTCCTGTTCACAGTTTTAGAAAATCAGCTGGGCTACACAGCTGTCAGAAAGTTTTTGTAATCTGTTTGAAACCAACACATATTCTTAGGTTTACCAGGAATATCAAGGTATATGGTCTTTTAACTACACTAGGAAATGGCATAATTAAGGAGAAATACCATATAACATCTATTAAATGATATTCTTTCAACACATGGTTAGGATTATAAGAAATATATTTATATTAAGTTTGGATGGTACAGGGTTCAGAAGATTCTAGGGCAAGATCCTTATTACATAACCAACCTAGAGAATATTAGCTGGAAAACTGCCCCCAGATTTACATATCAATATTAACTAGAGCAGATAGCAAGGTAATTAAAACTCAGTAATTGGAGAACAGAGCAGCCCAATTCCAAATCCCAACTCTATAATTGCTGAATGACCTTGGGACAATTTCCCCACAATCTCAGGCTTCTGGATTGTTGCTTTTAATTTCTTCTTTGCTAATTGATTTTATTAACTCTAGCTCACAGTGTTATTGGGAGTAATAAATAAGATAATATAAAAAATATTTAATTCTTAGCCAATGGATTAAGGAAAACACTAATGACTATGAAGAAAAATTTCTTTGTTCTATTTTACGTATCATTACTACCATATCAGTTTGGATATGCAAATATCAAGTATAATCTGGAAATTATGTTACCCCTAAACCTCTGTAAACTAAGAATAATAAAGAATAGTTTAAGAGGTGTGTGTGTGTGTGTGTGTGTGTGTGTGTGTGTTGTGTGAAATCTCTGCCACTTTAAAATGGAAAATAACAAAAATGTGTTGTGTGGCTATTAAATTCCAAGAGTTAAGCCTGATGATTAATACATTTTACCTTTACTGTGGATCCATTTGAACATTGTTTTTCCTTCCTTGTACTTGAATTTGACTAGAAGTAGGAACTCAGAAAAATGAATAAAAAAGGCCAATATTATATAGTTGTAACTGGGTAAGTTAAACCTAAAGCTTGAATTTTTTTGGCAGCAAATTTACACGGCATTGCCTGCAAATAAGAGCACATAGGATCAAAAAAAAAAAAAAAAAAAAAAAGAAAGATCATATATTCAGGTCATAAAGTAGACCAGCTTTGCCTCATTTTGGATTGCTTTGTATCAAACTGTAGTGATATTATTTTTCTTTTTTTTTATTTCTTTACTTATTGGGGAAGTGCTTAGGCATCCATGGAGCACAGAGGAACGTGCTAAGTTCAGGCTAAAAAGAATAGAAACATGTACTGAATAAATGTTAAAGGGCTAAAGGGCTAGGAAAAATGTACTTGTGGTTTTTATTGAACATAAACACCATAAATATATGACTTTGCACACAGAAATACTTGCTATAGCTGAGTTTACACTTATACTCTTATGTTCACCAAAAGGTCATTGGTTGTTGTGGTACAATATCATTGAAAATGTTATAAACAATGTTGTAGACTCATAAAACACTGAAATGATTTGGCGAATTTCCAACTAAAAAGGATAATCTTGACTGGAACAAGAGAAGAAAAGGGTAGGAAAAATAACCTTTTCAATATAGTACTGGTTTCATTCTTTTGAAATAAAACAAAACCCAAAACCTAAACAATGTGTTTAATACAATGTTTATTTCCTGGTGTAATGAGGGCTCGGATGGGATGAGCATACAGAGGCAAGCATCTCTCAAGAGGTCAGTCTTTAGTTATTCAGTGGTTGTTAACACTGAAAAATGTATACAAAATAAAATGAATCTGATAGTCACTGATCATTTACTCTGTAGCTGGAAATCATTTTGCAGATTAATTTAGTTGTGTCCTTAAGTTGTTGTCAGAAGATCACAAAATAGATAGGTATTTTTTTTTTTTTTTTTTTTTACCTGAAAGCATTACTAAGTTAGGAAAACAAGACACTTCTGAGTAGATGGGACACAGTCAGCATCTCTTTTTGAGAGAACTGACATGTTATTCTTTGAACACCATGAGTAGTAGGGATGTCAGAATCTCTGCATATGAACTGATTTGCAAACATTTAAAAGGTTTTCGGTATGTAACATGTTGCCTTCAACACAGCAGGTACATAACTGTTGCTTGTAGAAGCTTGAATGAATATGCCTTCCACCAATGAGAATGAAGTTATTATTTCCAAATGAATGGCATAGACCAAAGTGAACCCATTTTGTACCAGTTTAATGTAGCAGGGTGGAAAAAAGATGAGGGCTATGTGCCACCACTAAGTACAAGAAATCTGGAGCTTACACCTTATAATGATTCCTCAGAACCTCACCTAGTAGCTCTTAACCTGAGATAAATAATTTAAGCTTGTGTCAATTTGGTTTCAAGTTAATAAGATGTTCATGACAAAAATGTCTAAGACGTTTTAGGTTTAAGTAATATGATATGGTGAATCGCACTGAAAACAACTACTATAAAATAACATAAAAACTATTCATAACTTTATGATCCTTATTTCATGAAGGTGATTAGTGTACAAGTAATTTAGTATCTCATTTTATTTTCAGAACAGAGTCATAACTTGGTGCATTTCAAAAAACTCAGTGATTAAGTGAACTGATAAGTTTACTGTCACAAATATTATTTTCACCATTTTGAAAAGTGCAGTTGAGATATTGTGACTGGGATTCAGTCAGGAAACACTCCTTTCTATAAAATGTGCACTCTAAAATGATGTGTCAGTAGGTCAGTTTTCACATTATACAAGGGTGTCCACTGTTCAAATAATTTTCTATTGCCTTGACTTTACTTGCAATGTTCAGATTATTTTAGAGAGCCCAATAAAAAAGAGTCTGTTTCTAACTCTTTAGGAATGCACTTGAGAGGTAAAAGGAAGTATCTATCTATTGCTAGGTTCACTAATGACCTCTTCCTACTTAAGGTAATCCTGGTTTCAACAACCTAAGAAAGCAATGTCTTGCTACATTTTAAGATTCTCAAAACTCATATGCTATATATGATTTAAAATTTAGGTTATTATATTTCTATCTAGTATGTGCTTTTGATAACTGTTTCACTGTCATGTATGACAAAACATCAAATTAAATTTATATCAAGGCATTGTACTTGTATTAACAAACAATATTCTATATAAAGACACTGGTTTTTAAACCATAGCATGATAGAAATGGTAATTCTTCAAAACTTGTTATAATACAAAGTTCAGTTTTGAAAATACAGTGGCATTTTGTTCCTTCTCTTTGAAATGTCACAATAATGGAATAGCTGCCCTCTAGACTAGTACAATCATATATTGATTGCCACTTACCAAAGACAGTTCTTGCTGGTACCGACTCTCTGTTCAGCCAGAAGGAGACTTGTGAGAGAATAACTGTCATTATGCATGGCAGATAAGTTTGGATAACAAAGTAGCCAATTTTCCTCTTCAAGTGAAAATGGGTAGTCATAACCACATATTCTCCTACAGGGTGAAATTGACAGTGAGTTTGAATAATTTGCCACTGAAAAGATGTTTTTCCCTAGGGTTTCAAAGGAAGCAAAGTTCTAGAGGTTAGTCACATCTTGTCTTCCACATGACATCTATATGCTAGAGGACAAGGCCTTTGTTTAAGAGAGAAAAGAAACATTCTATCTGAGGATAATATGAGCTATTGGAATCTTGGGATTCCTTCCTTTTACCATTGCTGAATCATATAGCTAAGGAATAAAATTGAGTTTATATCTCCAGATTGATCCTTAAAGTGATGTTCTAAATCTAGTGAGCCCAACAAACAAAACCAGACTTGGTTTCAACTGTGACTTTGCAAAACAGATTTAGACTGTCAACTGAACATGCTTTATTATGAAGGTTGGGGCAGCTAAATTTTAGTTCCAAAACTTCCTTGGACCTCAGATTAGTGATGGAAATTGGTCAGAAATAAAAAATAATTAACAGCTAGCTAAACTCCAAGGTTTCTCAAAATTTATTTACAAGAATCAGCTGTTAATATTTTGGAAGACATAAGTCACAAATATCATTCAGGTATATAAAGCATTCTTTAAATTTAGAAGAAAATCTATACTGATAGCAACACTTTTCTTTCCATTTATTTATTTATTTTTAGTACTGGGAATGGAACCCAGGACATCCCACATGCAAGGAAAGTTCCCTAGCTACACTGCTCATACAGCTCTATAACCACCCTTGTAGTTTGTTTCCATCTCTAGGCTGGCCTGGGAAACGATGCTATTGGACTGAAAGAGTAGCTACATATCACAAACTACAGAAGGGTGGACATTTCTTCATGTTACACCTCATTCAACTGCAAATCTTCAAAATGTTTAGCCTGATTCAGATAGAATCTATATGTGGATGAATCCATGAGGAAATAGGTATGTTCAGAATAAAAATTCCTCATACAACTTAGAAGTGTTCCTTACCAGTCCCCTTCTTCCAAGTACTTGATTTCTCATTTAACAACAAACCCTAGGCATCTGACTTCAAGTCCTGTATGTGACCACAACTCCTCCATAGCCCAAATTTCATGGATCAGTGTTCATCAGTCACATACATAGCTGCTCACCCCATTCATAGAACTCAGTAGTGGATCTCCTTCCTTCACAACACATTCTCACAACCATCTCTTACTTAATTTTCTTCATTTATTATTTTTGCTTTGGGTTCTTTGAATAACTCATTATTTCCTGTATAAATTGCTGAGTTCTGTTTCCTTTTTATTCTTAAGTAAATAAGGTGTGCTTCTCCTCAGGTCCCTCCTTTAATCTGTCTTGGTTGAAAAGATTACCCAACGTATTTCTTCTCACTGGCTTTGTGGGAGTATGAAAATCCCTGACAATTTTGCAAAGAAACTTCTAAAGATAAAAACATCTAATCTAGGATTCAAAGACGACAAATAATAGATTGTCATGTTCCATCAACAAGTATGTTTAAAATTCACATTGCAGTTCACCTAGCATAGTTTGTATCTGACAATCCAATACTTGAGGACAGAGAGTTGTAGTCCAGCCTGAGTTACTTAGTCAGAAAAAAAATCATGCTAAGTTATTTCCCTCAAAAGATTGGCCATCACATATCTGTATAATCATTGCCAATAATAATATATTATATTAGACTTCTCATGTTAAATGGTGATTTAGAAGGAGAGGATTCTATCACTACATTTGATTCACCTCTGCAGCATCTTTTATCTTTCTTCCTCCTCTTTGTTATGAGCATTCTTTTCCATCAGCCTGGTCCCAGCCTCCTGAAGCCCCAAAGAAGCAAACAGATGCTATATTAATTATGAAACTGTTGGCTGATGGCTTGGGCTTCTTATTGGCTAGCTCTGCCTTAATTACTAACCCATTTCTATTAATCTATGTATTTCCACATGGTCTTATCTTACCAGAGATGCCTCACTCAAGTTCTCTCTTCCCCGAACTCACAAGATGATTCCTCTCCCTACACTTCCCAGAATTCTCATCTCCTAGACCAGCCCATCTTCCTGCTCTATTGGCCACAGCGTTTTATTGGTCAACCAATAAGATAAACATATTTACAGAATGACATCTCCCATCATCTCTTTTGTACACTAATTACAATAATGTGTTAGCTGTCTTACATGCCAGTGGTACCTAACTCTAGTTTTTTTCTTGTCTTTAAATGTACAGGGAACTTTTACTTGTGATTATAACATCCTTCCTACTGAAAATATCTAAAAAATATTACCATTGAGATGATTAATCTTAGTAGCCAACTTGAGCGGAATGATATAGCACACTACTAGAAGTGTCAGAAAGGGTGTTTCTGAAAATGGGAAATGACTGGATGCTAAGATGTAAAGATCTACTATGAATGTAAGTTAAACAACCCAGTGGCCAAGAAAGTAGAAGCCCAAGTATGTAAATATGCACAACTGCACAACCCTGTCTTAGAATGATTTTGCTGTTGTCCTATTACAGGCATTAGACTGGTTGCTTTTTCAGTACTTGAAGGTGTACTTATATTAGTAACACTCCTGAGGATTTCAATAACAAGTCCCTCTTGTTCTGAGACTCCAAACTTCTTTAGCTCAGCAGATTTGATCTGTCTTGGGCTTGATGCCATGTATTCAACTATGTAATGTGCCTCAAACCAATGGAACTATCCACTCATGGATAAACATATGTAAAATACTGAACCAATGCATACTTTTTTCCAATTTATTTATTTTCTTTGAGTATTTTTTTCATAACAGCAGAAATCTAATATATACTGTTATCTATATCCAAGTTTCTCAAATTTACAATCGGCATTTGGGACCAAATGTTTGTTTGTCTTTAAGTCTATCTTGTGCATTGCTTATTACTTAGCTTTATCTCTAGATTTCATCAAAAACAGGAATCCTAAACAGAATTAAATTTACCAAATAATACTATCCTGGAGGAGGGAGGAGCTAAAACTCTGGTTCAAAGGAGGAAGAACTTGCCTCCCAGAGGAAATTTAATATGTCCCAACAGTTAAACTCAGATTATCACCAGCAAATTAACTTGCAACTATTTCCTGGCTTTCATTTTATCTTCTCTGTAAAACTAAAGGAGAAACAAACTTCAAGAACATTTTGTTCTTCCTGGTGCTAGCCACATCAATTCTCTGTTATCAATTTATATTTCTAATTTATTTGGATTATTTGAAAAAGAAGCCACTGAGTTTGTGTAGCTAAGCATCTGTTAAGATAACCAGTAGATAACAATATTAGGTGACACATCCTTCCCTGGAATGAGGATAGAGATAGTCTGAATTATACACAGTAAGGAATAATTTCTTCCCTGTATTCAAAGGTCTCTACAATACAGATTTAATCTGCAATACAGACTCATGCCTTTGCATACATCTTAACATCTCCGTACCTTAGCCAAGCAAACTAACTCATTTTGACATCTGTTGCTGAACATTTTGTTCATCAATTGATTGAGAAAAGCCCAAAGTACCAGGTCCTCAGCAGGATAGCAAGAAATATCCTAAGGGGAAATTTTATTAGCCTAGGAAGGCAATGTGTTTATTTGAGTTTAATACTCAGATCTATTTTCTAGTTGTGTACCTATGGGCAACTCATGTAGAGTTTCTTACTCTCAGTTTTCCTGTCTGTACAATAGTATAACTACCATGTAACTGAATGGAGAATAACTTCTCTAACAGTACATTACATAGGAACACTAAAATAAGTTTTAGTTACTTTCTCCATTTTCTTCACTCTTTGCCCATTTCAGAACTGGGAGAAATATTGACAAAAAGGGTGCATCAGTGCCACAGAAGAAAAATGTTCCTGCATTCATCAATTGATATCAGAGACAACTTTCATATATTGAACACTTACTAAGTACTTTAGTCACAGCTGTTGTTTATATTCATTAAGAAAACTATGTTTGTATTTTAAAATCTCCATTTTGAATGCTATATACAATCTTAATTAGTTTCATTTTGATACCTATATATAGATATATACATATAAATATATATATATATATATATATATTTATATTGGTGATGATGTCTTCAAGGTCAATAGAAAGAAAAGCAAGAGATCCATGTAGGACAAAAACTCAATTTTCTGAGACCTTTGTTAAAATCCACCCTGTGTAGGCATGTTGATGCTGCTTTACCATCCCAAGGGTACACTTTATTATTCCTAACTATTTAGTCTACTGTGGCCTGAAAAATGTCATCAGCTTAAAGGTAAAAAAAGAATCACATCTTTCACAAAATGTCAGGAAGATGAATATATATATATATATATATATATATATATATATATATATATATATAATCTTTTGTCATTTGCACTGTGACATATTTTTGTGAAGAGTCTGTAAAGAATATGGTTCCAGAAGTTACTATTTGACATTATTTTGTATTATAAACAATGCATTTTCCTGAGAGAATGGGAAAGAATAGGAGGCCTTCCACTCTTTTGAAAGCATGTCGAATTAAATAAAATCTAAAGAGCATTGTCCCAAAACTTTCAAATAATGAACAGAAGTGGCAGAAATATCAGCATCAAAATGTAATAATTTAAAAATGAAAGAAAACAAAAAGTAAGAACCCATACTTTAATGTGTATTGAAAGTCTAGACACAAAGTGTGTATGTACTAAGCATATCAAATTAACAGTGTAGAAGAATTGTAAGTTAAATAGCCTCAGAGATCATCTAACCCTGAGGGAAGCTTATAAATTAGACAAGACAAAATTCCTGATATATTACAGAATAAGGAGAATGCAAGAAATAAACTGGGTATAATTTGGAAAATTGGCATTTGGAGTTGGTTTAGAGGAGGCTTTCTCAAATGTTTGTTAAACGCCTTGGTTAGTTGGCTTAGGTTTCACTGTACCATTTGTCTACATCATAGAACACTATTGAAGCAGCTTATTCCCTAGAATGATCTGAGGATACAATTTAACAGTGTGTTTGAGAGTATATATAATCCTAAATCTTATGTAGACTTACAGTGTAAAGATAGAGCAGTAGATATATATTCTTTCTGGCTTGGGAAATCAACCCACAGTCTAGTTGTAAAATATTATTGAACATTGGGTCCATATGAATTGTTTTCCACATTCCATGGAAATAAGAAAGCACGAATGAATAATAGAACTCTTAGCCTAACTACATTGTTTCTCTCATTTGAAATACGAATTAGTTGACCAGGAAAGCACCTTCTCTGGAGATCATGCAGGAGGCCTTACAGATGGGAGCCCTGAATATTGATCACACTTTCATCCATAGTCAGATAGGATGATTCCTGATGGTGTTAGCCTTGGAGGGTATCTTTCAAACAAAACCTAGAAAAGTCCCCTTATGTAATAAAGGTGATTCTGTAATTTTTCTTAGTCATTTTTTCTAAGAATAAAGGATAGTAATTAAAAAGAAACAACTCGCTTAAAAAGCTTACCAACATGCCCTGTGATCAAATTTGCTTTGGAAAACATCTCAACATCAAGCTATCCTTGAATATTTAAAAATCATTCCATGAATTACTTTCTTAATCTATTCTGGATACTGATGTTGTTCTTTGATATGACCTAAAATCACTGACTTAAAGTCTCAGATATTGTGGTAATATCGCTACCAATATTTTTCTCACATCATTAAAGTGATAGAGCGATAATTGGACCTGAAGTGTGTCACTGGGATTGCATGATGTGTATTTACTGCCAAGCAGGATACCACTTCCTAATCTTGTAAAAGATTAGGCCTCTCAAAGGATATTAAAGTGGGCAAAGATTTTTTTTTCTATCTAGTACTGTTGTTTTGTGTTCTAGTGTCATCATTCTCAGGTCTGGCAGGAACAGGGAAGTCATTGCACTCAATGTCATCTATCTTAAGATTTTCAGGCCTCCACAATGAGATGTAATATAGCATTGACAACCTTGCATGAAACCTTTCTTGGTTTTCTCTAAAACTCTCAGAGATGGATTCTTGGTGAGCTCAAGTGAGCCCAGAGGATATAAATTTAGTTTCATATTACAGTGTTGAAGATGTACATCACACTGTGCTCTTCTATTTGATAATTTTCTCTGTATTCCCTCTAATCCCTAATATTTAATAATAAGTGGGGACCAACTTTTCTGTTCAGGTATATTCAATGTTCAACTACAGAATGACTTTCCAAGTAAGCCCCATCTATTGGTTTGACCAGCTCAGTGACCCAAGTTTTGGCCTTTTATCTACTTGCCTCAGTCCTCTTTTCTTTTTTGATCATGTTTTCTCTGAATAACTGGGATTTTTGTTGGCATGACTCTTTAGGAAGCACAAGGTCATTTGACAAAACCATTAAGTTTAAAGATATAGTATCTCAACCTAGAGAGAGCATGGTAACAGCCCTCCAAATGGTCTTCCAGACTTGTATACATTATTGTATTTGAATTATTGCAATGGGATTGTCTCCTTGATATTAACATCTACCCATCATAAAAGATTAAATGTGTCTCTGTATATAATAATAAAAAATAGGAACTAGAATATTTGCTACTGTTTTCCAACAGAGGTATACACTGTCAACATGAAAAACTATCTCTTGTAGTAACCTTTCAAGTAACCTAAGCTAATTTGTACCTTGTTTACTCAAAATAGTTATTCAATGCCTCCTCTGCCATAGTTACTCCAGAAAATAACAGGGATAAAGAAAATGGCCTTGATCTCTGCCTTCACAAAAGCATCAACATGGCACTTAGTACCCATTTTGATAATTACAGTTTATGTGTTCATCCACTCTATAATTCACCTTCCATGTGAGCAAGGTCTGTGCTGTGGCATCACTGATACTCTTGTGCCAATCATGATGCCTAACTTATCATAACATTTATTTTAAAGAAGTAAACAGAGATAATTTGGATATCTTTTCAGCACATGTTGTAAGAGAAAAAGAAAAGAAGGAGGAGGAAAAGAAAAGAAAATAATTTAGGACTGGAACAACAGGCATTGTGTAATAATTTGAGCATCTACTGTGTGATATTCTTCAGTGTTTAATATTAGAGCTATACCCCCACTTGTAGTTGTCTTTTTTGGTGTGAGGGTAGAACCCAGACACTGATTCATGATATGCACATGTACTCACACTGAGCTACATCCCCAATCACTATCTCATCTTCAATGACAAGCTTGCCATTCTGATTGCTTAGGAAAAATTTCTGTCTAGAGAAAGAATTGGCCCAACATTCCCGGGCTTTGGTGACAGACAAAGGATGTTTATTGCCATCCTCCTCATGGTAGAGACCCAGACTTTCCACCATGCTATTACAGTTCTAATAAGGATGAAACAGAGGACAGGTCTTCATCTTATCAAACAAGAAGCATAACTATTTTACCTCCTAAGGAAGTGACAGGTGTTTTTAAACAAACAAAAGACACATCTTATGTAAAAACTAAGCTATTGATATATTACTTGAAAATGTTAACATTCTTAGGGTCCCAAAATACCATTGGAAAACAGAAGGGTTTTGTTGTTGTTGTTTTTATTGGTGGTGGTTTTGTTATTGGTGGTTTCTTGATAAAATTAGCACCACTGTTTTTGTACATGACTAGGTCATATTTTTCTTTCTTTCTTATTTATTTATTTATTTACTTATCTTATTTTATATATAAATCCCAGTTTAAAAATCACAAATTAAAGTGCATTAAATAAAGTAAAATTCTGTAAGATGTGTGCAAAAATAATCATTAGCTTAACAAATGTTTCAGCAGCTAAACAGATATATCATTTTAGGCCCAGAGTTCACTAATATATACTTACATTCTCAATATGCATTTTTCTTTTCACTTAATTATCTTCAGAATAACAAAATGGGACCTACCTGTACTGGACTGAACAATTCCAGAGTCAACTGTTTGTCCAAGAAGGTCATACTGGTTTAAGCGTGACCCATCTTCTGCCACTACCACTGAGCGAGCTGGCTCTCTGGTCCACTCATAGACAACTTCTGCTCTTGTATAAGCATCTGAGAGAGAGAGAAAAAAAAGAGAATAGTTATGCTTCCTGCCTCTTTGCTCCTCCTAATGAGCTGATTGTTTCATCAGCTTCATATTTCCTACCACATTGTTGCAGATGGCAAGCTAGAAAAATGAAAGCTCATACTAAGTTTCTTGGTACTATAAATAGACATCTTTCTGAGGTTTTCTTTCAATCATTTGTTCACTCCTGACATGTTAAGCACATACATAGGATACAGCACTGTGCATCTGTTGCAATAATAGACATATACAAGGTTGTTTGCTTTATGTGACTTGCAGTAGCATAACAGAGACACAAAGACACAACCAAATTAAAATATAATTCCAAAAATAATGCAATATAGCCATGCACTGATAGGTGATGCATTGGAGGGAGGTAGCCTTAATTTAGGTATGGAAAATGACTTGGAGATACTCCTTATAAATGTAAGACCAAAAGAGAAAAGATGGATCATAAGAAATAACTTGTTCAATAGACAATGCTGTTGTTGTTTATTTGTTTATTTTATTTCAGGCAAAGGCTTGACTCAGTTGAAAAAGATTAATATATCCACAGTAGAAAACATGAGACCGAAAGTGAGAATAAAGCCGACAACCCTGGGTACCAATGATGTTGAGCCATGGGAAGCTTACAGTAAATGGAAAAGTAACAGCAGAAGTATTGCTTCAGAAGCTTTGGAGAAGAGGTTTGCACTGACATCCTTTTTAAAATGATTATTTGCATAGATATTTACAATCATATTGCTTATTCTGAAGATGCTGATAATGTACCTTTTTTTATAAAACCTTCATTCTCAGTCATTTTCATTAGCCAAGTTAGTCAAGAAATATCCCACATTGAGGATCTGACCCCTAAACCCTTAATCCATTCAGATTAGAAAGGAGTGAATAGAAATGAAGAAAGAGGGGAGTGAGAAGGAAAAAAGGATAGACGGAGGGAGGAAAAGAAAGTGGCAGGAGTGAAGAAAAGATTTCACGGAATTTCTGTTTGCAGTCACAGAAGATCTACTTTACACGGACTGTAATGCTGTCCTCTGTTTAGATGCACAATGATGTTAACATTTTAAGGAGTATCAGATGAGGAAAAGCAAGCTGCTTTAGATTATTTGATGGGAGGGCCTGACAACAAAGGTTGGCCTTATGACACAAGCTTGATTCACTGGCCCATGGCCAACTCATCCATTAGTCACATTTGGCAGCCCTCCCAGGGACCAAACCACTCTCATAAGGCTATGAAAATGTTTTAATTTATTTAAGATCTAAGATCAATATAACCTAAACTGGCATGTATTCATCTTTATACTAACAGTTATAAACTATAATTTGAATTGTGTTTTGGAGAAATGAGCCCTCCCAAAAGATAAAAATGCATAGAGCTCATTGAATTCTATTTTTTTCTTTTTCTATTTTAAATATTGATCCCAGTTTTCTCTCCCTCCCACCCTCCCATGTGCTCCCCCCCCCCCCAGACCTCCCTGCTATGTCCCATTCCCCATCCATTCCCCAGCGAGGGAAGAACTTCCAGGAAGGATCATCAAAATCTGTCAAGTCATTTGGTATAGGGTCTAGCTTCCAACCCCCTGTCTCTAGACTAAGGGAGTATTCCTCCATGGGGAATGTGCTCCAGAATTCCTCTCGTGCACCAGGGATATAGCTTGGTTCCACTGTCAGAGGTCCCATCGATTGTCCAGACTTCTTTATTGAGACCCACGTTCAGGGGGTCTGGGTCTGTTTTATGCTGGTTTCCCAGGTATTAGTCTGGGGTCCATGGTCTGTTCAATATGACCTTCAGACTCAGGCTTGAGAATTATGTACAAATATGTATATGTCCAAGCTAAAATATTGTAAGGTTTTGAATTATGGTTTTCTTTTACATGAAAATGATGCTATCTGCAAAAACATACTCTGACTTTGAAACAAAACTTAGAATGTCACTTATTCTGAGTGGAGTGAGGCAGGAATACTGATATCCTCCTTCCCCTTCATGGGGAGACACCCTGTTTTCCCCATCATCATTTATGAGTCAATTCTACCTGCTATATCTTGACAAAACTTATATGGAAGTTTGAGAGAAAATATTTTAATATATCCTGAGGTAGACAAATAATCTAGAATTTGCCCCCACAGATTTTAAACATTTCCTTATTTTCATGTGGTTATTTTCAGTGGGTAAAAGACAGAGGTGTTTCAGTATTATACAAAGCAGAACAATTTTGTAAATGAGAAAGGCAATAAAATGCGACTTTAAAAATACTTTTAGTATAGGACAGAATACACAAGTTAGAGAAGCATCACATTACTTATAGTGCCAAGTAAAGAAATTTTGGAAAATATTTTTTTCTGATCATAGCAAATATTTGTTTTCTTACTGAAGCAGACACACTGTATTTTTTATAGTATCAACTGACTGAATGTTCCTCTTGGAAAATCCTCAATGGCCACATGCTTTTACCATACTTTATAGACAGTAAACTGGGGCACAGATCCAAAAATACTTGTTTCATAACATGCCACTATTTAGTGGGGAAAGGCAGATAAAAGCTTAAAATGCTATTCATTCTGCTCCATATCATTTGAAATATTTCTTCTTGAAAAAAAAAACGTCCATTTTGCACATAAGCCAAGGAAGTCTGCTGGTTCTGTAAATGTCGAGGAACCTAATTCTAGAACTCATGCCATTTTGAAACAAACTAAATCTCCCGCTAATGTCTTGTATAGTTGTTGGCAACAGCAGCTGAATGTTATTATTTTATACCTTGAGTTGTCTCTATAATGCTAATATAGTTATAGCAGGAAAAATGTGCTATCTTTAGTGCCTTGTGCATCCCTTTTTAGAAATTCCATGGTGGATAAACATGTATTAACCCACTTCTACTGTGAAGTAAAGGTTTACAACAATTTTTACTAAGAGCTTCTCCTTGAAATTTCCCTAACTGAAGAATGCACTCCCTTGATGCAAGCTGATGTTTTGTGGTAGAGAAGACTGAAGGAAGGCACAATAATAGTTTATCTGAATTGATAGTTGGCAAATATCTTCAAATGCTTAATCAAATACTTTAGGAACTGATTTCAAAGAAATCATATTCCTTAGAAAGAAATGGTAAAACAAAAGGCATTGGTTGAGGTTATGAAATAGACTAATGTTAGTACTGCATGCAAACGTAGATTTAATGTCAAGAGAGAAACTGTAAAATGAAGTTACAGTGCCTGTTAAAAGCCTTAATGCCCAGGTTTCCATGTTTTCCTTCCATTCTTCACACCTCTTTCATCTTACTGTTCAGAACTTCAAATGCTGAAAAGCAAAATGTACCTAAAACATGGTTAATATAACCTTTCATCATTCAGTAAATACTTATTTATTGAATTGTGTTACCCTCTACAGCAGAAAAAGCTAAATCAAATACATAAAATATACCCTGCTCTTAAAGCAGTTTTAGTCTGCATTCAATAAAAAGTGTTCAGGAATAAACACAAATGATAATGAAGGCAGGGACAAATGTTATAAAGAAAGTGGGGGGAAAGAACAAAGAAGATTGATAATAACATATACAAATTACTACAGAATAATCAAGAAAGAATGTAGGAAGAGCTATTTATGCTGAGATATAGATTTTGAGAGGGCTATCCACAGATGCTACAAAGAGTAGAGCAACACAGACAGGAAAGATCACAGGCAAATTGCCCAGGTGAAAAGCTGTTTTATACATTTTTCTTTAAATTCATTCTTTTTATAAGGAACACTATTTGTTTTCACCTCATGATCCATACCTTTCTTTGTAAAATAGCTCCCAAATCCTTCAAATGAAAATGTGCCTACAAGAAAATATACTCTGCTCAACCTACTTTGAGAACATAGGCAAAATAAAATACATTTCATTATACTGAAGGTAGATGGTGCTTATGCTTTTAGGAAAAGCTTTTATCTGTGTGAGCACTAATTTCTTATTTCCTTTATCTATAATTTCCCATCTCCCTGAAAGCATATGCAAGGGCTTGATATGCTATTTTGGGATGAGGAACTTCATACATAGACACCCTTTGTTAAGATATGGGACTAAGCTGACATTGACCAAAATGACCTTTTTACATCTTATATAAAAGTGCATGGCCCCCTTTCTTTAGCTATCCACACTACTGAAGCAAATCTGATTACAAAGGAAGTTGTAATTCACTGACCAAATAAGAACACATTTGAAGACTAATTGAAGTGGGGAATAAAATATTTTTCTAGGGACATTAATGATAATGATACTGTTATAGTGGTAATGGATCAGTACTGGCTCAGGAACAATATAGTGGGTGATCTTCCTCCTAAGGTTACATTGTGGAATAGGAGAACTTAAAAGGGATCATATATTTGATGCATTATTTGCAATCCAAATAACAAATAATAGGATCCCTGTTAGAAATGGAACTGCCACTCAGGAGAAAACAGGAGTGACCACCAAGTAAAGAGTAAAAGAAAGGGGTGGAAAAAGCCAGTCTTCTCCCAAACTCCTGTTTATCTAGAAGGTTTGGAGGAGATTAATCTTGAGTCTTCAGGATAGAATGTGATCTATAAATAGAGAACAATGTCTCCCCATCACTACAGCTGTTAGGCTCATGAAAGCCCTTCGCTATTTTCTTTGCTTGCTATCATCCTACACTATCACTATTTTTCTTCTATGAATCATATTTTACCAAAATAGTTGCTCAGTCTGCCTGTCTAGTGGGAACAGTAAGCAAGTAAGGTAAACCAGGATTGACTCAGTCACTGTCTGAACCTCCCCCCTTGCAGGAAGCCAGGGATACATTATCCTTACTCCATGTATGCATTATAGTCAGAAATAGAAGAGGAGAGAGAAGCTCAGAAGATCTTGTTATACAGCCTAAAGTTCCCTTTTATCCCAAAAGTACTCCTTGATGATTTCAAACAGTATAGACCCATAAAAATGACACAATAGAAATGTGTCTATGGTACAATAAAATGGAAACAAAAGGAAAAGAGGATGAATACATTCATCAATTCCATGGGTCACACTGACATGGAAAATTTTAGACATAATAATTACAATAATATATTTTCTAGGTGTCTCCTTAACATGTCTCCATCAAAAAACAAACAAACAAACAAACAAACAAACAAACAAAACAAACCTACACATTGTCTTTGGACACCTATGAATATTTTCTTAAAATCTTGTTAGGACATTGTAAAGAAAATATGGCAATTCCCTTTTTAGTGGGCTAGAAATGTATCTATGAGGTTCAAGATTCCTTTACCTTTTCCACAAATACTATTTGATAATGTTTTTCTACAAGATGGATTAATCACTGGTTTCTATTTTAGTAAATAAATGATAAGATTGGAGCTGGAGAGACGGCACAGTGGTTAAGAGTGTGCAATGCTCTTCTCAGAAGCCTGAGTTTGGCTCCCTGTGCACAAGTCAGGCTGTTCCTGACCACATGTATCCAGCTCCAGGGGATTTGATGTTCTGTTCTGGCCTCTGCAGGTGCACACACATACATGATGTATATTCACATAGTCTCCTAGTTAGAGTTACTGCTATTGTTGTGATGAAACACCATGAACAAAGAAACTTGGGGAGGAAATGGTTTATCACAGCTTACATGACCATAATTCAGTCTATCACAGAGGGAAATCAGAGCAGGATCTCACATAGGGCAGGGACCTGGAGGCACGAGCTGAAGCAGAGGCCATGGAGGAGTGCTGCTTATTAGTTGTTTCCCAAAACTTGCTCAGCTTGTTTTGGTATACAATCCAGAACCACCATAGCAGGGATGGCACCACCGTCAAAGGGTTGAGCCCACCTCCACCAATCACTAATTAAGAAAATGTTTTACAGCTGAATATTACAGAGACATTTTCTCAATTAAGGTTCCTTCCCTTCAAATAAGTCTAGCTTGTGTAAGCTGACATAAAATTAGCCAGCACACATAGGCATGAATACATACACAAAAATAAATTATTTTAATGTATACATATATATATACATATATATGTGTATATATATATATAGACTACTACTCGTAGGCAACTCTTATAATAATAAATAAAATTGATGTCTGAATGTTCTTGATGTATTTGTGACTTTCCAACAGACCATAACTAATTGGAAAATTCTTGCTTAAGTTCATATAAGAATGATAATTTGAAGTATATTTACTTACAACTTCCAAATTTTAGCGGGCAGGCATGGGCATCCATAGGGAAGTCTTCCAAGTGCATTGGGCATTCTGCTCTCACAGTCAACCTTATTAATTAAGGACACAGAATACAAACAAAAGCGCTATAGATTAGACACTTGCTGATAATTAGAGCAGGATGTTTTTAACTATAGCAAACACATTAAAAAAGCAGATTAGATGGATATAAAATGTACACCCATGCTATATTCCCAATAATCAACTTATCTAGGATGATTTATAAGCTACCATGACTGTTTTCTGTAATTTCTGTTTGCTTTGTGAAAATTGACAAGATTAGATTTTGAAGATGGGTAAAACATTACTGGTATTTCTTATAATAAAAAGCATCCACTAATCAATCTGAGTATGGGAATTGTTCCAAGAATGAAAGCAGATATAATCAAATGTATAATTCCATAACAAAATGATGCATAGAGTAATTTGCTTGATTTGATTATTACACAATGTATACAAAATTGAAATCATATTGTAAGTTCTAAATATGTATAATAATTATCTGTTTATGAAAGATAAAAAACAAGTTATAAAGGAAAATGAATAATTGCCACTTGATCCTTGATTGAGAAGAAGACATTGCCAGCAATAGCAAGAATAGTCCTCCTGTCCTAATCATTCTCTGAACCCTTCCCCAAACAGCACCAACAAATGAGACAGAAATAAACCAAGTGAAATTATCCCTGGGCTTTGTGAGACTGTGGTTCTCCTTGATGGTTTTCTTGAAGTATAACAGATTTTCTATCAGTGCGTTTTATCCATTGCCTACTTAAATCAGGACTATACTGTATTTCCTATCAGTCTCATATGTTCTGGGGATGTGAACTCTATTTATATTTTGTTTGTTTGTTTTGATTTTGAGACAGGCTTTCTTTGTGTATCCATGGCTGTCCTGGAACTCACTTTGTACACCAGGCTGGGCTTGAACTCATACAGATCTGCGTATCTCTGCCTCCCAGATGCTGGCTGTAAAGGCTGTGCCAACACTGCCCAGACATTCTATTTATGTTTTAAAAAATGCTAAAAATTAATTCATTGAAATATAACAATATATATATATAATATTAGTAAATAGGACTGTGTGAAAATTTGCATTTATTTTCTTTATAAGATTTAAGAATAAACATTTTATTTGAGTGTATGCATGGATATGAATGCAAATATCCCTTAGTACGTATATCCAAAAACAATTTCCAAGAGTCAGTTATTTCCTTTCACCATCTGTATCCTGGTGCCCATATCTACCGAACCACATAGCCAAAATCTTTGAAAGATTTTTAGCAAGTCCTGTGTTATCTTTTCTATTAAATAGCTCAAATAGGATGGCTTTATAGCCAGTAAAAACATTTAGGTCTTTTATTACTGATTAAGGCATTACAGAATGCATACTAATGTCTATATTACATGCCCAACTATTTAAAAAGTTGGTAACACTAGGGAAGTGGTGAGTAATTTAGTTAATGGAATGTGTCACTTACTTATCATAAAGAATTTTATGACCCCCAGAAAACATTAATCCTAAACCATTTAGGACCTGCGTATCACACGAAAGGAATAAACATTGGGTTTAGATTGAAACACAAGTGGATTTTTAGGGAGAGGATAGTTGCTTATCTATAACCAAAGCAAATTTTAATTTGTAATATGCTTAGGTCGTGCTTGGATGCTGCCATAGTCTAGCTATGTCTTCGGATCCTATATTTTCCTTTTCCTTTTTATTTTCCCCCATATTCCCTAAGTGATATTGTATTTTGACTAGATAGGTTCAATTTCTTTTCTTAGTAGTTTAATTATTTTTGATAATTTTTTATTTAAATTTGAAACAAGCTTGTTTTACATGTCAATCACAGTTTCCTCACACTCACATCCTCTCCTGTTCTCCCCACCAACCCCCATCCTATCTCCCTTCTGCTAAATGAAATTAGGGATATGTAGTTTATGATATCTCAGTTTAATGAAATTGTTAGGCATAGGTACTATGAGTTTAGGGACAGAAGGCACACATGTCCAGTTTTAATGAAAGAAATAACCAAATATAGGAAACATTAACTATTCCAATAAATAGTCATCCTGCATAAACAGCTTTCATTTAAACCAAAAGGAATCTTTTTTCATTAAATATATCAAACACCATTACATATTTCCAAAAGAATATGTAAAAATGTCTTTCTATAACTTTTGTTTTTATGATCCATGCTTCCTCCATTCTATCCCTAAGACACTGTATACTTATGACATGTTTTTCAGTCATTTCAGTCATTTTTATATCATACACACATACATACACATATAGTCTTCAGGCTAAGCCAAATTAACTGTCTATATCTAAAAATATTACTTGAGAAATCATGTATTTCTTCACATACATAATTCCATATGAGTTTTTAAAAGAACTTTATGTAGTCATGCTTTTCATGTTGTCTTTCTTTTTTTGTAGAAATATTTTTAAATATCTACCAATAGATAACTTCTAGAAATTTATCTAGACCTTATCAGAATGCAGGAAAATATTCATAACAGGGGCTAAAATGTCCTCTGGTTGAATTAAAACAGATTGGAAATACAGCCTCTGCAGTGTTGTATTAGTTAATATAGATTTCATTTATATTTTATTTAACCTTCCTTGCATGCATGACATTTCAGAGCATTATGATTGCTTAGCATACTAAATTTAATGCTTAAAAGACCAAAAATCCAAAGACAAATCATGGCCCATCACCCTGAGGAAGATTTACTTTTTGTAGAAATAGAAGTCCAGACAATTTCCTTCAGGAATCACTGCTGTCCTTACCTCATGGTGTACAAAAGTGTGCCATCTTCTGTGATGCGCAGGAGTTTGTTAGGCATGGTCATGTTGTGGGCCACAGACTTCTTTCCATTGTGGAAAAACGTATCTGGAGTCCAGATTTTACTGGCCATGAGGTTGTTTAACCGAAGAACTGTCATGGGCCCTTTGAATTTTAATCTTTCATCCTTCCAGCTTTGACGGAAAAACACATCAATTGTATATTCCTGGGTAATTTTGGAAAAGAGAAGTGTTCACAGTGTTCCACTTGCCATACAAATATGATCTGGGGGTTCAGTGTGGCTTAGGTGGCATTCTCAGAAGCATATGTATGGAATTATTGATAGCTTTTGTAATAATTTTTAACACATATATATATGTGTGTGTGCATGCATACACACACACACACAGAGAGAGAGAGAGAGAGAGAAAGAGAGAGAGAGAGAGATCTGCAAAACTAAGGAAAAAATTGTTCTCCATTTTCTCCTTAGATACAGGAATGTAAAACAGAAACCATCAGCAATAGTGATATAAAAACAAAAATAACAGTTTAAAAATAAACTCATATTTGCAGGTTATATGTAAAGGAAAATATTTAAATAAACAAATATTAGCAGTAAGGACAAAACATAGAATTTTACATCCCCCCTGGATATTTCCTCATAATCAAACACAAGCCAATCATGATGCTGATATAGATGCAAAACTCCTTTGGCTAAGGGAAGATTTTTGTTTTTTGTTTGTTAATAATAATGTTTTAGCTTTTCAGTTTTCCTACATAGTGAACAAGACTATAAAAATGTGGAATTAAGCTAATCAATTTCCACTGTTAATTTGAACATTTTTTTCCAAAGAGAGGAGAGAGAGAAGAATGCAAAATGTGGAGGTGTGTGTGCTACTGATTGCATGTGTGTGTACATCACATGACAGATGTGTGAACCTCATCATCATTCACAGCCAGGGAATCTATTTATTTGAATATGCAGAGCATTCCTTAGGCATTAACCAGAGATGGAACATCTGCTCATCTAAAAACAAGCAATGTGACTTATCAGCTCCTGAAATTGAAAAGGATAGTGTTCATCTTCCTTGCAGTACTTGCTACATTGGCACTAAATTTAGAACTCAATGGTTAGAAATAAAGTTTACCATATTTTCCATTAATTTTAGAATACTCAAAACAAGAAAGGGAGGAGGCACTAACTGGAAAATATTATGGCACATTTCCCTAACCCTGTGAAGCCCAATACTTCTGAAAGAAGCTGCTTTTAAATCTTATACATGTCATCCTTAGGACATACAATAAATGATTTCTGTCCTTAGGTATTTTGTACATGGTTTTAACTACCTGTCTCTTTCCTAGGATTTAAACAATAGGAAGTGATATCTGAATGTATTTTTACCCTTCTGGCAGAGGTTTGATATTGTTAGGCCATCACTGATTCATAGAATTACAGAGTAAGTGGATGCCTTATAATGTAACATGTGTCTAATTGGTGACTGACATGTAAAGAAGAAAGTGAGTAAAATGATGCTATTCTGTTGATACAGGCCAAACACGTCACAGTGTTTGTCGTTAAGGTTTTCTGTATCAGATGGAAGTCACTGTGATACATGATAGGAATTTATTCACAGCAAACATTGTTAAGCATCCATTAAACTCAGGAGAGGGGGGATTTATTAAGCGTTGAGTGTTATTGGAAGAACTCATGAAGGATGGAGACTCTGTATTAGATGTTACACAAAAACAATGCTTATCACTAATACTATATCTAGTCTTCTTGGGCATCTGACTCCTTGTTTGTATAACAGACAGGCTTCTGAGACAGAGATATGATATCTGATAACCTTTCTATTCTTCCTTATCTAGCTACAGAAAACTGTTCTCCATACAAATGAATGACTTTAGACTGGAACATACTACAGAGAATGTCTACAGGTAAGTCAAGATCCCAGGAATGTTTAAATAAATCATGTTCCCAGGAATAAAACACTTGATTCATTTGCTAGCTCTAAGTAAGATTTCATTTGTTTATTTGGGTTTAGTTAGTTTTTGGAAGCATAGTAAGTAAGTGTTAAATGTAAATTAAACCCTGAATAGATCGAGTTTAAATTTTCAATGAGATAATGCCCAAAAGCAATGTCTCAAAAAATTATTTCAAAATTCCCCATGTCCTAACATTTATGTTTTTACTATACTATATTTCCATTCAGATTTATTTATCTATACTGAAGACAGACAATGAAGTTGCCTTTCCTGAATTTTGTTTGAGACAATTCTCCTTCAAATATAACATACACACACAGCAGTGGGGAGGGGAGAGGGAAACACTAAGAGTAAAATTTATTCCCTCCTTTTCTCTGTTAGAGGTGAAATAAAACCTACATAAAAGTAGTTGCCTCTGACCACATCCCATCTAATCACAAATAGACACACCCTCTGATCCATGTTTTTTGGACCTTTCCATATCATTGACTTGGTAGCAGTAGGTAACTTCCAGGATGGCCTTATAAAACAAGATGCAGACCACATGACCATTATTTATTCGATCAAGAATGACCACTTGGGCCAATAGGAGCTCTGTTTCCCTTTTCAGGCAGCTGAAACAAGGTTTAGAGAAGATCCATAGCATTAGTGGCTATGGGGATAAAGTCAGCACCTATTGTTTATCCTCCAATTTTATCACCATAATGTTTAAACTAGAATTCTTCATAGTTTAGTATCAAAAAGGTGCTATTTGGAAAAGATAGCTTTAGAAATTTACAGGATAGAAACTTGAAGGTGAGCAAACAGTCATAACCAAGTCAAAAACAAAAGCACAATACAAAAGATGGGACCCTGTAGAAAAGACTGAATAAGTGCAAAGGGTTTTTCTAAAGGATTTATTAATTTCAGAATTACAGCTCCCACCTCACAAGAGAAAATTCTTCTCAAGTGTCTCTGCTCAATAGAGTAGGTTCTAGGAGAATATGAGCCCTTATTCTCAAGATCTAGCATAAAACATAATATTGAATAAATAAATATGGTGTTGAAATGGTCCAGTTCATGCCATTTATTGACATCTATGTATGCCTTGACTTAATACACTTAAGCACCACAAAAAACAAGGCTGTGTGATTGTACATCCTGGATATTTTTGTCAGAGTCTAGTGCCCTGGGAATGTACTGTTTGATGGCCAATTAATGGTTTTTAAAATAAGCTTAAATTGACCTCGTTTTGTTTTTAGTCTAGATGAAGTTGGATGCCTTGGGAGCTAAGCAGTCTTCAGGGATGGACTGCTCAGGTTACAATTGGTACCCTTAGCTAGTGGGTCAATTTCTTTTCTTGAGAGTATGCAGATAAGAATATTATTGAGCTGAAATGCTTGAGATGAGGAATAGATAGAATAACATTTAAAATAATAGAAAACACCAAGTAATAACAAGTTCAAATATGGTCATTATTAATTAGATATTTTATTAGTTCCTGCTTTAAAATTAACAAAGCTTTTCCTGTTTTTAAAAAAATAGCATTCTGTCTTTGAACTTTGATGGCCTCTAAATAAAACTCTTTTTTATACTTAATATCTCATAATACAATTCAAATAATCTTCTATAGCAAAAGTTTGGGTATAACTTACAGGACCCACTTTAAAAATCAGTTGTGAAGCCTAATTTTTTCATTTCACAAAACAACTTGAATGCTGTTTTAGAAATTATGGGCAATGAGAAAGATCAGCTTCTGTTCACCCTGTTTTTCTTTTCTAATTTTTTAAATCTGAAATTTGTATGTAAGATGCAATTTTGACTGCTACAGACATACTGACAAGTAAAAATAATCCTATTGTGTACCTTTATTCTAAGTCACAAGCACAACCTTATTGGTCCTTTGAATTTCTGTTAAGCTGAGACAATAACTCAAAAATGTAGTAAAGGCTATCCACATTCAGCAGGTTGGGGGAGGATCTCATAAACCCCAACCACTAGCAGAGGAGCTATTGGCAACTGGTGACTGCTGGGGTAAGAAGAGTCAGTTTCCATTTGGAATGTGATCTCTGCATGACTGTCCATGCGCTAGTGGCTAGCCCTACAACCATAAACATTGGCAGTACAAATAGAACTCATTTGGATTCAAAATAAGAGTACATGGAGTTGTAAAGGAAGACTTTATTGGTACTGTGCTAGTAGTTGAAGGGGAGAGACAATAACAGAGGTGGATTTGATCATAGCTCATTGTATACAAGCATGAAATTCTTAAAAGAATGAGTACAAATGTATTTTAAAACAAAAAATAATTAAAGCCTATTAGATATGGAATTTTATTTCTTGTTTACATTTGGCTTCTTTTGGGCACTACCCCTTAGCAACACAAGGTAAAAGAGACAAAGGGAGAATTATTGTATGAAAGTAAATATAAAAACAAAGAATGTATTCTAATCCTATGTCCTTTACTCCATTGTCTTCCTTATCAAAATATTCAGAACTCAAAGGGGAGGATTTAGTTTACATTGACACACAAAAATTATTTTTTTAATATGAATTAGGCTTCTAGCTCTGCCATCAAACAACTAGTAATCCATTACTCCCTTTAAAGTAGCAATACACTCACACTGTAAGACTTTGCAACTTTTGACATCACTTTAAGAAAGCCAGACATTAATTTTCAATAAAAACTTCACCAAAGCAATATTATGCATGCAGCCAAAAGCAGTGTTGAATTTTATGTCAAGGAAATTGACTGAAACACAAATAGAAGGTGTTAATTTGGTATTGTGTCATTGATAAATGGTAAGCTTTCTTTATCAATTTTGTCCCCTGTGGAAACATAGGGTTTAGAAAGAGAAAATGTCCTTGAAAGGTGTGTGTGTGTGTGTGTGTAAAATTACAATCTTACATGAATGGGCTCCCATAATAACGCAAATGTCTTAAAGATTTTGATCCTTTGATTTTTAAAATTTTCCCCAGAATACTTAATATCATGTTTCATATGAATGTGGTTTTATATTGTTTTTTGATCCAGACTGTGAGTAGTAGAGAGACTAACTCGGTCATATTTACTTCTAGATCCAGGCTTGAGAACTCACAGGCTTTACCTTTTTATAGCAATCAGTATTTGCACAATGACAATATGCATTTAGTTAATCCTGTGAATAAGTGAAAGGGAATGCCAAGATTAAGTATGTATAATATGAAATCTAGGCAGAATGATTTAAGTTTCCTTTTAAACCAGGAAAAATCAGTAACTTTTATCTGAGTTTTCTCTGAGCTACTAAGCAATTTGCAATAAGTACTAATAAAGGAAATCTAAAACTAATATGTATTTGAATAGTCATAGTGTTATGTTTTCATAGCCTCTTTATAATAGTTTGGTTATACTGATGGAATTCATAAATTTTCCAAGATGTTTCTCAGAAAAAGGAAGGGCAGACAAGCACAGCTCCAATATTGAAAATAATTTGATGTACATTTTTCAACAAAGAATATTTCTCTGTTCTCTCTCTCTCTCTCTCAAGTATTCTTTCCTTCTAATTAAGGGCAAATGTTCTCAAAATTTTAATACTGATTTTTCATATAAAGCTAAAACGGATTCAGACATAGTAGTACAAATGGCTGCTCTCTCTGGGATAGCAGTGCTTTTCTGAAAGCTTGACATCCCTGAATCACAATGGTCTCACAACTGAGGAGAAAAGTATGAGGCAATGTCAATGCTACAGACAGAAGCTAAGTAGAGCAGTCATTTAAGGGGTGAAAAGGAGAACATTGTCATGGTTGATTGATAAACACATAAATAGTGTGTGTGTGTGTGTGTGTGTGTGTGTGTGTGTTATGTTATGTTATGAGAATATATATAGGCAGTATACACATGTGAATTCATTATAATACACACAAAGGCACAGAATTATAATCAACCACGGCTTGTCAAGTTGTTCCTCAAATAGTCTATACTTTTCTTTTAAAACATACAATTTAAAAGTATTAATATTGACAGTACTAGAAATGTCAGGTAAGTGTCACTCATGCTCAAACATGCATCTGCCTACACAAGAATGGAAGTACAACACCAGTAATCTTGCTAACATGAAAAGGGAAATTCTCACAGGGATCCACTAGAAGACAAAGAACTAAAAGACAAAGGCAACTAATAAGGCTGAGAGGGAGAGAATTAGTCTTCCTTAGGAATGAGTTCCCTGATTGGTTATCAAATACCAAGTGGTCAGGCCTGAAAGCACTCTCACACAAGGAACACTAAATGGGCTGAACAGCATATGTACATTGTTAGACATGTATAACAATAACGATAAAAGGACCCCATGATTTCATGTACACACATGAAGGGAGAAGGTATGTAAGAGGGAGTAGAAAGAAGAAAGGAAAGGGAAAATGATGCAAATGTACTGTAATTTTGAAAACCTAAACAATCCCTGCCTCCCAAAAAAAATCAAACATATAGTGTTGCTTACCATGTCATGGTCCGAAACAGGTCCAAAACTGGTGACGAAAATGTCCGTCTTCACTTCTGTTACACGCTCTGATGAAGCAGGAAATTGTGCCAGTGAGTGTTTATCAACAGCCCCGATTAGAGCTCACTATATCACATACTCACACCCAAATGGGAAATTTATTGGCTTTGATTAGCCATTTTTAAAACTTGTCCACTGTGTAGTTCTGATAATTGACTGCTTGCACATAAATTTCACAGTTAATATTTGCAATAGAAAGAAAGATCCTAAATATGCCTCCTTGGGAGGCTGAATTTCAGGAGGTCTTAGCTGCTTCTTAATGATTTTTTGAAGAACAGACACAATTGTCTCAGTAATACTGAGTCACTCACTCCTCATTATAATAAGAAATATGTTAGCATAGTAATATGCCTGAAGTTTAAATATCCTTACGTACTTAGACAGACCTTTCAAGTACATTGTCTACCCCTGGGAGGTAGAGAGGAGACCTTAGCAGGCTTTATGGACTCTTCGAAGTCTCAGTATATGCTTTACAAATGATTGCTTTCTATTACTAAATCAAAACTAAATTACCCAAATTACTCCCTGGGAAAAAACATGACAATGGATGGAGGCATTTTCAGTTTTGATGCTGAGAAGAACATATTGTGGCATAGAAAAGGTTAACTTAGTGTGTTGTTTTCACATTGAATGTAATTATATTATAGTGGCCTCTGATGGCCCATAAATAAATCAATAAACCATATCTCTTGCAGTTTTGTGACAACTCAACACAGATCTTTTCAAAGAAATAGAGTTGCTAACCAAGAAATACGAAAACAATGCTGGCTGGAAAAAAACAAAAACAAACAAAAAATAAAAAAACAAAAAACAGATTTGCTGAGGAGTGACAATGGGAAAGAGGGCTATGTAATTTTCAGATGATTTCTGGAAATGACGGTCCAGAATCGTTAAGTGCTTGTATCATATGGGCTTCCATTTCTGTCTCTACTGTAGGACACCGAAAACATCACCCGATTTCTGTGACAGTAAAATCATTTAAGGATCAAGAGCTAGCCTGTCTCCTTCAGCTATTCACTATTCACTTGTGAATGCTCAAGATGCCAGGATACATTCATCGTAAAGAGGTTAATCTCAATTAACAAAAACAATAATAAGAGGAAATATTGTTTGAGACAACCATTTCACTTTTTCTTGTCCGAGCGAAATAGTTCCTTGATATTAAAACAACCCAATAAAATTCCTCATCCTGGAATTATCTCTGGTTTACCCTTTAAGCAGTTTTAATTTTTTCATAGCGTGTAAGATAAAAAAAAAAAAAGAAAGAAAGAAAAAAGAAAAACATAGAGCTGTGTATTTAGATCTCACTTTTAACCTTAGCCTTAATGGGCTGTAGCTGAAGACATGAAGGTACTCAGCAACAGACCTCAGCTATGTTACCCATTCTCTTACATCCTTGACTCTGCATCTTCTAGCATCCACCCTCATGTGTACCTCTGTCTCTATCACAGACTTTTCCCCCATGTATTTTTTTTAATGTTTGCATGTGTGATGCCTTATTTTTGGTTGTTGTTGATAATTATATCTTTTTTATTTAACTTAGAAACAAGCTTGCTTTACTTATCAATCCCAGTTTCCTCACCCTCCAGTCCTCCCCGTTCTCCCCACCAATCCCCATCCTATCACCTTTCTTCTCCCCAGGTAGGGTGAGGCCTTCCATGGGGTTCATTTGGAGCAGGGCACAGGCCCTCCCCATGTGTTTAGGCTGAGGGAGTATACCTCCCAAAGTCGATTCATATACTAGGAGTAAATATTGATCCACTACCAGAGGCTCCATAGACTGCCCAGTCCTCCCAAGTAACACCACATTCAGAGAATCTGGGTCAGTTCTATGTTGATTTCTCAGCTATCAGACTGGAGTCTATGCTCCCCCTTTTTCAGGTCAGCTGTTTCTATGGGTTTCTCCAGCCTGGTCTTGACCCCTTTGCTCATCACTCCTGCCTTTCTGCTAGTGGATTCTAAGAGTTTGGCTCAATGTTTAGCTGTTCCCCCATGTATTTTTAACCACATTTTTTTTTCTGATCTAAAATACCTCATTATTTTATATGATAACTAAAACTTAATCATATTATGGAATTCATTACAATATTTTCATGTGTCTGTATTGTTCATCCTAAGATTCCTTCAGTTAGTCACATTTTATTACAATATTGTGACTATTTTTCAATTAACAGTAACAAAAGGAAAATCAATGCCATGTATTTATAAAAGCTAGAGCTTAACATATTATATGGTATCTCTTTTAATTCTTATCTTCTGTATATAACACAGACTTTTATTTGATGAGATGAAATAGACATATCTTTATTATGAAAAGGTACAAAAGAAAAACAGTAGATGTTAGAGCCTTAGAAAAACTTGAATTCCAAATTATTTCACACCAAGTATGCCTCTTATTGAAAATATTTTTTTATTATTTATAATTCACGTTGTGCTGTTAAATTCGACTGAAGCTGTGCAATGGGAAAAATGTATAACTAAATTTGTTTTCTAATAATTCTTCATCATAGAATATGATATTCCTGTTGTTTATTTGTTTTTGATTAACTGAGTTAACTTGGTATTATTTCCAAGGCTCAAGTTTTATATGGTGACTATTAAGCATATAATCCATAATAAATATCTTATGTAACCTAGTGGCATGTAGTGTCAAAGTTAAGTCAGCTTTTACATTTTACTTTTCATTCTTGAGATGCATGTTCATTTAGGAATGGTGACTAATCTGTCTGTACTTTGGTACCCATTTGCCAAACTGGGGCATTTTCTTACAAATATATGCCACTGCTGTTTCTTGCATATGAAGAAAACTAAATTCCAATAACGGAAATTCCACAGGGTAGCTAGTTTAAGGAAACTGGACTAGCAGATGTTTTTCTATTCCATCACCTTAACCACTTGACCACGACTACAAATGATTAACAGATCTTTTAATATGAACCAATTTGTATCATCATCCGTGATGAAGTGGCCTGAAAAAGTTAGATAAAAATGTATAGACCATAGGTACAATTTTCTCTCTATTGTTTTAAGAGTCATGATTAATAGATGACCAGCTATATAATCAAAAATTTCGAAGTTCTAAAATCTATGTATTTATTTAGTTATTCACTTTATTAAAAAAACATTTTCCATTTTACATAGGAACCCCAATTGCCCCTCCCTTCCCTTTTCCTACCTCCTCACATCCCAAACCCCCCCCCCATCCACTCCTCAGTAGGGGTAGGGCCTCCCTTGGTAGTCAACAAAATCTGGCATATCAAGTTCAGGCAGGACCAAGCCCTTCCCTACTGTATCAAGGCTGACCACCAAGGTGATTGGAGTTAGTGGAAGCTCAAGGACTCTGGACTGACAGTATGGGGTTGGGGGGGGGGACAGCATGGGACCTAACTAGGCCCTCTGAATGTGAGTGACAGTGACAGTTACAAGGCTTGATTTTTTTTTGGGGGGGGTACCTGGAAGTGGAGTCAGAACTTATCCTGTGTGAATCAACTGGCTTTATGGAGAAAAATTCCTGTGATGGGATAACTTGCTCAGCCTAAAATCTTATTTATAAAGACCATTGTGCCAAAGGAGTAAAACATGAAACATGATTAAGTTTAGGTAAATTATTGTCATGCATAATTGTACCTATGTCATGTGAAGCTTAGATAAAAATGGAAAGCATTTACATGAATGACCATAACTACATCTTAAATTTTTAAATATTATAACTACATTTAAATATTTTATCATCTTTTATCCTTATTAGGCATGAGACTTATTAATCATATCAGTTCATAACCTTCAGATACTTCACTTTATTATTTAATAGCGCTTGCCTCTGAAATTTGTTAGAACTCACTTTAGCTATAGTTTAAAACAAGAAATCTGACCTCAAGTCCCTGTATCATAAGAATCTGAAATGACTTCCTCACTATATTCTCTAATCATATAGTTATCCTTCCAGAGTTTCTGACTGTTAGTCTCTGACATTTTCTTTTATCCTCTAAACGGAGGATAAAATATATATATATATATATATATATATATATATATATATATATTATTTTCTATTATCTGTCTAACACTTTTACCTGTCTAAATGTCTAAATCATTTACCTGTATCTATTGATTTATCTATCATACATCTATCACCTATTTATCATCTACCATCTACCTAAATTAAGAAAAATTAATATTAAATCATATGCTCTAATACCAGAATTTGCTGTTTTAAGAACACACTAATATTTCATTAGGCATACTTGGATGATGCCAGACATTTTTCTAGAGATCACATGACAAAAAAACTTTCTTCTTGAGGGCACACATCAGGAATCAGGATTCTTAAAGAAACTTAGGTAAACATACATATAACCTAGCAAAATCAAAACATACCCAAGTCCCTTATTTAATGAGGTGATTAGATGAAAAATATGAATCCGTTAAAATAACTTGGATGTATAACTGTTCAAATATCGAAATATTCAAATAATTTTCCCAAAAGTGTTTTCTTTACAGTAGACTTGCAATAGTTAATGTAATTGAAACTAGTTGATTATTTAAGTGTAAATGTCTTCATATATTCATAACCCAAGGAAAAATATGTGGTTGTTTAATATAAAATGGATTCACAATGATGATTTTTACTATAGTTTTGGAGGACATAATAATAAATCAAAGTAATATTTTTTATTTTAAAACTTATAGAAATAGTGAATTGCCTTCTAACTGCCAGACAACAAATCTCTTTGACCTAGACTTTCCGACAATATTGAGCCATATTGAAAGTATTGAAATACTAGAGGCTCTGAAGTGATATTTCAAACCTATGATTAGTGCCAGAGGCATAAAAGAGAAAAACAAAGTAGACCGTGCATTGGACTGAGAGTTTAAGTGCCCAGATTTTAACTCTGATTTTCTCATAGTAAAAACTATGTGATTTTAGGTACCATGCTTGCATCTTTCTAAATCTGTTTTTTTCATGTATGAATAAAGAAATAATAAATGAATCATCATTAAAATGATTTTTAAATAAGATTGTAGGGCTGAAGAAACATTTGCTATGTGTGTAAATTTAGTTTATTTCTCATTTTCAATGTGCTGTTTAGACACAATTCTTTATAACAGTAATAAAACTGTGAGAAAAAATGACTAATATTTCTGTTCTATAGCACATCTCTTAGCTTTATAAATGAAAATATTTTAACCAAGATTAGATAGATAGATAGATAGATAGATAGATAGATAGATAGATAGATACTAGATAGAAAGGTAGGTAGATAGATGATTATATAGAGGACAGAAGAAAAAGATTGGCATGTCTGGAGCCTAGTAATGCTGATGATCACAGGATGAGATTACTCTTCGAAGTAAGTGGGACCACAATGAAGGCTTCTGTAGATGGCAGAGCAGCTGACCTTTCTGCTAATGCCACAGAAAGCTTTTGGGTACAGAAGTAACATTATGTTATTTGAACCTCCAGAAAATAACTGATACTATGTGAATAGTGGAGTAAAAGAGGGACTATAATAAAAAGAAAAGGGAGATGGGAGAGTTGTAGGCAACATTTTAGCAATACTGATCAGAACAGCTTGTTTAATGGGGCATTAGCCACATGTTCCATGAAAATGCTGTCAATTGAACAATTCAGAATAATTCATTGGGAAGTTTTCATGCACTCTTAATTTATGAGATTCTATATTGAGATCAAATGGATTAACACTAGTGAGTTTATAAAATAAATCCAAAACTCTTAGTTTAAAATGGTCCTGTTTAAGAACTGGAAATACCCTGGGTTCCCACATAAACACCATCATGTCCCAGCTCCAGATCAACCTGACTGAAGCGACACTTATCTCCCAATCTTTATATCCCCCTATTACCACAGGAAAGAAATGGAAGCTCTTCCCTGGTTAATTTGTAAATTATCCTAACTTGTTTGTGTTTACCTACTAAAATGGGGGATATAAGGTAAAGAGGTATGCTTTAAGATTTCTAACAGGTCCTTTACCACTTAGTGGGTTGGGGTTCAGAGACTTCAAATGATACAAGCATCTATGTAGGAGAGAAATATAATTTTACTATGGAACATGATATACATCTTATTTTCATGGAAATTTTTCCTCCTTTTATGGTCTTAGGAGTGGTATTTTCTGAGAGAGTGTTCACTTAAAGGGGAGGTTATGCATGATAGTCTTGGGAATATGAGCTTCTTTTTATATGTATACATTCATATTAAGCTGTGAGGTATGATACCCCAAGTAGTATTTGAGAGATATGGTAATGATATATTAATACTGGGTAATAATTTATCACATAACAACTAGCTCTCTGTTAATATTCTTAAATGTGGTTCTGTATAATTGTTAATTCTGAAATTCTTGTCTCTGGAAAATTATATAAATTTTCATTTAGAGAATTCAAATTCTACCTTAAAATGAAATGATCTGAAGTAAACATTTTAGAGCCCTCTCATGGGACTGGCATGAAGATGGGAAATGGGAAGGATAGAAAGAGATTAATTATAGGATACAAGAAATTACACATTCCTGTTTTCCAGGACTGGCCATTGTAACCTGAGTATCATATCAGTGGTTTACTCTTATCTGAGGAAATTCTTGGCATTGATCATATAGATGATTGACATACAACTTCAAAAACTATAATAGAGTGTTTATAAATGTGCTAGAATATTCCTTAGTATATCATGGTGATTCATTACGTAAGCTGGATTCATGAGCCAACTGAAGATTTCAGCCAGTAAACATTCAGAGGGGTTCTCTGTTTACTGATCCATGTCATTTGGGGGTTTGGTAGCTGTCTTTCTCTTTTAATACAACTATGTAATAGACTGTCTAGATTTACCATTTCTGAGGAAGGTTGTTGCATTTGAAAATATCTGAACATCTATTCCACAACTCCATAAAACTATAATAAATTTAAAGTGAGGAATTCTAAATGTAGAAATTTTAAATACTCTATTCAAGATCATTTGCTTGTAAAATAAATAAAATATCAAACATCAATGAGAAAGGACTAAATGTGCAGAGCTTTTATATATTTATTCAAGTCCATTTAAATGAAAACAAAAATTTATAGACAATATTTGGGTATTTGGGCATTGTTCTTTCCAAACTACTTCCTGCTGGTAAGGGGCGCTGTCATGGGGGATTCTATGTGCAGAACTTTTTATTTGTATTTTGTGATTTTTTTCAGTACACATAATATTCTTAATATTATCTAACACTATTACATTGTGAAAGAAATACAAATTGTTTGAAAGTCCTCCAAACAAAAATTAAAAACCAGTATTTTAACATTAAAAATGAATATAATTTTTCTCTTTGATTTCAATACTACTTGGGATGACAAATAATCATAAAAGGTTTTTAATAACTGCTATCTTATAAGTTAGCCAATTAAATTTGATTTCTTTTTAAAAATGTATAAAATAGCCTTTCTGATGCCATGAAGTTTCATATTGGACTTTATTTCTTCACTATCAAATCTATTTCATGCACTTATCCACCATCAAAAATGAAAAATCTGTGACAGAATTAAAACTTGAAAAACAATTTGCTTTAGGAGCTCCTTCACAATTCATGTCCATTACCTAACTGCACCTGCATAGACTTCAGGCCTGGCTAACTTGGGGTGTAGATGTTTGTTTGTTTGTTTGTTGTTTTGGTTTGGTTTTTTTGCAAGTCTTTTTATTAAATACTAAAGTCATGAATTAATTTTTAATTCAAAATAAAAATAAATTGTAAAAAGAATTAAACCATACTGTTTCCTCTTTTCTAGTGACCTAAACATTTAACTATTACACAAAGTATATGATGTGATCATATTTGCTTTCCTTTAATTTTCCACTTTTCTCATATTTGAAAGAAAAATAAAAGTAAATTCATTAAGAAATCAATATAATTTCTTCATTGACAAAGAATTTCAGGCCAGTTGGTTCTTTCAAGTTGAGTCCTCTTGTCATAGTATGGTTAACAATCAGCTCAAAATGTTTTATGAGGGTTTGACCTATCAAGATTGGGAAAATTATTTTGATTTAGTTTCTTGGCTTACATTTTACAGGGTCTCTTGTAGCAGAGCTGGCCTGAATTTATTTTGAAACAGATGATGGCTTTGAACTCCTGATGCTCTTGCCCTCTTACTCTCAAGAGTTTAGATTACAGGCTGGTATTAGACTATTCTAATGATAAAGATAAAGGATGCTATTTTAGTTAAGGTTTCTGCTACTAAGATAAACACCAAGACTAAACAAAGCTTGGGAAAAGGGATTTATTTCAACATATATTTTCACACCATACTTTATATTGAGATGAGAGGTCAAAACCAGAACTACCATCAGGCAAACCTGGAGGAAGGAGCTGATGCAAAAATCTTGGAGGAGTGCTTCTTACTGGCTTGCTTCTTCCTAGGTTTATTTGCCTATTTTCTTACAACATGAAGGACTACTTTCCCAGGGTGGTACCACCTGAGTCATCTGGGCCCTTCCTCATTAATCATCAGTTAAGAAAATGCACCACAGACAGGCCACAGGCCATTTTTTTTTTTTTCATTTGATGTTCCTGCTTCCAAATGACTCTATATTGTATCAAGTCGACATAAAAGTAGCCAGTACATGAACCTTAGGCTAAGATTAGTTCTTAAACATGCTACTTCTAAAATACCTTGAGTATCTAAGGTTGCCAATGTCCCAAAGAGTTGCTTAAATACCTATTAACCTATTAATTTTTATTCAGAAAAAGAACAAGATTAAAACAAAAAATTTAAAACAATATTTATAATACAAATAAAAAAACATTCAGCTAAATAATGTAGTTTGTAGCAGGGATAGAATTGCTGGCTGTCTAAACGCCTATGTATCTATAAACTATACTTTCCAACTCACCTAAAAGGACTTATAACATTAGAAATATTCACTCATATCTCTTTCCTTGGCTTTCCTTATCTGTGTAGTTTAGTGATGAAATCTTTTTGGAGCCATCCATCATTCCATGCATTATTTGTTACAATTAAATTTAAAACTACATTTAGAAATTGTTACCAGCATCTCCAGGAAATTCAAGAAGCAAAAAGAAGAAGGTATGAGGAGTTTCTGTAAGCCCTTTAATTGTGACTTTACTGACATTTTATCTCTTGTTCTCCATTCTATTTTTTTTCTAGCTAAACATGAAATTATCCAAGTTTATTTTCGAAAGAGTGAAATGAAGAGATCTGTACAATGTGTTCACTATATGCCAGCCTAGTTCATAGTGGGAATGAAACATACCATAAAATGAAAAAAGTCTTTAAAAAGAGACGAAAAGAAAGGATGTGGCCAGAGGATATTGCTTGTTCATAGACCTATGAAATCTTTCTTCATCATTAAGCATTTGGTGACTACCTGTGGATTATTTTTTACAGTTTCTGGAGTTGGAAATAAGCCTATGTAAAGGCAAAACGAGTTTCACCTAGTCTATATAGTTGCTTAGTTTGGGGGAAAGTGGAGAACACCCAGCCATTCTTAATCTATTTTAACATATAGAAAAAAATTTAAAAAATGAATTCACTGAGACCTTCGTTTAGTCCTGTTTACAGACAAACATAAAAAGCTCCTTGTCTCTGCATTCTACCCATTCCCTTCCTCTGCTTTAGAGCTATTTCTTGTCCTCTCTGTCACAATGACACTTCTTGCAACACTTCAGTCCCACTCCCCATCCCCTGGCCTCTGTTTTGATTTCTTTCTTCTTAAACTTATCTTTTCTTATTTTTCCACTCTATCTGATTTTCACCTTTATTTCCCAAACTATGCCGCTCTTTTGACTTGAACTTGGGTTAGTCAAACAGACTCTGTGTTCCCTGGTTGCATGAAGATTCGCTTGTTTTCTTGCCACAAAAGCAAGAGATGGTAAATGATAAGGAATTCCGTAATTATTAACGATCCTATACATTTTCTCGCTATTTATAATTTTAATTCAAATTTCTTGCAATTGCTTTTTATTTGATGTGTGAACTTCACTGACTCATTAATTTTTGCTTTTTATATTCAATTATTAGTATTGTACATGTTCTAATCTGTTTTATTTCACCCATTTTTAACAACAAAAGTCCACAATTTCCATTAGAAGATTCCTCCTGTGTTATGGTTCTATTTACTTTTTCTGGTTGACTCTTGGTGCTAAGGAGGCAGAGGCTAGCCTTTTACAGTAGTGTTATAGTGTTATATTGTCTGCAAGCTGATTTCCAATACTTGGATCAGCCAAGTCATGAATTTCATTCCTAATTACATCCAGGTGTGTGCTCACAAATAGTAAAGCTGAAGATGTCATAATGGGTCTATATATTGAAAACTTGCTTACACAACCTTAGGCTTCATTATCATATCTCTATTTTCTGAATACATTCAGAACAAGCATCCCTATCTTTTTCACAGTGTTTTATCATGATGAAGAAGTCAGCAGGGCCCCTTTCTGGGAGAAAATCATCTCAGATATAACTATGAACAAAGTACTGGGAAACTTTTACCTTGTTTTCATATATGATAAAGTTTGTTTCCTTTCCATATATTTTCTCCTGAAAGCCAATGAGTTTGTAAAATACTACTAATAAATGGGAATTCCATTTTGTTACAGGTATTTACTAGTAATATGCCATGTTTACATTATTTGAAATCTGTAGCAAATGTGATATTAAATATTTTATTCCTGAAGAAAATAATTTCCATATTTCAAGTCAAATCAGACAACCATTTTTGTAAATTCATAGCTGACTGTATTTGTAAAATCAATATCCTGGAAATATACTGCATATTATAACTCAGATTGTCTAGATATTTAGTATCAAGATGTATTTAAACTGTTTTAATCCTATAACAGTCACATGGCTGCTTATGTCTTAAAAATTAAGAATGTCCTACAAAATATATAAAATAAGATTAGTCAATATTCAAGTTAAGAAATAAACAAATCTCAAATCCTGCACATCTGGTTTCATTACATTCCAAGCCAACATTTAAAATAGAAACAGAAGAAAGATTTCCTCTGTGTTTTCCTTTGTTTTTATAACCATCATATATTCATTAAATCAGCATTTTCAAGAATGATAAATGGAAAAATAAATTCATTCCTAGAGATGAAAACACTTTTATTTTTAAAAACTATTTTTTCCTGTACCTTTTCGTGGCGTCCAACAAAATGGGGACAGGACCATGCTACAGAAACACACAGAGACAGCTGACCTGACAAAGGGGAGCTAATAGATTCCCCAGACTGTACTGACTCAGCATTGTACTGACTCAGACCCCCTGAACATGGGTCTCAGTTAGAAGGCCTGGGCAGTCTAAGGGACCTCTGACAGTGAAACCAGGATGTATCCCTGGTGCACAAAGAGACTTAGGGAGAAAATTCCCCATGGAAGGATACTCCCCTAACCTAGATGCAGGAGGGAGGGCCTAGTCCCTACACCAAATGACTTCACAGATTTTGTTGATCCCTCCTGGAAGGCATTACCCTCCCTGTGGAGTGGGGAGTGATGGGATGGGAGGGTGGTCAGGGGGCATGGGATGGAGGGAGGGAAAGGGAACTAGGATTGATGTATAAAATAAGAAAAAAAAGATCAATTAAAATGAAAAAATATATTTTCTAAATCCTGAGTTGCTATTATCATACAAGAGTATAGCTGATCTTTATGACATCAACCATTATATCTTTTCTCTAACCCACAAGTTTTTTTTTTTTTATTTTCAGAGATAAAGTAATTCCAAACTAAAAATAATAATATTCTGATAAACTAGTGTAGCTATTTTTCTAAGAAAATCTTGTAATGTCATAGATTCAAAAATTAACTGTGAATATATACTTTAGACTGTCTGTTCATTTGCAATATATGACTCTCCGTGGTTTTGTGTTTGTACAATATATTTCTTAAGGAATTAGAATATAAAATTAAAGGAAAATTAGCAGTCATACCTTTTTATGTAGACTGTAATAACAGTACACTCACAAATGATCATTAAAGGAAGTGTGTATGTGTGTTTATGTAAAATTCTCTAGCAAATTAAAAGTCACATGCACACCTTCTGCATAAACTAAAATGCATATAAATAATCAAATATTATTTATGAACTTTTGCATAAAATTCATTCTTCTGCTATTCTATGGATTGACCTGAGACAGGATAAACATTAAGTAAAGGAAAATACATCAACATTTTCAGAAGCCTTCCTTTTTATAAATTGTATCAATAACCCCTTAGTTACATCTTTTCGAACATTCAATCCTGATCTCTAATCTTTGCAATTTATTCAAATTCTATGCAAAGATGGCAAATTTCTTAGAGTCAATCCAGATGCTTAGACATATAATTATATTATATTCCTGCATTGTGAACAGATCTATGCTGTCCATCTTATGAATATTCCACTTCAAATTTAAGGTTTTACTTTCCTTGACAGAGAGGCTTCCTATACTGCCTAGGCTGCTTTTGAAGCCATAGACTTAATGTGTTTACCCCCTTCCTCACACTTCTGCGTCTACTACATAATATTATATTCAGAAAATTTAGAATATTATGCACTCCCCAAGAAGTTAAAAGAACACAAGGTGGAGGCCAAATCTGAAGAAATCATGGCCAAAAACTGATGTTTGAACTTGAGAACGACCGTGTGTGGTGTGTGTGTGTGTGTGTGTGTGTGTGTGTGTGTGTGTGTGTGTGTGTGTGACTTTGGTGAGGTGTTTTGCTCTTAAACTATCTGATGATAATGATATTTGCAGCTTCAAAATAGACTCATGATTTCCATTCATGGGATTATAATATGTAAGTCATATATATTTTTAGAGACTCTGAGTCTGGGAATGTAGCTCAGGAGTAGAGCATGACTATTGTAGGCAAGGTCTTTTATTCCAATCCTACCTCTGAACAAAGAATGAATGAATGAATAGTTCTAAATCCATGATACTGTGTTGTTTGAAAGCCAGTGTTTGAGTTCTTAAACTTAGCTTCCTTTATCTGCTCTAACTTAATAAAAAGTGGTTTTTCATACTGTGAGTTAAATATTACTATTCATTTCTCCTGCTTTGTAAAGGTGAGAATTCTGCTGTAACTTGGAGTCATAGAGTCATATGTTGAATTCCTATGAGACTTTCAATAGCGTCTCTTTCCTTGCTTTATTTGTTTTGCTTTAAAATCAATATTTTGATGTTACTTCATTAGTCTTTATTCAATCACAATGATGTGGTGCATTTTTTTTCTGAAGACAATTCAACTAAGCATGCAAGTTCTGGAACTATGAACTATGGCATATATAATATTAAATGCATAATATTGAATAATGTTTTCTTTCTAAGCAGAAAGTCTTCAGTTAATTAATCAATTAACTACTTTTACAAGAAGCATAAACTTTACTAAAGAAAATTAGAGAATATGTTCAAAGGCAAATTTAAAAACAAAACATTAGCATCTATTCTATTTACCTTTAATCCTAGAGATGGGGGTAATATAACACAAATATATGATTGAATATACAATCTTTTAAAGTAATTATATCTAGCAAAGAATCAGAGATACAATTCAGTACAGGTAGAGTAATGCATGTGAAGTTGATAAACCTTATACTAAATAGGAGAACTTTATCTTTCTTTTTATATAACCAAGTTATTAGACAGAAAAAAACACTATGCTTGTCAATAATATGTATCTCTTTTGTGTCATTATGAGAATTTTGTGTCCTTCTTTCAATATATAGATATGTATGTGCACAAAACTATCTTAGTAAATTGAATTAGCACTGAGTGATCTATTAATATATGATTAATTATCAATAAGTATGCTAACATTTTAATTGATTGCTTGAAGAGAAAGTAGAGATATACTAGTAAAGATTTAACAATACAAAAATTTCTCAAGAAAAAAAAATGTGGGAGTGTAACTCACCTCCCAGTCCTGGTCTCAAACGATTGTCATAACCATCCAGGAGTCGATCCAAAATCCTCGTAAAGACAGTGGTATTGTCTTTAAGTTCATCTTGGGAGGGCTGTCCATAGCTGATGAAAAAGTAAAGAAAATAATAGCATGAAATTGTAAATTTCCACTAAAGCCTCTTACCATTCAAAACCTTTCTCAGATTTTCTTTCTTTGCTGTTATGAGTTTGAAAGTAATTATAACTCTTGTCATTTTCTCATGTGTGGCCTCAATTGAAACAGGCTTTTAATTTTAATATAGAAAATAAATTCTAAGTCTACATTTCAGTTCTCAAGAGGTAGAAAGTCTTAGAAGAAACAGATCTTCCCTGTTCAATCAAGAATGTTAACTTACATTATCAAAAACATCTGGAAGCCTTCTGTCAACATTATTCTTATTCAGGTACATGCATACATTTATACTTAGGTTATAAAACTAATTTAAAGGTTCATTTTAAAATTTAATATGCAAATTTTCACCTACCAAACTTTCTTCTTTGCTTTTCATTTTTTGATGTCCTTTTAAGATATTAAGGAAAGGAAGATATGTAAACAATTTATTATATAAATTATATTTTTATCAATGTGGAAATTTTGATCCATAAAGATGTATGAACATAATTTGAAATTGTATATAAACATTTATTTGGCTGAACTTTGGTCATTTCTGGGATTAGACATAGTAGAATCGTTCAAAAAAGTCAAGATTAACACTCTTGATGTAAGGTGCAAAAAAATCTTAGCATTGTGCTTTAAGATACCACTACTTAGGAGTGTGCCTCAGGCCAGAACTCAGTTTTCTTCACCTTCAGAGTTAACACTTTATTTCCACCCTCTGTAAAGGAGCAGCAATTCCCGTTTCTATTTGAGGATATGGTTTCTATCCCTTAGTATTTTTATTCTGGCTTTCAACCCTATGGGGTTGCACTTCATATACTTTGTGTTTCTTCAACCAATCATTTTATTATCTATGCAGATTTAATCTTAGTTTATATAATGACTAGCATGACACCTTCAAAATCCTTGGAGAGAAGATGTTTCTATCTTAGAAAGAATATACACTCACTGACTGATAACAGGTCTAGCTCTGATCTTGAATGGAAAGAGAAAGTGAATATAGGGTGTAAAACTAAGAAAGGGTAACACATCTACATACTTCATATTTAAGTTTTATTATTCTTTTGCTTCACTCATGTGTAGTTACATAGTTAATGAATACATGCAAAAACAGTGGCATTTTAAACCAGAATTCACTTATTTGATAGGAACACCAAATATAACCTATTACTACATCAGAAACAAATGCTGTTTTGTAAGTAGTTAATTCTGCATAAGCAAAGGTTAAAATACTACTTTTCTTTTTCTTACTTTTATAAAATTTTATTTAAAACTTGCAAATAAAAATATCACACGTCAAATTTACTAGTCTAAATAAGGAAGGCCTGGTGCAGATAATGGCCAATTTTAAGAATACAAAGATAATTAGTTTTCTAGTTCTGCAATGGATAAGTATAAAGACATTCAATACCGAAAGGATAAAATCGAATGGGAATCTTCACTGCTCCTATTCTGCATGCCTGTTCTAGCTGTATAGAAGTTCATTGGGCTGTATATAATTTCAATGACTACTTTGCTGGTTAAGTTTTAATGCAATAGTCATAAATAAAAGTAAATCAAAAGTTATAACTAAAATATATCTGTAATATTAAATATATAGAATTCATTTCTATAAAATCATTTTTCATTCCCTGAAATTAAACATTAATCCATCCACATCACACAAATTGAGGACTTCGTTTAGCAAAATTAAACATCTTGCTGTTTAACTTTGTTTTTTGTTCTTTTGTTTTATGTTTTTTTTTTTTTTAATCAAATTTTTCAGTAAGCTCGTGATTTCCCGCATGTCTCATTGCAGATGACAGCAGTAAGGCAAAAGCAAAAGCAGTTTTCCGAAAGTGATTATTTATAAAAATTTATTGTCACAAAACCAAATGCCATCCATGCATCTTCCAAGGACATTGGAAGGTCATCTTGATAAAGATGAGAATGAAATAGGAACACACCTTAGGATTCAGGAAACTCTCCATAGAGAAAAACTCTTATGGAGAAAGTAATAAATTTAAGAGGGGAAAGATGAGTTAGGGTGACATCAGAGAATGGTTAAACTGCTAACACAACCCTCAGAATCCCTGGTAACTGTTGCCTTTAACTGTGCTCCCTGTGTTCCCACAGCTTATGTAAAAGGCAAGAAATCTTTTCAGTTTACAAATCTTGCCTTCTGCAATTGTTAGCATTGGAATGCAAATACCAAAGAGATCAGCCCCCTCCCAAACAAGACCAGCCCTGCTATCCCTTTTGGGATGGAAATCTTCCTTTATTGTGATTTTGTATCCAGGCTCCTGTTCAACCTTACTTGTCATTCCCTATATAAAGTTACAACTTCCACATAAGAACCCTAGGAGAAAAATTAAGATAACTTTTGGAAGGTATAGATACTAATACCAATATAGAGTGCCCTAAACTGAATATGAATTTTGAAGAGAAATGTCAGTTACTAAACCTGCTTTTGATTCCAGATTCCACTCTGTAATAAAACACTGTGCACTAACTCCATCTACAGGTCATTATAATAGTAACACTTCATATAATTTTTCAAAATTCAGTTATCACTTAATTCCTCAAATGAAGAGCATCTGACAGTAATGTGATCCTGATTCATCTGATATTTATTTGTGTAATAATACTAAAAAGTAACAGTCAACATTTAAAATCAATCCTCAGAAATCTGTACCTTTCCAGGTGACTCCATATCTCTGATTTTACTCATAAAGATTCACTTCCTATGACATTTCAAGGAGTTCAGGATTTTAGGATATGTCAAATACCTGAATACCTTCTAATGAGTCACAGAAATATACTACTCAAAAATTATTAAAGTAGAGAAAGCACAATATAAACTATTTGGTCTTTTAGAGAGTTGCTATCACAATATCTCATATTCTTGATTGGGTAATTAGAAAATATTTTTGTTAGTTCAAGTTACTGAAATTTATTCACAAAATGTCTTCCTAGTACTTGATTAACACAGTTTAATTTTTTCTAGTGTTTTATAATATCCATCTGGTATAGTCCATCTCAGCTTATTAACCATAGTTTAAAAATATAACATGCATGTCTTTACAGACATGACAAAATAAATATTATTTTAAGTTTTCTATTTCCATGCTTTTACAAGTTACTCTATGGCTTTTGTAAATAGAACATTTATTGTTGGAAAATTAATTTACAACTTATAAGGCATAAAGAAATTAATCAGGTAACTTTTTCTGCAAATTGGGAAACTGCATGCTTTGTTCAGATACAAATGAAAACCTCAAAGTTCAATATCAGACTTAAAACTTGAACTCATGTATTTCCTAGCAAAAACAAAAGCTTGACCAGTATGTTCTAGTGAACAAACCAATAATAAAGTTATTTTCATGTTCTATTATTCTTTAGTTTTAGCTGAAGTTTTATTACAGTAAAGTTTTTTGAATTCCCTTAGTCATGAATTCACCTATAACAATTCTCTTCCCCTGATGGAATAAATAAAAAATTTCAGAAATTGTCATGCAGATTTAAAATAAAGTGTCCCCACCTTCTTCCTGACAGAGTGCTGAGAAGTAGGGTCCAGGCCCAAAGATAGTCAGAGAGACCAGGACTTTTCTTCATCACGGGCTTGTGCAGCTGAAAAGGGGAATACACAGAGATCAGTGTGTCTTGCAAGAAACATCAGGTTCTAACCACTAGAGATGACTGAGGCAGTTTAGATGAATGCTTTGAAGTCAGGAAATGACCTCACTGGAATATGACACCTCATCGGAAGCAATGGAAACCTGGGCCATCCACTCTCCACCTTCCTCACCATCTCGCCATTCAGAAATATACCAGCATTTTAGTTTATCCTGTAAAAGAATACAAGGTGACAATGCTTTCAGATGACACTATTGCTCAGCACAAAAGCTATGAGTTTTCTAAAATAGCCTTTAAATTGTCATGACTTGCTGACTTATTCCTTTCTGTTGTTGTTTGTCATCTGAAAAAAAAAAATGACCTTTGTGACTTGGGTCCCTGTGGCAAAACCTGTATGGAAATATTTAAGCTTCGTATCTTTATCAAGAGAACACATAGGTAGGTGGGATGAGGTGGGCTAACAACTCCTGTTGACTGAACGCATCTCTGAATTCTGGATATACCTTGATTTCAGAAGCAAGTGTATTTACCTTTTTATAAAAACCATTGGAAACACACTGTTGAATGCCAAAGTCGTGCTTCTCCTCTGTGGTTGTTGAATATGCTCACTAATGTTTCTGTGAAGCTAAAGGATACACTTTATAGTCAGTCCATGTGCTGCTGCTACTCTCCCTCTCTCCCTCTCTTCCCTCTCTCTCATCCCCCTTCTCACACATACATACACACACATCAATGCACACAAACATGCCCACACATATCTAGTATGCATTCTCTGATTTCCTCCAGGTTGCTGCTAGAAAATGCTTCATCTCAAACAGATGGAAGCTTAAGTGGTTTGCCTTGCATGAAAAGAAGGGGATATTTATTCCCACTTAGGTGAAGTGCAGCCAATCATTATCTGATTGTTGAATTTGGATGTGGTAGGGGGATACTGCAAGAATAAAGGAGTTTAGAATGGAGAGCTTATAGACATATATACATGTGTTGTATGTATTCATATAATTATGTGTGTATATATTCATAATTATGAAGCTAAATTTCAACATCCTGAGCACTACCTGGTTAAGAAGCAGATATAGTTACTTAAATGCACTGAAATTAATTCCAGTCCTACTATGAAAACTATAACATGTGGTTTATTGTACCATTTCCCTAAATCTTAACTCCTTCCTTAGTAGTATCAAGGATAAATAGATTGAATCATTATTATAAAACCTTTTTTTTTTTTTTTTTTTTTTTTTTTTTTTTTTTTTTTTTACCTTGAGCACTGTCTAGTTCCATGTGCTATGCCTTTAAATACATCAACAAAATGCTCTCCACACTCTCCGGGATCATTTCAATCAGTAAAAACCCTCACAAACAGGCATGTAAGCAAGGAATCAGAACCAGAATTTGTTTAGAGTAGAACGATGTAAATATAATAACTGTGAGCTTCATCATAGATTTCTCTTCATTTGGTGAAAGGTTTTGACACACAGAGTTAGAATGTGACATGACATCTTGGATAAATATCATTAAGTTAAAATATTGGATCCAAATCACACAACGATAATCCACCCTTAAAAAAAAATAACATCTGTTCTGAAAAGGAAAATAACTTCTCTCAGTCCTGTTAATTCCCACCGGTTCTTGAAAGGGAGAAAGTCCTAAAGGAGTGAAGGAAACAGAACCCCATGCCCAGACACCATAGCTTTTGGACTCCTCTGATATTTGGAGGAAAACAAACCTGCCATGGCACTTCAGTTGTGGAGGAAGAAAGTTTCTTGCGAATACAAACAAAATAGTTGAAAGGGGAACACAGAGCTGTATCCTTACCCGTTTCCACCTCATCCTGCCCCTAAGCCTACCCACCTCCTCTGCCACCCAGATCAAGTAAGTTCAGCTTCAACCTTTCCCAAATGAGAGACCCCTACACCAGAGGGCATTTCAGCAGCGGTCGCTGGAAAGGGGAGAAGAGACGTGTTCAGGCAGGATGAGTGAGTCTTCCCCAGGAAGAAACAGGGTGACAGGTTTTCTGTTTTAGCCTCTTAACTTCAGCTGATGGCAAACCCCAGCCCCTCCCCAACTCACCCTATCTCCCCTTGGCCAGAAAAAAAAAAAAAAGAAAGAAAGAAAAAAAGAAAGAAAAGAAACAAATCAAAACAACATGTCACCACCTACCCCTCAGGGTATATTAAAATCTGCCTCAGGGAGGAAAGAAGGAAGAGAGAAAATTCTGCCCCTATATTGCTGCAGTTTTCACCCTGAAAGAAAAATATTCCTTCTTTCTACCTGCTTCCAGCTTCAGCTCCTGTCCTGCTGGCTCCTGCTCTCTTCTCTTCACCACTAAAGCATCTGTCTCTGCCTCTCTAGCTACGACAAAGGCGCGTTGCAAGCTCTGGGTTTTCGCGGTCCGAAGTCTCACTTACCTCGGGGCCCCCTCTGGGCACCGGATCGCTCCAGAACCGGGAGAAAAGTGTGGGAGAGAGGATCGCGTTGAGCCGGAGCTGCGCGAGTGTGCGAGCGCGGGCGCGCCGGGCTGAGGGCGTCCTCGCGCCGCGCTCACTCACTCGGTCTGAGCCATCATGGACTCTGCGTGCTCCTGCACTGGAGATTTCATACCCAAATTTGCTTCCCAATATCCAATTTGCAGCTATACAACAAAAGATTTCTCTGTACCAAGACAGTAGTAATACGTCCCAGCGCAAACCGGATGTGAAATAGGCGGTGACTTCATGCCAGAGAGATTTTATTTTAGAAAGGAAGGTGGTACCAGCCACTGGATCTGGACACCAATCCGCCCATTTTTTTATATGCAGCGCAATTTAACTTGCACCATTCTGGCCCTAATCCCCTTCTCTGTTGCTGCCGACTCAAATATTTCTTCAATCTGCTGCAAACATTCCTTTATTTTTTTGGGGGGGTGGGACTTGGGACTGGGAATGGGGGCAGGGAACGGTAGAAAGCGTTACACATGGGGGCTACACTTAGGATCTTTTCTCTCTTGAGATTTCTGAGAGCACACTATGCTAAGGTGTATTCATTATAGCACAACCGATCCTTTGTAACTCAGCTATCTCCGATCAAATATTTAACCGTTGCATGCATATGAATGAACGCAAGCTACGAAGCAGGGAGATGCAGGCTTACACGTGTGGGGAGCGCTCTGTCCTCTCTACTTGTTCTCCCTTGAACACTCCCACACATATGTCTAAATCGCTTCATGTTGCAGAGCCAGGAACAGTGAGGGACAGCAGGGAAGAACCCTGGCAGGCAGGGAATGGGCCCCTAGCTTTAGAGTCCTTCGTACTTTCTCAGGTTCTGAGCGCTTTGCACCCTGCCTTTCATTTGTAGCATAAAGGACAGCCAAGCAGGCTTCGGAACTGGGCTTTTAACCTTTGTCTGAGTGCGTTGTTGTGAAACGCACAACGCAGAAACACAGACGTCCTTAACTCTGGATTTTACTGGATTTCCGAATGTGAAATATTTAACTTCACATAAAACATTTTTGGGTTTGAGAGGCATATCTCCATTTCCGGAAACATGCCTTTGCCATGAACTCCATCATTCTTGGATCAGAAAAACGGGAGGGGGGGGGGATGTTTAGAAGTCAGGCAAAAAAAAAAAAAAAAAAAAAAAAAAAAAGTAGAAGGTTTAATCTATTTTTTTTTCTCTCTGCCCTCTTTTATCACCTGCCCTAGGAGTTCTTCACCCACAGATAAATTATGCATGCAGTGTGTGTGTGTGTGTGTGTGTGTGTGTGTGTGTGTGTGTGTGTGTGTGTGTGTGTGTTCGATATCTTCCTAACTGAATTTTCACGGGAATGAGCGATGACTGTGGTTCCTTGCTCAGGTTTTGTGAATGACTACAGCTCAGGTCATGGGTGCTTTCTTCCTGGGGGCGCTGGTAGGCAAGACCAGCTCTGCCAGAAGCTGTCTTTCAGCACTTTAATACCTCAGGGAGGAGACGCTGAAAATGACAGCATACTTCTGGTAGATGAAGTTTTGATAAGCCCGTTGTCCATTTTCTTCTGATGTACTTCTCGTAGAGAAGAAATCTGAAACAGAGGCCGAGTGTTGTCCAAAAAATATAAAAAGGAAAAACTAATTACCCAGCCCCAAACACTTCTGTGTTTAGTATTCTACAAGTGTTCTTGGTTTATGCTGCAAGGAAATCGGTTTGTAAGATTAAAACTTAAGCTAGGCAGTTGCAATGATGTGACCCACTGGATGGAAGACCACTTTTATATGTAACTTTATTCTCTTTTTTTTAGGGGATAATTTACTAGCAAAGTATTTTAAAAATAAATGTTTGGAGGGTAGGTTTGAAGCCTGACTTGAGGTGTCCTTTTTTAAAACAGTAGTATGTTGTCAGTGAAGCAGAAAACAAACACCAATGCACTCTTAGACGCTGAAGATCACTACAATTCCCTTGTGTGACACAGCCCCATTTATTTATCAATTAATTTACATATTCATCGAGTAGTTTGTAAAACAAAACTGGCTTTACTAAGGTTCTGGAAACCCAAGTTAAGAATTGTAAAATCCTTCTTATCTCTCCACAATATATAATATTCCACAGTTTCAATGACTTTTGAAAAATAATAAAGTCGTAAAATGTGATACTTTTAAAGTCTTTCTCCAGTTTAAATTATCGTAGCTCCTTTGACATTTCTCAACAAATTGGGGAACACTTCAGCTCTTATATCTAACCTCATACAACCAAATCTGTATTGATTATGATTTTGCAAACATTGGCCCTGAGTTAAAGTCTCTTTGAACAATTCCAATTGCATACTGCTTTTTGCTCGACAACAACTGTGTGCAATTACACAGCATTTGCACACACTAAAATGAAATACAAATGAAAAACTTAGAGCTGAATGTCAATGAAGAAATGGAAATGCCTACCCCTTAAAATAAAAAGCAAAGTAGAATATATCACATCATTTCAATGAATATATTCTTCATTCCTGTATGCATCTATTTGCACATATATTGAATAAACTTTGTAGTACATAAGCACTATTTTTAGGACACCTATATTTTTAATAAAATATATGCAATCAAAATACTAGTAACTTCATAAATCCTAAAGCAGTAATCATCATTCTAAATTATGGATGCATTTATTGATTCCTATGTGAGATATTAATATAGTCCCATATTTCCAGATACTAAAACACAAAAAATTAATAATAAGAAAACAACTTATTTTATAGTGTTCTGTTACATTAATTCTTTAAGACAGTTGATAGCATTATACTTTTCCTGTTATATCTGTAATAAATCTTTTCAAAGTGTATGTACTTGATGAATTAAATTATTGAAGTAGCATAAATTATGACATACAACATTTCTAAGTGTTTACTTCATAAAATTATGTTCTAATTGTTTAACATAGCTCATTAAATTTAGTTCTTAAAGCAAACCTTAATATACCCATTTTACAAATTTTCCAATACCTGTGGATTAGAAAGATTAAACCATGCATCCCAAAGTCTTATAGATCATGAGTTATGAATTCTAGGATGGAAATTGAGTCTTAAGAGTTCAAACTTCACTTACTTGTTCATACTTTCATGTTATTGTTTCTTTATTGTGAGACCTTGTGTTCAAACAAATGTCCTTTTTCTTTTGTTTGATGCTTATAATTGGCCATTTATTTCAGTCACCCAGCTTCCTCTGATATCAATGGACATTTCAATTTAAAAAATGTCCACATTTAAAAGGTAAAGGAAGATTGGAGAGTTAGCATATATATATTGGAGGACATATTTTTTAACAACAAGAGTCTTTATTTTGAAGATCTGTGTTGAGAAACAACACACAATTTCCTTTCATTTACAGATTTTTTTGTTATAATTTATTTTCCCTCTGTTTCATGAAGCCATTAGCTAAGAACCTCTTAATAGTTTCTAGTTTTAGCAGGAGGGATTTGAGCTCAAATCTAAGACCAGAGATCCTAGGAAAGCCAATAGCTTTGTCTGTAATGCTTCAGTCTGGTCCATATTGCCTTTTCTGTCATTTTTAAAGGGCAGGAAACCCTGACCTAATTGAAGAAGTTGTGCTGATTTTATTCAATAGAAAACTCTTTTTACTTTCTCAACAAAATGTGTAGTAAAAGACAGTAAAATAATGAGTGTTCTCATTTATTCAGTGAACCGTTTTAAACATTACAAACTAATTTGAGGTGAAGATAAAATATAAGTTGAAAAAAAAAAAAAAACAGCTTTAGCTGAAACCTGGAAAAAAGTCACTTTTAAACAAATAATGACATGACAGATTTTGATGATTCTTCCTGGAAGGCATCACCCTCCCTGTGGAGTGGAGGGAGATGGGATGGGAGGGGGGTCTGGGGACATGGAAAGGAGTAAGAGGAACTGAAATCAATATGTAAAATAAGAAAAAATAATAAACATATATATATACATATAAAAGAAAAACTATTGGCATGGCTCAGATATATGTGTGCTGGAAATATTTCTCAATATTGGCATATTATAAAGTATGGTTAATAATCCACAACAGCTGGGTAATGGTGGCACATGTCTTTAGTCCCAGCACTTGGGAGGCAGAGGCAGGTGTATCTTTGTGAGTGTGTCACAAAGTGAGTCACCTGGTTAACAGAGTGAGTACAAGGACAGGCTCCAAAGCGACACAGAGAATCCCTGTCTCAAAAAATAAAAAAATCACAACAATAAATACGTTGTATTTTAATATTAAAACACATAAATGAATAATTACATACAATATTTCCAAATTTACTAATTTCCCTAGTACATAACACAGACCACCCTATTTAATGAACCATATCAATGTATTGTGTAGAATATTTCTTCTTATATAATTGATACTGAAATAAAACATATGGGAATTATAAAATAGGATGCTTTTGTACTCTATTTGAAATATATTTGTCATCTAAGACAGTATTTTTCGGGATTAGAAGCATAGTTTAATAATTTCAGGTATTAAGGGACATGGAAATATATAAAAAGAAGTAGAAAAGCCATTTTTTTTTATTTGATTCATATGTGTCTTACAATCTGATGGTATAGAGTGGTCACTCCAACAACAATGACAGGCTGTAAGAATTACATCATTTCACAATATTATTTGCAAAGGAGGTAAATATACACACATATATGTTATGTATAATATATATATATATTTATATTAGTCCTGAAGTCCATGACATACAGCAGCTCTGCTGCTCCAAACACCATCTACTGAAATCTTCCAGTGAGATAATAATACCTCATATTTTATTTGTAGCACCTCATGGGAAAATATCTCATTTGACTATTGTTTGAAACACAAATTATATCTAATGAATGCACATTTTTGAATGTATTCTTTTTATAAATAATATATTCATTTATTGGAATTTAACACATGTTTTAAAGGAATGACCATATAACCCATAGTGCTAGGGTCAGTATTCACTTCTGTGTGAAGATAAAATTCTGAAAGGGAGGTCACCACACAAGGTATTATGACAATCACACTGATGCCATCTTAATCCAAGGACTATGTTCTTATATGTAGGATATTCTGACAAAATCAATTGTTCTTAATGAATCTTTCTTGGCTGTAGATTGTTTTCCATAGTTCCAAATGAAAACCTCGAAGAGATGTGAGGCCTCACAGCACATGACTCATTCCCTTACTTCACACAAGCACAGACTCTCCCAAGAATAAACTTAAAACACCTCTTCTGTATGATAAAACATAACATAAATACATGTAAAGGATCCAGGTACAATGGAATAGTTATTTAAATAGGACACTCTTGAGGGTTCCTCTGTTGGTAATTTTCAATACAGTGACTCACTGGTAACTTAGACTCGCCCATTTTCTTTAAAAGACTTTTCACAGATGTCAAATCCATCACCTCAAGTAGATAAATTCAGATTTATTTAGAATTGAATGAAATGATAAGCTGATGGCAAGAGGTGATTTTATTTATACAAACAGAAATAAAGTCTTCATTGTTCCCAAACCCTGAAGAAGGGTTTTCAGCTTTGTAGATTCACTTGACAATATGAAGACAATGAGATAATTTAGAGAGAAGGTTAAAAACAGACAACTGCTAAAATATCAACTGTGCAAGATATTTTAAAATGCAATATGAGACACATGCTAAAAGGCCTGAATGAAGAACCATATATTATGTGTAGAACAGAATTAAGATATTAAATATGTGTATGCATTTATTTGGTAGATTTGAAATACATAGGTAGGTATACAAAGCAAACATTTTAACTGTGAGTATGGAGGCACATCTATTTATCTATTTTTGTTAGGCAAATGAGGTGAATAAATATTCAATTAGCAACATATATTAAGTTATTTAGATATAGTTTACTTACCAGAAATAATAATAAAACAACAGACAAGATGGCTCCAAGAAACTTCACTTACTTTAAGTAGGATCTTCTGGTAGGATTATGATACATCTCGCTTAGACTATTTCAAGATTTTAATGTGTCCTTGTTATCCTGTTGGACATCTGCATTTACATATTTGTTTAAAATCATACCACACATAAAATGACAGGACTGTCACACCAGCATTTGAAAAACTAACCATCATGTCCTGAATGGTCACAGGATTTGTAGAAAGGATATGAAACGGAAGGATTTGTGGGAACAAAGATCAAGAATTAAGACACTAATGCCCCATCTGTTCAACAGCTCTCTGTTTTTGATGTTTATAATAATTATGCTGTGTGGAATGAAATGAAAACAAGTGTGTGGAGGTAGATGCATTTGTATTATGATTGTACATAAATACATCCAAATGTAACTAAAGCCCTGTGGTAAATATGAAAGTAAATATTAGGTTTTACTGACTTTAATTTTCATCCATACAAATCAAGATCTTTACCCTAAACACATTTCCTACGTTGCTTACAATGAAATTCACAAAAATGTATCTTTAGAAAAAAGTACAATCTCTCTGTCCCTCTCTAAGTGCATATATATCTGTGAGTGTATCTGGGTATATCTTATATGTTCATATGGACATGTATGCATATAAAATCTGTTTGTCTTTCTCACACACATACATATATATTTACATATGTGTGTATTTCATATATAAATGTATATTGATATGTACATATATGTATGTATATAAAATGAAAGCTATGAGGAAATTTAATAGCATAAAATTTGAGTACCATTCACTTGTGTATAATTATCTGTGAAACAATGATATGACCACACAAATCTCATAAAAGAGCATGGTAACTTAGGTTTTACCTGAGAAAGAAGTGTTCTAGATTAGTAAACACACACACATACACACACACACACACACACACACACACACACACACACACACACGACAACAGAAACCATATACTTCAAAGCTCATTTGAGATTAAATACTATAGATGACAAATGAAGACATGTGTGTTATTAATTCTTTCACACATCATGTTTACCACTTTCCTTTAACTCCTCCTAGATCTACATTCATCCCATACTTATGAAATGTTGTGACACTAAAGATGAGAAGAGGACATTGAATGCCCTGGAACTAGAATTACAAGTGTTTATGAGTTGACATGTAGGTGCCAACAACAAAACTCAGCTTATCAGCACAAGCAGCAAGTGCTCTCTACTGCTGGGTCATCTCTTCTGCCCATTCACTTTGTTTCTTAATGAAATTAGTCTACTTAGGATTACCTATACACTTTTGGTTGTGTGGTCACCCACTTGAGACTGGACATTCTACCTGAAACCACACTCAAAAGAAACTCGCCCTCCCCTTCTTCCAAGGCATCTGTCATTCAGCAATAGCTCCTTAGCTATAGCAGAAGGTTACAAGCACCCCTTTCTGGTGCTATAATTTTTTTCCTGACTTGGGTTTGCATAGATCTTAAGGATCCTGAGTCATTACTGTGGCATCATACATGCACTGCTCTGTTGTTTCTGGAAAATGTTATTTCTGATAATTTGTTTGCTGCATACTTTAACTGCTTTTGACAATCATAGCCTGCTTTTGAGAGCAGTTAAATGCACTTGTTATGTGCCTTTACTCAACTCAGTATTCTGATAAGGTAGACCATTCTGAATATGCATTTAAGAAAAGGACAGAATGACTTTCAAAACAGTGGTTTCTTGGAGGGAGAGGGAAGGCGGTAGGAAACAGAGAAGGGGAGAAGAGGAGGTAGGAAGATAACATGAAGGATCAGGAAGACTGAGTTGGGCGAAGAATAGAGGAGAGCAAGAAAAGAAATACCTTAATAGAGAGAGCCATTATAGGTTTAAAGAGAAATCTGGCACTAGGGGAATGTCCAGAGATACACAAATATGACCCCAACTAAGAATTTAAGCAACAGTGGAGAGGCTACCTTAAATGCCCTTCCCCTATAATAAGATTGATGACTACCTTAAATGCCATCCTAGAGCTTTCATCCAGAAGCGGATGGAAGCAGAAGCAGACACAGCTAAACACTTAGCTGAACTCCTGGAATCCAGTTGTATAGAGGGAGGAGTGATGAGCAAAGGAGTCAAGAATGGGCTGGAGAAACCCACAGAAACAGGTGACCTAACCAAGTGAGAGCACACAAACCCCAGTTGTAAAGCTGGGGAACCAGCATTCGACTGACCAAATAAAATCCTGTGAATGTGGGTGACACTTAGGAGGCCAGGGAAATCTATGTGACCTCTGACAATGAAACCCACATTTATCCCTGGTGCACAAATTGACTTTGGGAGCCCATTCCTCATGGAGGGAAACTCTTTCAGCCCAAATACACAGAGGGCCTAGGCCCTCCCCCAAATGATGTGACAGACTTTGATGATCCCCCATGGAAGTCCTCACCCTCCCTAGGGAGTAGATGGGGTTGGGGTAGGGAGTTCTGTAGGGGGCATGGGAGGATGGGATGATTCTATCTAAATTAAATAAATTTGGATGAATTAAAAAGAAAGAAAGAAAGAAAGAAAGGAAGGAAGGAAGGAAGAAAGAGAGAAAGAAAGAAATGACTAGCTCCCCCTTCTGTAGAAGCAATAACATACCAGGTAATTTACTAAGGTTTAATCTCATATAATCTCTAATCACATTTTTATAATAGCACTATTTACAGATAGACAAAATAGATTCCAAAAGTATATGGGACTTTATCAGGCACACAGGTTTGGATTTGGTATTTTTAACCCTGTAATTACAAAACAATACAAGTAAATTCCTTTCACTTAGTCTATGAAGAAGATCATGACAACTTATTTTTATCACTATTTACAAAAAATATAGTTATGGATACTTTATGGGAATAGTCTTTCAAAATATTTAGCAAAGGAAGATCTATCCTTTCTTATATCATTCCTTTTGTTCTTTCTTTCATCTTCTTTGTTTCTTTTTCTTCCTATCTTCTTTTCTCTGTGGCTTGTTTGTCTCTCAACCCCAGTTTCTTTTACTTGAAACAGAAAGTTCATATTTTCATCTTACATGAAATATTTATGGGATAATACCTGCATATAGTCATTTGGATATTTATACAATCTCAATAATTGGTGGCTATGTTTTCTAGTACCATCACCTTTGAAATGTATGCCATCTAATAAAAAGTAGCATTTCGTAGGTTGTTTATCAGATTTTCAATATTGAAATTAAGTTTTGGGAGGTTGTGAAGAAACCAATAGAGACTTTGAAGTTGAGCTGGAATCCTCACATAGAATCCACAAATAACAAATTGACCCTTTGGTTTTTTTCACCACATAGTTGTAGATTGAATCAAGGAAGAATTGGCCTTGCATGGATAGTGAATTCATTATCACAGAGAAACTGCACTCTGTAGGTGGTCAGACATAATATATACAATGCTTAAGGCTGAAAATATAGCAAAATGGTATCATAACCTCATAACAGATGGCAAATATAGTTTCCTCAACTAGTTTCTACTCACCTATTTTGCCAACAAAATAGTAGAGTTTAAGTGACAAAATAGAATCAATAAAATGAAATCAACATAGGGACATAAAACAAATGAATCAGTCAGAGGTTGGGAGATGTGATCTACTCTTGTTTGCTCTTAGTTTTTTTTTTTTTTTTCCTGACAGTTGGAAGAGATATTTATCAAGTGAGCAGCAATTCACCAAAGTCCATAATGAAAAGTGCAAACCAAACCATTTAGATTGAGCTCAGTATATTCAGAAATTAAAAAGCCACTATGGCTAGATAGAACTAAGGATATGGAATACTATTTTGGAGTCCCCATATTGTTAGTTTAAACTTGTGGAAAAGTTTTAGCAGGGAAACTCACTTTACATTGATTCAAGTGCCTGAACCTTAATTTAAACTCAAATATCCACTGTTTACTAACAAAAAAAAATTTATTTTGTTTTAAATTTCTTTATGTATAATGATATAAACTAAGATATATTTGTAGCTTTCTCATCTGTTAATGTGGAATGAAGCCAGAATAGAGAAAGGATGTCTGAAAAGCAGCTCGGCTAGACTATTAGTCTGTGTTTTCCTTCATCATTAGGTTTGAACCATGTTGAAACATTCTTGTTCCTCTTCCGGTGACCTTGAGATTTTATACCTCTAGGAAAACAAGCTATTTTACAGATTGAACTGTCCTAAGTTAGTCTGACAGCCATATGTTTAAATCATGATTTCACTGCCTGAAGAAATTTTTGTCAGACTCCCAAACAAGTCATCGAATTTGGTGGAATTGCCCTGTGGCATGGAGGAACATGGCTGTTGAAGGTCAGACAAGGTTCAGAAAGCCTTTGTCAAAAGCTTAAGGGGGGCTCAAGTACAAGCCTGGCTTCCAGACATTTCATACACATGTTCAGTGAAGGTTTCACAGACTTAAAATAATCCCCTGTAAAACAAGGCTACCACTGCTCATATTTCCTAAAATCAATGGGTAATTTAATTCTAAAGAATATGCCACAACACAGGAAAAGAAAAGCAAGAAAACAGTAACAACATGAAACTACAACAGAAAATAGGCCAATATTTTCTTTGCTTCAAAATGTGAAGCCCTAGAAAAATGAAATATATAAGACCCACAGTTAAGTACTGTATGTTTTTTATTTTTAAGCTACTAAATGTGTTCAAAAATCTGATATGGCCCCTAATTTTCAAGGCATTCTTTCCCTTTCTAATATTATTACTTTAAAATTCATGCTATAAAAACATCAATCAACAACTTATAAGAGTTTTCAGACTAGATGATGTCAAATATTTATAAAAATTTACATAAATGCAAAACACATGTTTCCTAGACAAACACAGGCAATTAAAATTATCTATCTCAATTTTGTGTAAAAATATTTCAGTATCTCTTTTTCATAGATCAATTTTTTTATCTACTTTCCAAATCTAAACCTAACTTTGAGATTTCTCCACTTATCACCATACTATAAAAAACATATCATTTTCAAACTCATAACATCACTCTCTGTTGATGGTTGGCAGAATTCATATCTACAGAGATGTATATTGTTTTAGATTATACAGAACCCTGTTCATATCAAATAAAGCACAATCAATGATCTTCTTAGTTTGATTTTTATTAACAATCAATATTGACTTAAAAAGTTTACTGAAGGAATTAATATGAACAATATCAAGAATATTTTAAGTAGGGGAAGCAAAGCATAAAATATTTTCTATCTTATATAAAAATGTGCATGAAACTTATTAAATAAAAATAAATAGTTACTATACAGAGAGACTTGCACAATTATGAAGATTTTAAAATTATAGACCCATGTATAAATTAGATTCTATATGAGTAGTTTTATAAACTGATATATTTATTAAATAATGCATGGAGTGATATATAAGTTACAAGATAAAATAAGCTGAACCAAGCCAAATCCAGATAAACCCTTTAAAATTATTTCATACCCAGAAATTAAAATGGATTCCTGGTAGAGAAAGAGAAAGTTCAATTCATAAGAAGAGAAATATAGAACATGTAATAATTAAAAAAAAAAACAGAGAAGTTTCTGCTTTTGGCCAATGAACACCAAAATAACCATTTGACTGCAATTTGGTCATGGAGATGCAAACTGAATCTTTATGATGCCATGACTATCTAAATAATAAAAACTAATAATTATTGGTAAACAGCACTCAACATTAGTGGTGAGTAGGTTAGTTAGCAGCCTTGGCAATTCATTCAAAACTCACAATCTGCCCCCAGTTTTGGCAATTTATTCAATGAGCAATTAATTCAAGTGTGAAAGCATATACCTACGTGGAATATTAATATACAGCTATTACAGAAGCATCCAAAATGCATAAAAATAGAAGAATTATTGAATATATTTACATCATAAATTCTGTGTATAACTTTATAAATGAAGTGAATATTAATTAGCAAGAAAAATGTATGTATAATGCATTGCTATTCAAAAAGAAATATCCAATTGACAAATTAAGCAGGGCATGATGAGACCTGTCTCCCATCCACATTTTCCAGAGGTAGAGGTAGGATTATCTTGGGTTTGAGCCAAGTTTGGAATATATACTTGGATACCTAAAACTGTCCATAGTTATGTAGAGATTACTGTTGACTTTAAGGTAATTTTTATATATGCACATGTGTATATGTAGGTGGGTTGATTGGTAGTTATGTGCACATGTGAATGGAGGAACCTGTGAAGGTAAAAAAGGGGAGTGCTGGAGGCTTCAGTTCTCCTGAAGCTGGAATTACTGGAGGCTGTGAGGACCTCCATGTGGGTGCTAGGAACTGAACTTGGGTCCTCTGTGAGAGCAGGACATGTACTCAATGACTGAGCCATATCTACAGCCCTACACCCCCTTCACACACACATGCTTTTATCAATCCATTTCTACATTGTTAGTGCATATATCTTTTTTCAATTTTAAAAGACAAAACAACAGCAAAATAAGATTAAAATGTAATTTAGATTTCCGGATGCAGGCGTAGTAGTTCAATGACATCCAGAGTTCATTTGAAATTCCAAAAGTCTGAACGTTTTGCAAAGACAGTTTTGTTATAATTATCACTCAGGGAAAGCTAGCTTCTCAAAATTGCTGAGATTTCATACACTCTAAGAAGCTGAGGAGGAAGTGGCTGCATAGTGCTAGAAGATGATATGTACTTCTTTTGTCATCCAGGAGTAACACATCCCTTCAGAAATAAACATAGTTCAGAATCTCACTGACTCCCACAAAGAATAAGTCCTTTTCAATTCAACAACAAATGATTTAAAATAGAAGCTGTCAATCAATGAGCCAAATATTTGAGTAAAGGATACACTCCAGCATTTGCTATAAATACCATATCATTTGCCAGTACTGCCAGTGTAGTGACTTGCAGCCACTGTTCTTGTTTTTGTTTTTGTTGTTGTTTTGTTTTTGAGAAGGAATCATTCTATGCTTGTAAATACCCTGGGGAGCGTATGTTTAAGTCTGTTAGTGTCATGTTGATGGGTATCAGAGTTTTTTGTTTGTTTGTTTGTTTGTTTGTTTTTTCTTCGCCCATGTCCCTATCTGGGAACTCTTCACTCCTCTCACAGACAAATGAATCATCTTTTATTTCTTACATGGAAAGACATGTAAGGTTGGCTTTGTGGTTTTACATAACAATTATGTAAAAAAATAAAATAAAATAAAAAGTATCTCCAAACCCTACCAAGGATGTTCTTTTCTTCATGTATATTTGTTTCCCACACAGTTCCACAGATAATGAAAATTAAAATGGAGAATAAGCCTAAAAACCTTGAGTTCCTTTGTTTTTGTCATTTCAAAACATACCATACCAACTCAGTGTTTATAGAGACATAAATGTTAAGTTCATTATCAAGAAAAAGTGTAACTTCCTCATGTCATTGTTTAAAGGAAGGTAACAACACATCCAGATTAAATATGCATTTAACTATCTATATTTTTCTGGGTTGAAAACATAGCTTTATATAATATAATTTAGGTAAACTGCTTAGCTTAATGTTTGACCTATATTTAATGAAAATTTCTAAAATGTTAGTAAGAGTTGAGCTTGGTGGCATACACCATTCATCCCAGCATGTGAGAGAGAGAGAGAGAGGAAGGTGGATCTCTATGAGTTTGAGTCCAGCATCCCCTTTTGGAGATACTTGGTGAAACCCTGTCTTAAAAAAACTAAACAACTGATAGTATATCCTGTATACATGTTATTTTATTATCACTGTTACATATAAAAAGAATCTCTCTCTCTCTCTCTCTCTCTCTCTCTCTCTCTCTCTCTCTCTCTCTCTCTGAAACTCAGCTTCTAAATCTGTAGAATGACTTTATAGCAATTCCTCCTAATGTAGGGTAAGATATCAATAATACAAGCCTTAGGTCATTGTAAAAATGTTAGGCTTTCAAATATTTTTCCTTAGGGAAACTTGATGTTACCACCACAAAAGTTCATAAAGTTGCTGTGTAAATGCTGCATCCTATGAAGAATGTCTTTCTAAGGACAATCTTATTCAATAGTTAAAAGCATGGTGAATCATATGTGCTTTGCTGGCTTTGATTTCTTTGTTGAGTAATCATTTTTTGTATACTATTCTCAACATTGACCAAATATTATTTTAGCTTACATCCACCCATGCATCCATTTTGCATAGAACAGAGTCTTACCATGAAGCTATAAACTAGACAACTTGGGTATTGTTATCTAAATTTCTTAATTAGGTTTCATTACAAATCTGGCCCCTTTTACATCAACTCTGACTGTATTATTTACTATGAGAAGCATGTTTCTGAACCTAAGGTCCAGAAGTCCAGGGGCATTCTGCTTAAGGAAATTCTGTTCTCTAAAAATAGCAACAACACTACTCACACATAGAGATATTTTCTAGTGTAAACATGGATTAACTTTTCTTCTATGATTTAATATCCCTAAATCTGTCAAAACACACCCAGGAAGCTTGACTGCTATGTTAAAGGAGACATCCCTGAGAGACATTAGCCTAGTCACTAATACTACTTAAAGGTGGTCCTCATGAAGGTTAGGTGTAATAGAGAAGACTTCATTTAGAGCTAGAGGGCTTGTTTTACTAATTAGTATCTGCCAATTTCTTGAGGGTCAGGAACAATCCAATGGTTTGAAGAGTCATACACAAGGTTACCTCCAAAACAGCAATCCAGACATTGCTTTGATATTTAAAGCAGTAGAACCAATTAATATACATCCGGAATGTGTGCTGTCTTATAAGCAGGGACTTTTTGCCAGATTAGATCGTTTCAGGGAGTTGTTGGTAAATTCCTTGGAAGATAAAGAGGATCTCTCTCCCATTAGTAGATTTTCTATTATCTTAGGAGGCAGAAATAGCATTCCCTTCTGGAGGAAAGGAAAGAAACTCACTTTGTGTTTTAAAAAAATCAGCTGGAATCCATTGAGTTTCCTTGCTTGTGGTTTGTACTTAATGCAGTGCAATCTAACCTTCCTTATTATCTCTCAATGAGATGTGGCGGAAGGCAATGTTCACTGGCTGCTGACATTGTCTCAACACTGGCTGCTGACATTGTCTTCAACAACAAAATCCTTTTTTTTTTTTTTTTTTTTTTTTGACATAAGAATCTTACATCTTCTGCTAGCATCTACAAAACTATACCAATTTACCAATTCATAAACCATTAACTTGAAAGTAACATAAGGAATGGCAAGATTTTTTTACAAAATGAAAATAAAGTAATACTGGAAACAAACTAACTTAAGAAAGATGTAAAAGACAGCATGAGAGTCCCTTTACCTATATATGATAGCATATCACCTAGAATTGATTTCTCCATCTATTGAACCCATTCCCTAGGAAGACATTGTTTTAATGACCAGAAATTCAATACTGGCGGCAGCTGATAATTTGATAATTTCTCTCTTCTTTTGCTTCATTCCTAGATTATGGAGCAAGAAAACAGTCAAAAGCCTTAACACATGTTCATTTTAATTCAAACTGGTTATATATTCTATGAAGGTAAATTAAAAGGAGAAAAAAATGACAGTTGCAAATAATAGCTCCATTCACTAAGAGGATCATGGAAGGTCTTTATTACTGATGACAACTGTTCAATCTTTGTTGTAAGATGTTAAAGAAAAAGCATCCCAGGAAAGGAGATGAGGGGAGGACAGAAAGAATTGATTCTGAAGACTCTGATCTTATTGTAGACTAGTCAGATTTAAAAGATACTGTCTCTTTTCTTTGAAAAGTTTAATTGGCTCACTTTCCTAATTATTTTTAAGTGATAAAGTGTTGTTAATGTCACCAACATTTAAAAAGTAAGGAACACAATGCAATGCAGAACACAAGTACATGGATTTCAAAATATTAAAAATAAGTATCCCTTAATGTACTAACCTGTAGACATAAGTATAACCACAGCTAATAACTACTACTCCTATTGCTACTAAAACTCAGAGAATTATAATATTCATAAAAATAACAATATAAATGTAATATGAAAACAAGAAAGTGAAGAAGGAAGAAGACAAAAGAGAAAACAAAATAAAAATATTATAGAGGGGCATTTATCAGCCAAGGGCAATGGTGAATACTTCAATATTTTTTAAAACATCAAAGTTACTATTTTGATTTTCTTTTCAGAGATGGAGAGTCAGCACGCCAAAAGGGGAATACTTTGCTTTATATTTTCCAGCCAGCCATTGCCTATGTCAAGGTTTGAATCTTGCAACAGTTTGTCCCCAGAGGCAGAATAATTGTGCAATATGCAGGCCATATGCCAAGGCAGCAACTTCATACTGCAGATGTTGCTTCCCTTATGCAGTAGACAGCTTTGTCGTCAGCAGATATAGAATTGCAGTATTACAATGATTGTTAGAATCAGAAATGGCACAAAATGATGGGTGCCTTTTATCCAAATTGTTTGAGAAGCCCGGCTCTATATCGAATCTGAAACACAGCATATAAAATTTTCCAGTTGATGCCATAGTAGGGAACAGATGCATGAGACCCACAAAATAAGATGGGCAGAAGTGCCTATCTTGATTGTTCACCACGAGGATGTAGTTGCTCCATGTTTTATTCCAGGCACTCTGACTCTCTGATCATTTGGGAGAAAAACGATGAGTTTCCTGATAAATATATTTAAAGAAAAGGATTATTATAACCTTAGGTGGAATATTTTGTAAATATTTGAGGTCAAAAGTACTGCAATATCCTGAAAATGTCAAGTTTTAATCTAATGAATTTTCAAATTTGTTTAGGATCGGACACATTTTCACACTAGAAAAATAATCATCTGGACCCGCAAAACAGGGCCTCTGCTAAAGAAAGAAGTCTCAGCTGGAGAGTCCCAGTTTCCAGTGAGATCCCACTATCCTGAAAAACCTCCAAAGTTTCAGCTCAGCATTTGTCCTCTTACACCAGCCATTGGCTAGAGGTGAGTCTGGGCCCAATCGGGGCTGCCTCTCCCCTACAACCTCTCCTTCCCCCCAAACTCACTGGGTTGGGCCCCTGATCCCGCTGCTACAGTCCCCATCACAAGCACCCTTGGAGCTCTGATACACTCCCACCCATCCCCACTGCGAGCCTGCCTCCCCCCACCCTGTGCCCTACCCTGCCCACTGTCCTGCCCCTCTGGTTGAGCACTGGAACAGAGGGTGGGGCCAACAGTCCACCCAACTTCGGAGACTTTTCAGAGCAACTCTGAACAAAGAAGACCTGCCTATCCACTCGAGGCCACCTGTAATTTCCAACTGCTTGGTCTCTGACCCCACTTCCAGTCCTCTGCTGGAGTCCTGGGCCCCTACCAGAGATCTGCCTGTCTCTGCAGGTCCACTCTGAATTTCCCCCAGCAAGATCCTTGACCCCAAAAGCAGGGCCTCTGATAAAGAAAGAGGCCTCAGCTGGAGAGAACCAGTTTCCAGTGACATCAGACTATCCTGCAGAAACTTCCCAAGTTTCAGCTCAGCCTTTGTCCTCTTATGCCAGCCACTGGCTAGAGCCATTGTCTAGTAGCATCTTCTACTGGATCCTCATCCTTGACCCCATCTCTGGGTCCCTGTTTGCAGAGAGACCTCCTATAGAGCTTGGACCAACCAGAGCTACAGATATTGAATCTCTGACCCACATAAGCCCACCAGGGTAGTACCATAGAGAGAGGGGATACCCCACCAACACCTACTGGAAGAAGCTAGGGGAAGACAGCAATACAAGAAAACACCTAACAACAGAAAGACAAGCATGACACCACCAGAATCTAGGGAATCTACAATAACTTGAACGGAACACAACAAAGCAGAGGAGGCAGAAGGGAACGACTTAAAAATTACCATCATAAAAATGATAGAGGCACTCAAAGAAGATGTGAGAAAATCCCTTAAAGAAATGGAAGAAAAAACAAACAAAAAAGTGGAAGAAATGAACAAATTCCTTAAGGAAAGCAAAGAAAGTACAGAAAGCCAAGAAAAAACAATTAAGCAGGTGAAGGAAAATGTTCAAGACTTGAAAACTGAAATAGAGAAAATAAAGGCAACACAAACTGAAGGAATGCTGGAAATAGAAAAACTGGGCAAAAAATCGGGAACTAGACACAAGCATAACCAACAGAATTCAAGAGATGGAAGAGAGAATCTCAGGCACAGAAGATAAACTAGAAGAAATAGATTCATCGACCAAATAAAATCATAAATCCAACAAATCCCTACCACAAAACATCCAGGAAATGTGGGACACCATGAAAAGGCCAAACCTAAGAATAATAGGCATAGAGGAAGGTGAGGAAGCCCAGCTCAAATGTGCCAAAAACATATTCAACAAAATCATCAAGGAAAACTTTCAAAAGAATGACATGTCCATGAAAGTACAAGAAACATACCGAACCCAAATATGCTGGACCAAAGAAAAAAGACCCCTTGACATATAATAATCAAAACACCTAGCATACAGAATAAAGAAAGAATATTAAGAGCAGTGAAGGAAAAAGGACAGGTAACATATAAAAGCAGACCTAACAAAATTACACCTGACTTCTCCATGGAAACCCACAAGGCCTGAAGGTCCTGGATAGATGTTCTAAAATATTAAGAGAACACAGATGCCAGCCTAGGCTACTATATCCAGCAAAACTCTCAATCAATATAGATGGAGAGAACAAGATATTTAATGACAAAACCATATTTTCCCAATATGTATGTACAAAACCAGCCCTACAGAAAGTATTGTAAGGAAAACTCCAACCCAAGGAAGGTAACTACACCCAAAAAATGTAGGCAACAGATAATCCAACTACACCAGAAACCAAGGGTAAAGCAGAACTAATATATTCACAATACCACTGCCAACAACAAACCTAATTCAAACAAGCAACAACAATCAATGGTCCTTACTCACCCTCAACAATAATGGTCTTAACTCACCTATAAAAAGACACAAGCAAACAGAATGGACACGAAGACAGAATCCATCCTTCTGCAGCATACAAGAAACACATCTAAGCTTCAAAGACAGACATTACCTAAGGGTAAAGGGTTGGGAAAAGATTTTCTAATCAAATGGAACCAAGAAGCAAGCAGGCGTGGCTATCCTAATATCTAAAAAGTTAGACTTCAAACCAAAATTAATCAAAAGAGATGAAGACGGTCATTTCGTATTCATCGCAAGAGAAATCCATCAACACAAAATGTCAGTTCTGAACATCTATGCCCCTAATACAAAGGCACCCACATTCGTAAAAGAAACACTACTAAAATTCAAGGCTCATATAAAACCTCACACACTTATATTGGGAGACTTCAATACATCACTCTCAACACTAGACAGGACCACAAATCAGAAACTCAACAAAGAAACAAAAGAACTAACAGAAGTTTTGTCTCAACTGGGGTTAACATACATCTATAGAACATTCCATCCAAAGACAAAAGAATATATCTTCTTCTCTGCTCCACATGGAACACTCTCTAAAATCAACCATATACTAGGTGGCATAACAAACCTCAACAGATACAAGAGAATAGGAATAGTCCCCTGTATCTTATCGGACCACCATGCTTTAAAAGTGGAATTAACAACAACAAAAATAGTAGAAAACCTGCAAACAAATAGAAACTGAACAATGTGCAATTGCACCACACCTGGGTCAAATAAGAAATAAAGAAAGAAATTAAGGACTTTCTAATATTCAACAAGAATGAGGACACAACATATCAGAACTTATGGGACACCTTGAAAGCAGTGCTACAAGGGAAATTCATTGCACTAAGTGCCCATATGAAGAAAACAGAGGATAGTCACATAAGAGAATTAACAACTCAACTGAAAGCCTTAGAACAGAGAGAAGCAAACTCACGTCATAGGAGTAGATGCCAGGAAATAATCAACTTGAGGGCTGAAATCAACAAAATACAAAAAAATCAATGCAACAAAGAGTTGGGTTTTTAAGAAAATCAACAAGATAGACAAACCTTTATCCAAATTAACGAAAAAGCAGAGAGAGAACATGCAAATTAACAAAATCAGAAACGAAAAAGGGAACATAACAACGGACACAGTGGAAATCCAGACAATTTTCAGGTCATACTTTGAAAATCTGTATTCCACAAAAATTGAAATTTCAAAGGAAATGGACAAATTTCTGGTTGGCTATCACTTTACCAAAATTACTTCAAGTACAGACAAACAATTTAAATAGACCTGTAACCTGCAATGAAATAGAAGCAGTCAATGAAAGCCTTCCAACCAAAAAAAAGTACAGGGCCACATGGATTCAGTGCAGAATTCTACCAGACATTCAAGGAAGAACTAATACCACTACTCCTTAAACTCTTCCACAAAATAGAAACAGATGGTTCATTGCCAAACTCTTTTTATGAGGCCTCAATAACCTTGGTACACAAGCCTCACAAAGACACAACTAAGAAAGAATACTACAGACCAATATCCTGATGAACATCAATGCAAAAATACTCAATAAAATACTGGCAAACCGAATTCAAGAATACATCAGAGAAATCATCCACCATGACCAAGTAGGCTTCATCCTTAAATGCAGAGATGGTTTAACATATGAATATCTATCAACGTGATCCACCATATAAACAAACAGAAAAAGAAAAACCATATGATTATCTCCCTAGATGCGGAAAAAGCCTTCAACAAAATTCAACACACTTTCATGATAAAGGTCTTGGAGAGGTCAGGGATAACAGAAACATACCTAAACATAATAAGAGCAATATACAGCAAACCAACTGCCAACATCAAACTGAATGGAGAGAAACTTAAGCCAATTCCTCTAAAATCAGGAACAAGACAAGGCTGCCCTCTCTCTCCATATCTCTTCAATATCATACTAATAGTTCTAGGTAATGCTATAAGACAACAAAAGGATATTAAGGGGATTCAAATTGGAAAGGAAGAAGTCAAACTGTCTCTATTTGCAGATGATATGATAGTTTACATAAGCGACCCAATAAACTCTACCAGGGAAATCCTACAGCTAATAAACACCTTTAGAAAACTAGCAGGATAAAAGATAAACTCAAAAAATCAGTAGCCCTACTTTTTTCAGACGACAAAGAGACAGAGAAAGAAATCAGAGAAACATCACTCTTTACAATAGCCACAAGCAACATAAAGTATCTTGGTGTAATGCTTACCAAACAAGTAAAAGACCTCTATAATAAGAACTTTGTGGCTCTAAAGAAAGAAATTAACGAAGATACCAGAAAATGGAAAGATCTCCCACGCTCTGGGATAGGTAGGATAAATATATTAAAAATGGCAATCTTGCCTAAAGCAATCTACAGATTCGATGCAATACCCATTAAAATCCCACCACAATTCTTCACCGACATTGAAAGGATAATAATCAACATTATATGGGAAAACAAAAGACCCAGGATAGCCAAAACAACCCTATACAATAAAAGAACTTCAGGAGGCATCACCATTCCTGACTTTCAGCTCTACTACAGGCCTATAGTTCTGAAAATTGCCTGGTATTGGCATAAAAATAGACAGGTAGACAAATGGAATCGAATTGAAAATCCTGATATTAACCCACACACCTATGAACAGCTGATTTTCGACAAAACAGCTAAAATTATTCAATGGGGAGAGGACAGCATCTTCAACAAATGGTGCTGGCACAATTGGATGAGGGTGTGTAGAAGACTGTAGATAGACCCATGTCTGTCAGCATGCACAAAACTCAAGTCCAAATGGATCAAAGACCTCAACATCAATCCAGCCACATTGAACCTCTTAGAAGAGAAAGTAGGAGGTACCCTTGAACAAATTGGTATAGGAGACGGCTTCCTGAACATAATTCCAGGGGCACAGACACTGCAAGAAACAATAAATGGGACCTCTTCAAACTTAGAAGCTTCTGTAAGGCAAAGGACACAGTCGACAAGACCAAATGGCAGCCCACAGACTGGGAAAATATTTTCACCTATCCTATATCTGACAAAGGGCTGATCTCCAAAATATACAAAGAACTCAAGAACTAGTCAACAAAACACTAAATAACCCTATTAAAAGTGGGGTACAGAACTGAAGAAATAATTCTCAATAGAGGAAATCAAAAAGGCTGAAAAACACTTAAGAAAGTGCTCCACATCCTTAGCTATCAGGGAAATGCAAATCAAAACAACTTTGAGATACCATCTTACTCCTGCCAGAATGGCTAAAATTAGAAACACCAATGATGACTCATGTTGGAGAGGATGTGGAGAAAGGGGAACACTCCTCCATTGCTGGTGTGAGTGCAAACTTGTACAGCCATTTTGGAGATCAATATGGCGGTTCCTCAGCAAAATGGGAATTAGTTTACTACAGGACCCAGCAATCCCCCTCTTAGGAATATACCCAAATGATCCACATACATGCAACAAAGACATCTGTTCAACTATATTCATAGCAGCACTATTTGTAATAGCAAGAACCTGGAAGCAACCCAGATGCCCCTCAATTAAAGAATGGATAATGAAGATGTGGCACATCTACACAATGGAATACTACTCTGCAGAAAAAAAATAATGGTATCTTGAAATTCGCAGCAAGTGGATGGCACTTGAAGAATCCATCCTGAATGAGGTAACCCAGTCACAAAAAGAGGAACATAGTATGTACTCACTCATGTATGGATTTTAGACCTAGATCAAATGATCATCAGCCTATAATTCATACCACCAGAGGAACTAGGATACAAGGTGTAGTATAAGAGATTCATATAAAGTCCCTCACAGAACCAGGAAGGGACATGTCCCATAGAGCACAGGGGAAGTGAGGGGTGCAGCGAATGGAGAGAGAAGTAGGAGAAAACAATGGGCAGGAAAGGAAAACATGTGCCACCAGGAATATTGAGCCGGGTTAGGAATAGAAGACAGGAGAGAGAGAGAGATAGAGAGACAGAGAGACAGAGAGAGAGAGAGAGAGAGAGAGAGAGAGAACATAAAAGAGGGAGCCAATATTGGTTTGAAGATAAAATTGAACACAAAGAAAGGTCTAGATAACTACAAGGCTGATGACAACTAACAATTTGAGCTTCCGTGGAAAGGTTACCATAAATGTCCTTCCCGGAGAGTGAGATCAACAACTAACTCATCCATGGAGCCCTCAACTAATGCCTGTTGGAAACGGCAGCAAACACCCATACATAAACACTGAGTCTAAGTAGAACCCAGATGCAGATGGAGAGGACAAGACCAGGATGCAGAAACACCTAGAGATGGCTTACCTGAACAAGGAGGAGCTAACAGGCCACCAGACTGATTGCTGGGAAGCCAGCATGGGACTGACTCAGGCACCCTGAATAGGGGTCTCAGCCAGAAGGACTGAACAGTCTAAGGGACCTCAAACAGTGGAGCCAGGATGTACCCCTGGTGCACAAAATACCTTGCGAACACATCCCCCATGGAGGGAAAACTGCCTTAACTTAGAGACAGGAGAGAAGCCCTAGTCCCTACTTCACATGACCTGTCAGACCTACATGACTTCAATTGGATGGCATTGCTCTACATATGGAATTGGGGTGGGGGTTGGCAGGGGAGTGTGGGTAGTGTGCATGTGAGAGTGCAGAGAGGGTAAAAGGGATGGGAGGAGGGAAAGGGGGAGGAAGAGAGAACTGGAATCGACATGTAAAATAATAAATTAAATAATAAAATGCTTTGACTCCAAAATTTAAGTTCAAGGACAAGTTACTGGGGAAAGGTTTTCTATTTTTGTTTCTGCAGAAAATGAAAAGATGTGGATTCCTTCCAGACTAATGTGGTTTGATCAAGCCAGACCCCCTGAAACAGAGCACCAGATGATCCTTCATTCAAAACATCTGGACAATGCAGCCTTAAAGACTATAGCCAGGATTTCTGCATCTTCTTAGAATCCCCCATGATAGCACCCCTTACCAGCAGGAAGTAGTTTAGAAAGAATGACACCCAAATTCCAAAATATTGTCTATAAATGTTTGTTTTCAGTTAAATGGACTTGGGTATATAAAATAAAGAAAGAAAGAAAGAAAGAAAAGAATAATAATCTTCTGAAGAAAATGGTTCAAATCATTTCTAAGAAATGCAAAGAATACATGCTTTTGAGAGTGGGACTGTTCCATAAAATTGATAATTCATAGTCTGAGAAGCAATATTTAATTTTCTATATGTTTTTGTTCTCTGCATTATTTTGGGAACAGTATAAGCTAGTATATCTCATTAATTTTCAATTCTACATTTCTCAAACTACTGAAGACATCAATAAATGTTGCATCTTGTTTTTAGTATTTTCATTTCTCAAGCACATAGTATATTAATTGTGCCACTAGTGTTTTATTTTATTTTTTTGAATGGAGCTTCTGTTTGATGATGGAGTTGGAACATGCCCACAAACATGAGAATTTTATGATTGAGATATTTTCTGTTTGAAATAAAGCTCACAAACTGTCACCAAAAATTAATAAATGCATCTTCAACTGATTTTGTTGTAATGCCTTCTGAGCCCTAGTATATCTCCATATGAATTATATTTTAGTGAGAATATAAATAGTGTGCTCAACCATTGTAGACACATATATACTACTTACCAAGAATTGGCCACAATACCTGATCTATTTTGTATATTCTATTCTTTCTAAAGATTTACAGATCATTTGATTATGAAAGATGCTGTAAAACTGTCACATATAATAGGAATATACAGAAAATAGTTGTTAATATATTAAAATATTGTAGCAGACACTGGGAATATACGAGTTGACTGAGTATGTCTTAGAAGTAAGGCTGCCCCCAAAGAAGCATAATTGTGAGGGGCATATAGAAGTTTTCTAAATAGAAATATATATAAAGAAAAGTATAATTTAAATGGAAAATATAAACATGAAAAGAGATGTAGCTGTTTGTCAAGAATTTCATCACCTTTGCTGTATGTACATAATATAGGTGTATTAGTCTTGAAAGTGAATACATGTTCCTAGTACAAAGTTACATACTGGAAAAGATGGGCAAAAACCTAACTACGTAGTGAACATTGTGATCCATATGTTTTTAGCAGCATGGTTCCATTAAGAATTTGTGAGCAAGGAGAGGCAATATTAAGTTTACCTTATTAGATGAGGTTGTTTGCAACCAATATGGAGGATGAATAAGACAGGTTATTTGAGAGAAATAGGTAAGATTGGCTATAAATGAATACACCAGTACTAAACTGTGGGAGGAGAGGTACTAGCATCATTCTGAACATGAATTAAGGTGGGCCAAGGTCAAACAGTGCATTAATCGGTTCCTAAAATCAATAAAAAAGAACCACTAGTATTTATTTACAAAATTATATTTTTCTTGGACCACCCACATCAGGAATTAAGGGATTAGAAGTTTAACAAGAGAAGAAAGTTCCAAGCTAACAAATCTGTGATTTTTTCTGCCACTTTGCAGATCTCTCTCTTTCCTGGAATAAAAGCAGAGCCAGGAGAACCATCAGGGAGCCTCATTTTCACCAGTTCCTCTATCCCAGCTACTGATAACATTCTATAGTGCTCTTTTCATTGGCACTTTTACATCATCATAAAATACCCCATATGCTAAGCACTTGAAGCTGGGGGCAAATGATCTCACCATTTCAGTGTGTAGTGTTTGCTACCAGACTTTTTGATAGAAAGCTGTGATGAGTTTCTGAATAAGACATCTAGAAAACTCAAAGAATCATCGAAATTGGGCTCATAGCACCTTACAGAGACTGAATAGCCAACCAGAATACTTGCATGGAACCGAACTAGGCACTTTTCACATAAGTTAGTTATACAGCTTAATCTTTGATGGGACATGTCATTGTGTAAATATGTTTCTCTTATTTCAAAGCACTGTTGGACAATAGTAGGTGGGACTAGGAGAGGTACAGGATTCTGGGAAACAGGAGGGAGTCCTGATGTGATCTTGGGAGGAGTCTGGAGTTCTCAGTAAGACAAGAACATGTAGAAATATATATATATATATATATATAAGTAATTATGGCTTAATATTTTGACAGAGCGAGCCAATAAGAAATGCTAGTAACTGAACAACAGCTTTATAACTAATAGAGTCTCTGTGTTATTTTAGGGCTGATGCGGCAATGGGAACAGGCTGGCAGGAAAGTGTTAATAACAGATTGGTTTCTCCCTGAAACTTATTTGGCAAAGGGTATATTGTAAGAGTTGTAGTGTGTAAATTATGGCAAAACTCATGATCATGTAAGCAAGACAATTTCCTTCAGCCCCAGGCATAGTAAGACGTCGGTGAAGTGTGACTCCTCAAGTGACATCTTTTTTTTTTAATTAATTAATAAAAATTTCCCCTAGCCAGATATTAGTTCCCTCCATTCCTCCATCCCTCCTTCCCTCCTTTCCTTTCTCCCAGTCTTTTCCTACAAGTGTCCCTCCTCTGCTTAGCAATCTTCCTCTTTTCTCTTCAGAAAACGGCAGGCCTCTCATGCATATCAGCCATCCATGACATATGAAGTTGCTTTAAGAATAGGCACCTCCTCTCCTGGATAAGACAATCTGGTAGGAGGAAAGGGTCCTAAAAGCAAGTAGCAGAGTCAGAGACATCTTCTGCCCCCACTGTTAAGAGTCCCAAAAGAAGATTTGATGGGGAATGCTCTTCTGTATATATGTTTGTCTAATTGTTTAATGAATAGAACACTGATGGACCAGGCAGGAAGTAATGTAGCATGGCAGAGACTGCCACTAACTAACCATAGAGGTCTGGAGGTTAGTAGAGATAGGCAGGAAGTGACATAGCTGGCAGAATCAGAATATAAGCAGGGACAAACAGGAAATCACTCTCTTCTCTTTCCCAGTCCAGCTTTCCCAGTAAGCCAAAACCACATGGAAATACTTAGACTAATAGAAAAATGTGGTAATATTTAAGTCAGAGCTAGCCATACCCAATGGCCAACAGTTTCATAATTTATACAGCATCTCTGTGTGTTATTTGGGGCTGATGCAGTTGTGGGACCAGGCTGACAACGGGAAAGTGCTTGTTACACCAATCACTGGGATCGATATGTAAAATAATAAATTAAAAAAAAATGCTTTGACTCCAAAATTTAACTTGAAGAACAAGTTACTGGGGAAAAGGATTCCTATTTTTGTTTCCACAGAAAATGAAAAGATGTGGATTCCTTCCAGACTAATGTGGTTTGATCACGCCAGACCACCTGAAACAGAGTACAAGCTGATCCTACATTCAAAACAGCTGGACAAAACAGCCCTACAGACTACAGCTAGGATATCTGAATCTTCTTCGAATCCCCCAAAACAGCACCCCTTACCAGCAGGAAGTAGTTTGGAAAGAATGACGCCCAAATTCCCAAATATTGTGTATAAATGTTTGTTTTCATTTAATTGGACTTTGTTATATAAAATTAAATTAAAAAAAGAAAAAAAAAAACATTTCCTTTAAGCTGATATTCCTTCCATTATATGATGAAGAATAAATCTTGAGCTACTTCTCAAGACAAATTCTGGGAGAAAGCATCACCAAACTTGCTGCAGGAAGTCAGGCACTGAGCTAAGAAACTGGGGAAGAAAGTTTCATAATGTATTTGCACACTGTCTAATATTAGTATATAAACATTTAATAGGAAACTATAGTTATATTAGGCATGTATTATCTAAAATATAAAATTACATGTTCATAAAAAGTATGACTTCACCTGTTTAAGTCCCATGCTTTTTACAGAAAGAATTTACGGTAGCTAATTGGGTACCCTCCATGTAGACTAATATTATTGTTTTATCAGAGGTCCACTACCTCTATTATATAAATGCAAACAGTAGAAAGGCACATTATGTGACATGGTTTAATTATATTCTCCTCTACAGCTCCCAAATTTGGATTATTATTTCCATGGATTTGGAAAAGAAACAATAGACAGTTTGAGTATTAGAAAGATATAGAACCATGATTCTCTGTTTTGTTATTTCTCATAAGGAGAGAGAAAGAGAGACTGGAACAAGGAAATCATGGAACTTAACCTACAAAGCATTTAAAACATTTTCTAAAAGAATATGTTTATGCCATCCCAAGCAGGAAGCATCCCAAAGGATCCTTACAGAATTAGTAGAACCAATAGATTATCATCATTGAAATAAAGATACAGAAAATGGAGATTCTCATGGAACATTTAATCCAATACCTGTACTTCATAAATAGGGTAGTCAAAAAATCTCAGAGTAATGAAATAACACTTATAAATCACAAAGTAATGGAAAAGCTAACTGGGGCTCTCTGATGCCAACTTGAACTTTTTTAGTAAGTAGTGCACTTCTGGATGACTTACATGTGGGGAAGCACTGTTTGAGAGGGCTCTGCTTTGATTCTCTCTACAGAATAGAAGTCTGTGAACTAGGGCACATTTGCTTTTTGAGCTTTCAGTGGAAGGAAAAATCTGGCTTTTTGGGGTTTTGTTTTGTTTTGTCTTTAAGTGACATAAACCACTATTTAAACTAATGCTCAAGATCAAATACTGGAAGGTCATTTGTTTAGAAACTAAATGTTGCATAATTCAGATTTTTCAGATCAGGTAGAACATTCTATGCAGTTATTTCTCTTAAGGAAAGAAGAAATTAGAAGATATGATTCCAAATAGTAAAAAAGAAAAGCATTCACAATATTCACTAGAGGCTCTGCTGGTTAAAAGATTAAAGAGTCTTCCCTAGGTTTCTAGAAATACTTAGTAACCCAGTTTCTCAAGATCCCGTTATATCACAGCAGGATGTGTGTCTGAGAGCTTTTGGTTGGGAAAGCTTAGCCTCAGGAGAAAGAAGAGCCAATCCACTACAGGGAGATGTCCTTTTCTTTTCTTTCTTTCTTTTTTTATTTTTATTTTGTTAATTTTTGCCAAGTTTCACCTTTATTAATTAAATTAATCAAATGGACATTTTTCACTTTTCTCCTATAAAGCCCAATTTAGAAGCCATTCAAATACAACTTGCTCTCAGAATCATGCTAATTGGATCTCTTGTAATTCAAGAGATGGCTCCTTGATGAAGATGGTAATGATACACTCACAAGGGAATATGAGGAGGCATACTACTAGTCATTGTTTAAAGATAAAAATATGAAGCACCACTTTTCAAAGTTGAGTTATGTTTATTAATGAGGTAGGAAAGTTGATGTATCTCTTATTCTCATAGTAAAACTAAATATTTGTGAAATATTAACAATAGAAATATACCCTATAATAAAAAACTACACGTTCAGTAAGAATAGGAAGCTTCTGTGTCCTAGGGTGAATATATGTGTCCTTTTCAGCTCCATGGTGATGGTTTTCTCAAAGAATAATAGATTCCCAACTGATAATATAATTTTACACATATAGAAGTCTATTTTAGTGTTGTCTCTCAAAATAAGTGGTTCAATTACAGTCAATTGCTATTGCCCTTGATTTTCCTAGAGTGAAAGGTAAGCCCCTATCCCTGAAGAAACCATGCACTCAAAAACAGGTTCCAGATGACTATGATTTGGAACTGACTGAAAGTTTTCTCCTTGAGAATAGCATTGATAATACAAGAAGATGCCACATAAACTTCCAAAGAGGAGAAGTAACCCATATTCTTATCTATCTTGATGTTTATGACCCACCACAACCAACATGGCACAATAACCCCACAGATGCAGTAGTGGCATGCATACCTCAGCAGTAACCAACAGCTTTATAATTGGACTTAAGGCCCACTCAGCAAGACAAAAATCGTGTCTAGCACTTGAAAACTAGTCAACTACACAAAGCCTTTAAAGTTGTCGGTCTTGAAGGCAAACCTACAATGGATACTTTACAAAGAAAGCATAATCTAAAGCCACATTGTAAACATTTGTCTTTATACCCACTGATAAGTGACTCTTTGGGCCTCATTAAAGAAGTTTCTTTTCATGATTGAATGAAACTATCACAGAAAACTACACTAATCAAAATGTAAAATTGTAGAGGCCAGATCCAAAGAATACATCTATAATATCACATGTGCACCTTAGGCTAAGGGATCAATACAGAAACAAGGGTGAAAACATTGTAAGATGCAGAGGACCAGGAAGTTTACAGTGAGATTGTGTCTCCTATGAAGGTCTGGAGACACACAAGTATAATGTCTCCAACATCTCTAGTTAAATGAACTGAACAAAAACAACAATAGACACAATAAAGTGGACAGGAAAAGCCCACAAGACCTCAAATCTACATAGAGAACTACAAGAAACTAAGGAATGCTGAAAGTGAAGATATAGCTTTCCTCAGGGAAGAGCACATTGATTGTTAATTCAATATCAATGATCTTTCCTGAAAACATACATACAAGTAACATTATATAGACTGTCATTTGTATTTTAGTATTTATAAATATAATTAATTAATGGGAAAAAAAGAAGAAGCCATGAAGTTGAAAGACAGCAAGGAGAGGTATATGGGAGGGTTTTAAGAGGGAATTGATGTAACCATATTATGGTCTAAAAAGCTAAAATACATGACCAAGAAAGAAATTATTTACATTTATTCAGTAAAGAATTACAGATGTCTTTGGAATCCATGAATCTGACAGTCTCAGGTCGATACTTCCCCTGCTTCATCTGATTCTGCATTTTCTATAGAACTTCATCTGTTTAAATGTTCATCAACACTTTTTACAGAAAAGAGAGTGAACTGGATCATAATCAGTTACATTCTCTTTGTCATTCAGTGACTAAGGATAATAGGTGTGATCCAAGCTTGGCAAAGGGACAAGTGGGGATGTTTACCAATGTAGCTTCATCAACAAAATATGTACGGGGGAAGAGGCACTTGTTTTTTTTTTTTTTTTTTTATTAGTTTGTGCAGGGAGTTGGGGTTTGAGTGGTCTGAGTATCTTAGAAGGGTACATTGTGATTAATAACTTAGATCCTCCAGGTGGCCCTGTGTAGGAGTTGTCAAATATTTAGGAGATGAAGCCTAGTGGAAAACCTTTAAGTCATTTTCAATGAGCTCTGTCTCATCCATTATGTAATTAGTTCTTCTGGGTGACACCTTGTTTGGCAATACAAAGTCATTTATGAACACATGCTAATGCCATGATATACTACCCTCTATTATCCAAGTCAATACGTTCTTGTACTTGAACCTCCAAAATCATGAGCTGCATAAACCTTTTCTATTGATAAGTTAGCTGTCTCTGTTATTTTATTGAACTCAAAGGTGACTAATAACTGGAAAAAATGTGTTTGTGTGTGTGTGTGTGTGTGTGTGTGTGTGTGTATACATTGCCAAATGCTATAGTAAACAGAGGACAGAAGTAGTGAGCCTCAGAGTCAATCGGGATGTTTCTGACAATGCTAAACCAATCCAAATCCACCCTCAGCTGGGTATCAGTTTTCCTAAAATATTCTTGGATTTCAAAATTCTTACAGACATACATGTTACCTGATTTTCTAATGATCATTACAAAGATGTTTGTATTCTAAACAGGTTTAGGAGGCATATTGTCTCCTCCAGAGGCAACGGATTTATTTACATATTGTTTATTATGGGATAGATAATGTTCACTTTCAAGAGAGATGAACAAAGTCTTCAGCATATTAGAAGAGATTCTTTTTCCTTACACATGGACCTTTCTCTAGAAAAGTCAACATCCTTTGTGAGCAAACTTTGTTTTCTCTTTCGCTTTTCTTTATAACATTAAGACTAATGTCAGCACAAAAGTGATATAGTTAATTCTAATGTTGTGAGTAATTAAGTCTTGTGCAAGAAATGTTGAGAGACTAATTTTCACTTGGGAGGCAGAGTTAAAATTTAGACCACTCATGTTTTTAAAATAAGTTTATTTTAACTTTGTGTGTTTGTGTGTTTGCATGTTTACCTACATGTATGTAAGTCTACCATATGCATCCCTGGTACCTGTGGAGTCCAGAAGAGGGCATTGGATCCCCATTCATGGTTGTAGGTGTGCCTCAATGGGAAGACTTTTTACATAGCATGCATGACATCCTGGGATCAGTCCTTAACAATACATAAAACCAGGCATGGCAGCGAACATTTATAATCCAAGTGTGCTGGAGATAGAGGGGGGAACATTAGAGGTTCAAAATCATCCTGGCTATATAGCAAGTTTAAGCTTAGCCTGACAACGTGAGTCTTCATCACATTAAAAAAAAAAGACATTCTGACCAGAAACATCATAATAGTGTGTAAATGGTATATAAAATGGTATTTATAATTTACATATAAATTCTGTTGTCTTAGAGTCATCATTATGATACAGGAAAGTTGGAAGAACTGAATATATTGGAGACTCTTGGATTCTGTGTATCATCCTACTTACCCAGTACTTTGTATAGTAAATAACATATATTATCATTTAATTTGTAAAGGTATAAATTTACATAATCTCTCTAAAGAGGCTTACAGGAGTTTTGCTAAGTAATATTTACTTCTTAAAGTTTTAATTCTAATATCGGGAGTTACAAATAACAGATAGCTTGAGTTACATTAAAAATAATTTTTGCATTTAACATTTTTCTGCAGAAAGAACTGCAGAGAGATAAACTCTTAGGCATACCTACAGAATTAATTCTTTAGTTGGTATAAAATAGAAACTATGACCTAAAACTCAAGCACTAAGAACTAAATTGTTTCCCTTCTTTCTGTTGGTATTCTAAGAATGTGTCTCAGAAACAACTCTCAATGAATATTTTGCAAAGTAATTTTCAGTGATCAAAATGTTATTAAAATCTATTTACTCTTTTTCCACATCATTTAAAGTTTTTATTTTTGTGATTAGGATACAATTACCTTTCTCCTTTCCTTTTCCTCTCTCCAAATCTTTGATATAACACTCCCTACTCTTCTTCAGATTCACAGCATCTTTTTTCACTGACAACTACAGCACACACACACACACACACACACACACACACACACACATGCACATTCCTAAATATAATCCTAAAATATAATATAAATTTCCAGGTATATATGTTTTCAGGACTAATTTTATATGTATAGAGGAACAGAGCTTTAAGAAGGACAGCTAGATACAAGCTAGGAAGATGTTGATGATGACGGTTGGAAGCCATAACAACAGGGTTAGGGCTACATGGAGATGAGCCACCTGAAAGAGTATGAAGGAAAATAAGTGAATCATCAAGCAGATTAAACAAAATAGATAATTTTTTATATTGAGAGAGACTGGAAGCAATGAAATTCAGACCCTGATCTTGTATGCTAAAGAGACTGAATCTTTTTAGAGAATTGATTGATATGTGGGATGATATGAGCCTTATGCATCACATTGTACCCAACACTAAGGTGTTCCTCAAGTCTTGTTGGGAACATGTCAAAAGCATTTAATAAGTGTTTAGAGGGGGAGGTTTTTTTTTTTTTAAAAAAAACTATAACAATTCAGTAACCCTATTGAATAATATATGAGTTTATGATTTATATTGCTTTGATGAATATGCGAATTGAAATATGACTTCTATTATGTATTGAATGGTTTATTGTGTAAACAGATAAATAACTAACAGATAAAAATCTTTCTTGCAAAAGATTGCCAGAAAAAAAAAACTGTGGAAATAAAAGAATCAGTATGGATAATTAAGGGAAATGTAATAGAGGATGCTACAGTCATTTTCTGAGGCATTCATGAGTAACAAGCAGGTTACACAGTTGTGAAAATGTTCCTTCTAATGCACTAAACAAATGAAATGCATGGTTCTAGTACAGTATACAAATGAGAAAAGAGTGAATGATGTGAAAGGTTTGGCATCCTGGGCATGAATGTTACTCTCCCAAGCAGAAGTATTCACCCACTGCTAGCTCCTCCTAGAGATGAGGGATCAGGCAATTACAAAATTTAATTAGAAACATGTTCCAATAACAGTATTATGTTATTTTTTCCAGATTTAGAAAACCATAACATAGTTGTTTTAAACATACTTTTGAAAAATATAAATGCTAACATATTTTTAGTTATTATTCAGTGTTGGGGACTGTACCCAAAACTTCATGCATGGTAGGCAAATGCTGAGCATCACACCAACCCATGCTCCATTGCTTGCAATGTTGAGCCTGTAACTATATTTTATTCTTGGAAAGACCATGGAAAGATAAAATATGATGAACACATATTTGTAGATAGAGTATCTGATTAGGAAATGAAATGAAGGTGCAAAACATTAACAAATGGAATACATGCAAATGATGCATATAAATTGCCATTTCAAAAGATGTAACGTTAAATATATATGGTTTGATGAAGATAGCATGATCTTGAAAGGATGTACACATTTCCATTTAAATATAAGTTGGATAGTCTTTATTGTTTCCATATTTGAAGACATTTCCAGGTGTACTCCCCTTCTTCATGTGCAGGGTTCAACAGAGAAAGAGAATGCAGACAGTGACTCTGCCTACAAACACCCAGCCCCAAGTAGAATTCATGTCACCATGTATAGGAATTTTTTCTTTTTACTGAAATAATTAGTTCACAGAAATACTATTTTCTTTATGTTTCCAGGGATCTCACAGAGACAAGGAAATCTGAAGTGAATTATAAGCACCAACAGAATAACAAATGCATTCACTAAAACTTTTATTGGAGATTATTTCCTAATTCTTAAGAAGTTGAGTTCAAAGGTATTTTATATCACCAGGATTAGGAAAATAGATTAAAAAATAATCTCTGTGTGTCTTCACAAGCTTGGTCTCTTTTTTCAGAGGCCATAGTGTTTTTATAGTGTAGTGCTCTATCAAATCATAAATACTGCATTCTTGTCCTTCCTTCTAGCTCAGAGTTTCTTAAATTTCAAAGGTCAGCAGCACTCTAAGTAAAACCCTTGTAAATCAGATCCATGAAGAAAACATTATTTTAAAGTGCTTAAACCCAAGCAATAAGGAAGTTAGTGTCTACAATATATTAACACATTCCTTCTCGTTATCTACTCCTTATAAAATTAAATACGTGTTGCCCCCAATCTAGCCTTCACTTCAAATTTTGTATATCAGGAGTATAAAGTTCTAAATTGACAAAGAAAAACACTACAATTCCTTATAACGATGCTGAGGAGACATATCAGCAAATAGAACTATTCATAACCCAAGCAGAATGACCTTAGTTTAAATTGTCAGCATCCATGTATTAATAAAAATTCAAGCATGGCTATGCACTTGAAATTTTGTTGCTGTGAGATACATAGGCATGAAGATTGCTGGAGATTTCTGACCTCCAGCCTAGCCTCAAGCTTACTGAGAGTCTGTAATTCAAAGGAATAAAATAGGGAACAAAAAAGTGGGAAACATTACATCCTCTTGTGGTCTTGTACACAACACACACACACACATATACATGTATATACTATACACACATATACCACATAATCATCATATACCATATATCTGCAAAAACAACTTAAATGCTTATAATTTAAAGCAATGGTCAATATGATGTTTATGAACTTGTTTTTTCAAAACTATATCACTTGACTCATATATGGGTTTTAAACATAATGCAAAGATCACCAGCCTATAATTCATACCGACAGAAACTAGAATACAAGGTGGAAACTAAGATTCATACAAGGTCCCTCACAGAAGGAGAAATGAACAAGATCACCAGAGAATATTGGGAGAAGGGGTGGAAGTGAATAGAGAGTTAGGAGAAAGAGACAGGGAGGAGAGGAGAACATGTGGGATCAGGAAGATTGAGTCGGGGGATAAATAGATGAGAGACAGAGAAAAAAAGAGAGATACCATAATAGAGGGAGCCATTACAGGTTTGAAGAGAAAACTAACTCTAAAGAAATGTCCAGAAACCTACACGAATGACCCAAACTAAAAATCTGAACAACAGTAGAAAGGCTACATTAAATGCCTTTCCCTGATAATAAGATTGATAACTATTTATATGCCATCATAGAGTCATCTAGTAGCCGATGAAAACAGAAGCAGACACCAACAGATAAATATGCAGCCAAACTCCTGGAACCCGTTTGCAGAGAGGGAGGAGTGATAAGGAAAGGGGTCAAGTATAGGCTACAGATTCCCACAGAGACAGCTGACTTGAACAAAGAGGATATAATGGCCCCCCAGAATGATAACTGGGAAACAAGTGTTAGACCAACTCAGAGCCCCTGAACATGGGTCTCAGTTAGAAGGCCTGAGCAGTCTAAGGGACCTTTCTGACAGTGAAACCAGGATATATCCCTGGTGCACGATAGGACTTTGGGAGCACATTCCCCATGGAGGGATACTCTCTTAGTCTAGAGACAGGAGAGAGGTCCTAGACCGGACTCCAAATGACTTGACAGATTTTGATGATCCCTCCTAAAAGGCATCACACTCTCTGTAGAGTGGGTGGGGAATGGGACAGAAGGGGGGCTCATTGGACATGGGAAGGAGGAAGAGAGGGAGAGGGAACTGGGATTGATATGTAAAATAAGAAAAAATTATATATATATATATATACATATATATATATATGTAGATTTTGGTAGGCAGAATTTAATATAGAATATACTTGAAAGTATAATCCATTTTTAAAAATGCTGCTATCCATAAGAAATAAAATGCAAAAAAAATTGCATCATGCTTGATTCAGCAGCACATATATATACTAAAATATAAATGATACAGAGATTAGCATGGCCCCTGTCCAGAGATGACAAGCAAATTCATGTAATGTTCTATATTTTTAAAATCCCTTTAAAAATGAATAAAAAAAACAAAAAAGTGGAAGAAATGAACAAATCTCTTAAAGAAAGTACAGAAAACCAAGAAAAAAACAATTAAACAGGTGAAGAAAACATTTCAATACTTGAAAACTGAAATAGAGACAATAAAGAAAACACAAACTGAAGAATGCTGGAATTAGAAAAACTGGGGAAACAATTGGGAACTACATACACAAGCATAACCAACAGAATACAAGAGATGGAAGAGAGAATCTCAGGAGCTGAAGATAAACTAGAGGAAATAGATTCATCGACTGAAGAAAATCTTAAATCCAACAAATTATTCACAGGAAATATCCAGGTAATATGGGAAATCATGAAAAGGCCTAAGCTGAGAATAATAGGCATAGAGGAAGGTGAAGAAACCCAGCTCAAAGGTGTAGAAAACATATTCAACAAAATCATTGAAGAACACTGCCCTAGTATGAAGAAGGACATGCCTATGAAAGTATAAGAAGCATACTGAACACCAAATAGACTGGACCAAAGAAAAAAGACCCCTCAACACATATTAATCAAAACATCTAGTATACAACATAAAGAAAGAATATTAAGAACAGCAAAGGAAAAAGGACAAGTAACATATAAAGGCAGAACTATCAAAATTACACCTGACTTCTCCATGAAAACCCTCAAGGCCAGAAGGTCCTGGATAGATGTTCTACAAGTACTATGAGTCCACGATGCCAGCCCAGGCTACTATACCCAGAAAAACTCTCAATCACTATAGATGGGGAAAACAAGATATTTAGTGACAAAGTCAGATTTCCACAATATGTATCTACAAATCCAGCCCTACAAAAAGTTCTGGAAGGAAAACTCCAACCCCCGGAAGTTAACTACGTTCAGAAAGACATAGGCAATAGATCATCCCACTTCTCCAGAACCCAACAGTAAAGCAGGACAAATATATTCACAATACCACCAACACCAACAAATCTAAAACAAACAAGTACTAACAATCAATGGTCCTTACTTTCCCTCAACGTTAATGGACTTAACTTGCCTATAAAAAGGACCAGGCTAACAGAATGGATACAAAGACAGAATCCATCCATCTGCTGCATACAAGAAACACATCTAAGCTTCAAAGACAGACATTATCTCAGTGTAAAAGGTTTGGAAAAAATCTTCCAATCAAATGGATCTAAGAAGCAAAGAGGTGTGGGTATCCTAATATCTAACAAGATAGACTTCAAACAAAAATCAACCAAAAGAGAGGAAGACGGTCATTTCATATTCATCACAGGAGAAATCCATTAGCACAAAGTCTCAATTCTGAACATCTATGCCCCAAATTCAAATGCATCCATATTCGTAAAAGAAAAATTACTAAAACTCAAAGCTCACATAAAACCACACACACTTATAGTGGGAGGCTTCAACATACCACTCTCACTTCTAGACAGGACCACCAGTCAGAAACTTAACAAAAAAACAAAAGAACTAACAGAAGATATGTCTCAATTGGATTTAACAGACTTCTATAAAACATTCCATCCAAACACAGAAGAATATACCTTCTTCTCGGCTCCACATACAACCTTCTCTAAAATTGACCACATACTAGGGGACATAACAAACCTCAACAAATACAAAAAAAATGGAATAGTCCCCTGTATCTTATCAGATCACCATGCTTTAAAGTAGGAATTCAACAACAACACAAATCACAGAAACCCTACAAACTCACAGAAATGGAACAATGATCAATTGCACCATACCTGGGTCAAAAAAGAAATAAAGAAAGAAATTAAGGACTTCCTAAAATTCAATGAGAATGAGGACACAACATACCGGAACTTATGGGAAACCTTAAAAGCAGTGCTACCAGGGAAGTTCTTTGCAGTAAGTGCCCATATGAAGAAAACAGAGGATAGTCACTTTAGAGAATTAATAGTACAACTGAAAGCCTTAAAAAAATAGTAAAAAAAAAGAAGAAGAAGCAAACTCACCGTGGAGGAGTACATGCCAGGAAATAATCAATTTGAGGCTGAAATCAATAAAGTAGAAACTTGGAAAATAATACAAAAATTCAATGCAAAAAGAGTTGATTTTTCGAGAAAATCAACAAGATAGACAAACCTTTATCCAAACTAACCAAAAGAAGAGAGAGAACATGCAAATTAACAAAATCATGAACAAAAAGGGGGACATAACAATGGACACTGAGGAAATCCAGACAATTTTCAGGTCATACTTTGAAAACCTGTACTCCACAAAATTTGAAAATTCAAAGGAAATGGACAAATTTCTGGATGACTATCACTTAGCAAAAATAAATCAAGAACAGATAAACAACTTAAATAGACCTACAACCCCTAATGAAATAGAAGCAGTCATCAAAACCTTCCAACCAAAAAAATTCCAAGGTCAGATGGCTTCAGTACTGAATTCTACCAGAAATTCAAGGAAGAGCTAATATCAATACTCCATAATTTTTCCAAAAATAGAAACATAATGCTCATTACCAAATCTTTTTAAGGCCACATTCACCTTGTTACCCAAGCCTCACAAAGACACAACTAAGAAAGAAAAATACAGACAAATATCCCTCATGAACATTGATGCAAAAATACTCAATAAAATACTGGCAAACCAAATCCAAGGATACATCAGAGAAATCATCCACCATGATCAAGTAGTATTTATCTGAGGGTTGCAGGGATTGTTTAACATATGAAAATCTATCGATGTGATCAACCATGTACAAAAACAGAAAAACCACATGATCATCCTCCTAGATGATGAAAAATACTTCAACAAAATTCAACACCCTTTCATGATAAAGGTATGGAGAGATCAGGGATAACAGAAACATACCTAAACATAATAAAAGCAATATAGAATAAACCAACAGCCAACATCAAACTGAATGGAGAGAAGCTTAAGATGAATCCTCTAAATCAGGAACAAGACAAGGCTGCCCTCTCCATATCTCATCAAAATTGTACTTGAAGTCCTAGCTATAGCAATAAGACAACAAAAGGAGATCAAGGGGACACAAATTGGAAAGGAAGTAGTCAAACTTTCACTATTTGTAGACTATATGAAAGTTTACACAAGCGACCCAAGAAAACTCTACCAGGGAACTCCTACAGCTGAAAAACACATTCAGCATAGTAGCAGGATACAGTATAAACTCAAAAAAAAAAAAAAAATCAGTAGCCCTAATTTATTCAGATAACAAAGGGGCTGAGAAAGAAATCAGAGAAACATCACCCTTTACAATAGCCACAAATGATATAAAGTAACATGGGGTAACACTTACCAAACAAGTGTAAGACCTATGTTATAAGAATTTTGTGTCTTTAAAGAAAAGTTATGGAAGATACCAGAAAATGGAAATATCTTCCATGCTCTTGGATACATTGGATAAACTTTTAAAAATGGCAATCTTGCCAAAAACAATCTACAGATTCAATGCAATCCCCATTAAAATTCCACCACAATTCTTCACTGACCTTGAAAGGATAATAATCATCTTTGTATGGAACAACAAAAGACCCAGGAAAGCCAAAATAACCCTGTACAATAAAGGAACTTCAGGAGGCATCCCCGACTTTAAGCACTACTACAGAGCTATAGTCCTGAAAATAGCCTGATATAGGCACAAAAATACACAAGTAGACAAATGGAATCAAATAGAAAATCTGGATATTAACCCACACACCTGTGAACACCTGATTTTTGAAAAAACAGCTAAAAGCATACAATGGGAGAAGGACAGCATCTTTAACAAATAGTGCTGGTGCAACTGAATGATGATATGTAGAAGACTGCAGATAGTTTATCACCATGTATGAAACTTAAGCCCAAATGGATCAAAGACCTCAACATAAATCCAGCCACACTGAATTTCCTAGAAGACAAAGTGGGAGGTATCCTAGAACAAATTGCTACAGGAGACAGCTTCCTCAAATAACCCCAGAGATACTGGAGATTGACAATTAATAAATGGGACCTCCTCAAACTGAGAAGTGTCTGCAAGGCAAAAGACTCAGTCAACAAAACAAAATGCCAGCCTACAGACTGGGAAAAAAATCTTCACCCATCCTACATCTAACAGAAGGCTGATCTCCAAAATATACAAAGAACTCAAGAAACTAGTTACCAAACCACCAAATAACCTTATTTTTTAAAATAGGGTACAGAACTGAATAGAGAACTCTCAAAAAAGGAAATAAAAAAGGCTGAAAGACATTGCTCAACATCCTTAGCTATCATGGAAATGCAAATCAAAACAACTTTGAGATACCATTTTACTCCTGCCAGAATTGCTAAAATTAGAACCACCAATGACAACTTATGCTGGAGAGGAAGTGGAGAAAGGGGAACACTCCTTGCTGGTGGGAGTGCAAACTTTTACAGCCAATTTGGAGATCAATATGGCAGTTCCTAAGGAAAATGGGAATCAGTCTACCACAGGACCAGGCAATCCCCATCTTAGGCACATCCAGCCAACAAAGACATCTATTCAACTATTTTCATAGCAGCATTATTTGTAATAGTAAAAACCTGGAAGCAACCTAAATGTCTCTTAACTGAAGAATGGATAAAGAAGATATGGCACATTTACACAATGGAATACTATTCTGTGGGGGAAAAAAAACAATGGAATTTTGAAATTTGCAGGCCAGTGGATGGAACTTGAAGAAACAATCTTGAATGAGGTAACCCAGTCACAAAAAGAGGAACATGGTATGTAGTCACTCATATATGGAATTTAGACATAGAGCAAAGGCTCACCAGCCTAAAATTCCCACTGCCAGAGAAACTAGGATACAAGGAGGTTTCCAAGAGATTATTAAAAGGTCCCTCACTGAAGGGGAAAGGGACAAGACACCTGAGATGAGGAAGATTGTGTCATGGGAGGAATAGATGAGAGAAGAGAGAGAGAAAAAGAGAGCTAGAGCATAAAGTAGGGAGCCATGATAGATTTGAATAGAAAACTGAACCTAGAGAAATGTCCAGAGACCTAAAATACTCTCCCCAACTAACAATTTGAGCAACAATGGAAAGGCTACTATAAATGCCCTTCCCTGATAGAGATCAACAACTAACTTATCCATCATCATGGAGCCCTCATCTAGTAGTTGATGGAAACAGAAGCAAACACCCACAACTAAACACTGAACTGAACTAGAATCCAGATGCAGAGAGAGAGAAGAATACCAGGCTGCAGAAACACATAGAGATAGCTGACCTGAACAAGGAGGAGCTAATGGGCCCCCAGAATGATAGCTGGGAATCCAGCATTGGACTGACTCAGACCCCCCCTGAATATGGGTCTCAGCTAGAAGGCCTGAACAGTCTAAGGGACCTCAGACAGTGGAGCCAGGATGTATTCCTGGTGCACAAAAGGACTTTGGGTGTATATCCCCCCATGGAGGGATACTCCCTTAACCTAGAGACAGGAGAGAAGGCCTAATCCCTACTTCAAATGACTTGACAGATTTATATGACCCCTCCTGGAGGCATCACCCTACAAGTGGAGTGGGGGGATGGGAGGAGAGGGTGGTTGGGGGCATGAGAGGGTGGGACAGAGGGAAAGAAGGAGGGAGGAAAAGAGGGAGGGAAGGAAAGGGCACTGGGATTGATATGTAAAATTTAAAAAAACTTAAAAAAAATCCATCTATGAAAAACTTTAGAAGCAATAAGGAATTACCACATGCAGTTCATTGAGTAGATGCACATGTATAAATTACATAATCTATTCACATATATGTTAATATATAAATCAGACACAAGGAAAATTATAAATCATGACTCTATCCATTTCAGAATCTATCAAAATGTATTTGGAGGGAAAATGAGGACTGTTAAAATTGAAGTTCATCATACTATTTAGAAAATAATAATATCTCAAAAGTCTTAAAATTTAGAGGAAGTTAATAGAATGTGATGAATATATGATACGTAACAAAACTACTGCTTCAGCACAGTGAAGCTGAATATATTTCTGTATGATCAAGCAAGAAAAACCATATAAAAGAGATGATTGCTCATAAATTCTATGCTAAAAAATAAAACAAAACTGGAAGTTCAAGAATTCCATGGATTCATGATGATTCATGAGTTCATGTAAAAAAAAAATAATCACAGTTAATAGCTATCAGGTATGCAGGTTAAACAGCATCATATATGGAATTATGACTGACATCATGCACTAGTTGTAATTTTTATTTCTAGCTTAGAATTCCCTGCACATCATGGTTGCTACTGCTAGGCAAGGTTCTTTTTTCTCCAGGGTCATTCTGCCTACTTTAGAAAGCAGGAACAAGACAATAACAGGAAAAATATATTGACAGATATCCAGAGATTTGGGGAGTTATCACATACCCAGACACAAGTGTTCTTTTCCCTTTCTATGTGTCCTTCCAAAGTCAATGTGTAGGGCTTAAGCTTGTATGAGCTTGTATATAATCACAGTACATATATTTGCCATTTCTATTTCTTACTTTTAACCAGGGTGATCTTTCAGAAACCTAGATCAAATAATGTTATTTTTCTGTTTAAATTTCCCAGGGACTTCTGACTGCACTAAAATAAAATCTGAGTTCTCTCTCAAGGCCTGATTTGCTTACTACTCCATTCTTATGTCAAATCATTTCTTCATCAATCTCCAATTTCTCATCATGCTGTCATTTCTTTTCTATTTCTAGAATAACCTGTGTTTTTGCTCAGCACAAGGGCATTTAAGTTACTAACTCTGGTGACTATCCATATTGGCAAAGTGGCTCCAATGTATCTTTATGTTGTAGTTTAAATGCTATGAAGAAGAAGCAGAGGAAGAGGGGAAGAATGGATAGGAGGAAGAGGGAGAGGAAGAGGATAAAGAGCAGGGATAGCAAGAGGAAGAAAATAGATAGAAGAAAGAGGAAGAAAAAAGAAGAATTCCATAAGGTTCTGCCATTTTATATGTCCTGTGCTACTTACTCTCCAGGATCACAATGGCTTTAACTGTTGGAGGCTAGGTGAAACAGTTGGTACAATGTGATACCCACAGAGTTGGAACTTAAATCTGCAGTGAAAATTCCAGTTGTACAACAGGCAAGCTGTGAGTGCTTGGATACAATCCTTAGAAATCTCTTAGCCTCATTCATTCTTTATTGAATTCAAAATAAATTCAAGCATTATGCTATACACTAGAGGTCAATCAATGAGCATGAAGAACAAAACGCTAATTCATGACATAATTTCAAACAAGGACAAATGATATGACCTAGTATGAACTATCTTTTCCAAATTTTGATCAAGAAAGGACTTTCTTTGGAATTCTTTAAAAGGAAGTAGGTATTGAAACAGCAGCAATTATCAGTCCAGGAATCATACTAACATGCTGAGGATTCAATTTTCAAACACTCAGAGCTTATTTTGTATGATTCATTCTTTTAGAATTTCGTACAAGTGGACACTGCATATTGATCATATCTACTCCAGTTTCCTCTCTGACTCCTCTCAGTACACCTCTACCACACCCTTCCAAAATTCTCATCCTCTTTTAATAACTCTTGAATTTAGGCAGTGTTGTTCATATATGCCTAAGCTTAGGACCATCAACTAGAACATGGGATACTTCCCTAAAGAACACTTACTCCTCCTCCCCAGCATCCTTCAACTGTCAAAGTTCATCAACTAAGAAACTTCATGAGAACTACCACATCTATGTTGGGATTACACCCGGTTTGGTCTTCAACATGCCCTTCCCAGTCAGTTACAGCCACTGTGGATTTATGAGTGCAATGTTCTGTTCTATACAGAAAACCCTGTTTCACAGCATTAGTCCCCAGCAAAGGCCTCATATAACATTCTCCCCTCTCTTCACAAGATTCCATGTGCCATCATAGGAGGGAATAGAATATAGCTGGCTCATTCAGGGGAGAGCACAGCTGTTACTCAGTGTCTATACTCTGCCCTCACAATTTCCACATGCCATGTGAGGAGGGTTATATGATAAAGCTATCTCATTCAGGGTTGAACACTCAAAAGTTATTTATTCTACACTCTGACCAACCAAAATAAAGTTGTCTGATGGGGATTGAGAGTTGCATTACAGATACTTGTTCAACCATGTTTATTGCTGCTCTTTTGCAAAACCTAAGAAATTCAGCCAGGTAGTGGTGGTGCACAACTTTAATCACAGAACTTGGGAGGCAAAGGTCTCAGTGAGTTCAAAGGCAGATCTCAGTGAGTTCAAACACAGCCTGCTCTACAAAGCAAGTTCCAGGACAGCCAGAACTCCTACGCCAAGAAACCCTGTCTCAAAAAACAAAAACAAAACAAAACAAAATGCTAAGAAATCCAATCAGCCTAGATGTTCATCAACTGATGAATGGGATATGAAAACATAGCATATATGCTTAGCGATGTTTTTGTAAACTCTGTCTTCTGTTGTATGTAAAAGTTAAGTGTAAGGTACAAAGTACTGTTCAGGAAGCATAGTCAACACTTGAAAATGATTTTTTCCTCTCTCTCTACCCTTTTTTGTTCCTCAAGAAAGGTGGGATAAAGACGACCTTGGAAAAACAAAATCACACTTATTTTGACCAGGGTTGTTACTTCTTGCCATCACTTATTTGGTATATTTGATATTGTGTGTAGCAATGTGATGAGACACATTAGAAAAAAAGGCCATTTCTTTCACAAGTCTTGATCACACTTTTCATAACTATTATAGTGAATGTTGCTAAAATTATAACATTTTGGTAATGTAAAACAAAGCAAAAAATAATATATTGAATTCAAACCAATCTTCCTGTGAGCCTATAATTCATCATTTGTTAGCTCAGTAATCTTTGTTTGCATTTCTTCAATTTTTGAGACCTAGTTTCCTCTTTTTAAGAATGTTAATAAAATAATTAGCAACACAGCTAGCATTTTCTGTGTATAGTGTGTAGGTGTTCCTTATTTTGGTCACAGCATTAAGTACATAATACATACCTTCATATATGCATGCCCATCACTCTCTGACAAATATACCCAATTATTTTTCCCATTGTACAGATGAGGAACCTGATGCACAGAAACTTCAGTCAAGGTTTTCTCAAAGTCACAGCTGGTAAATATCAGAACTAATACTGAATCAGATTACATATGGAGGTAAATCAGTGTGTGGACTTTTGTTATTTGCACAGCACATATGAGGTTGGTGCTATCAGTGTGTCATCTCAAGAGATGGATCAGCAAGCCAGTGGGAGTTCTCTAACTCTGGACTGAGAGCTAGGGTATCTGTATAGAACTAGGTCCCCTGAATGCAGGTAAAAGTGGGTACCTTGGGCAGTTTGTGGGGCCACTGGCAGTGGCACTAGGATCCCTTGGTCCTGCCTCAACATAGTGATGGAACAGACTTCCATGACTCCCCATGGGTTGCTTTACCCTTTCTGAAAAGTGGACAGGGGATGTGGTGGGGTGAGGAGGGGGTATGGGAAGAGATAGAGAAGAACTAGGATTGGTATGTAAAACGAAAAAAAAAATAGAGAGAGAGAAAAAAGATGGTCTGACTGGGCTATATAGTGATAGCTTGCCTCAATAAAAAAATAAATAAAGGGGGTTCAAGGGAAAGAGGGAGGGCAAAGAGAGAGGAAAGAAAGAATAAAGGAAGGAAGGAAGGAAGGAAGGGGAACCTTTGTGACTTTGTGTAGGGTTCCATGTACTTAATGAGAAATGGAAATTGTAGATTAGGATCAATGAATTGAAAGGCAGTGTCAGTGGTGTTCAACTGTGTCTTTTTCTATACCAAAATCAGCACATATACAGAAAGGAAAAAAAGCTTCTTCGTCATTTTAAATATATACTAGTCTTTATTTTAAACATGTACACAATATGTTTTGATTAGTTTTTTAAGGGCATCCAGTCAATGTTTGAGGCGAACACTGTGAATTAAAAAGTGTCAACATTTTGAAAAATATGTTGAACCACAGGAATTTTCTTTTATCTGAATGTTTATATTTTTACTTTATTAATCTGAGTAGGTTCCCCTCCCTCTACCCCTTCCACCTCCTCTCCTGTTCTATCTTATTAGAAAGAACAGGCTTCTGGGAGCTAGCACTGGAACATAACAAAATAAAATATAATAAGATAAAACAAAAACCATCATGTCAAAACTGGACAAGCCAGACCAACAGAAAAATAGGAGTCACAAAAGAAAGCACAAAAACAGAAACCAACTCATTTTCACACTTGGGAGTCCCATAAAATACTGAACTGAAGGCTATAGTATACACACATATGAGCTGGTGCAGACCTGTGTAGGCACTGTGCTTGCTGCATTATTCTTTCTGAGTTCATATGAGTTTTGCTCAATTGATTGTCTTAGAGGGCCTTATTCCCCTGATATCTACTGTCATTTAGAGCATGATACATTAGGAGAACTTTTAGATAAAGAAGCATGGGGTAGTGGGGACACCTACTGCAGTGAAAATTTCTTGGAATCTATGAAGGTGGTCCTACTGAGGATTCCTAGTGATGGAGAGTATGCAATCTGAACTGGTCATCTCTTGTAAACAGAAAAAGGCTCTCAGTGACAGGATTTGGCAGCATTTGGTTGAATGGTTGACCTACATGGTCCAATGGAGATCCAAACATGCCAGACTGATGCTAAGACAGATGGATGATGTCTGTAAATGGAGAGCAGTAACCCATTGACTAGAGCTCCATCCACACAATTCATTGAGTCTGGAGAGGTTTAACTGGTGACTCCATGGAGCCTTCACCAGTATGTTCTAGTCTCTTTGATGAGAAATGATATTCTGTAGGCTATTGAAAGAAGAACATGGACACCAACTCAGCTACAAAAACTTTGACCTACAACCTGTTCTCTGGGGCACATATGTGCTGAGCCTTTGGTGGTGCAGAGCTTGTAGGAGTGACCAAACAATGTCTGATATAACTTGAGGCCACATCACAAGAGGTAGTCAGTCTCATGCCTGATTCTGCTTGGTGTCCAGGAACCGGAGAAGTGTGTGTGTGTGTGTGTGTGTGTGTGTGTGTGTGTGTGTGTGTGTGTGCATGCTTACACAGGCACGCACACACACACACAATTGAAATACATGTATATATTATGTATTTAATGATTTCCTAATGATAGTGTGCTGTAGTCATAGATTAGTACCTTGTCCAGTCATCATCATTGAGGCTTCCTGCAGCAGCAGATGTAAGCAGGTACAGAGCACCACACCAGACATTATATGAAGAAAGAGTCTAAACTGGGGTTCTTAATGGGTCACTCCCCTCAGAGTTTGGGGAATCCTGCAGAGGAGGTGGTGGAAAGACTGCAGGAGTCATAGGGGATGGTGGACACTAGGAGAACTTGGTCTATTGAATAAGCTAAGCAGGGCTCACATAAGCACATAGAGATTGAAATGGCAAGCAAGGGGACTACATGGATTTGTACCATGTCTTCTGCATGTATGTTGTGGCTTTTATCTTGGTATTTTTATGGGGCTTGTAACTGTGGGAACAGATGTGTCTCTGACTCTTTTGCCTGGTCTTGGAATTCTTTCTCCTATTGGGTTGCTCTATTAAACCTAGATGTGATGGCTTTTGCCTGGCCTTTTTGTATTTTGTTTTGTTGTATTTGGTTGTTGTCCCACGGATGCCTGCTCATTCTGAAGGGTGATGATGATAGAGTGGATCTGTGGGAAAGGGTGGGGCCAGGTAGCAGGAATGAGTGGAGGAAGTGAAACTGTGGTCAGAATGTATTGTATGAGACAAGATTCTATTTTCAGTTTAAAAATTTCTGGTTGTGGAATAAAATGGCTAAGGTAACTTTCATGTAGTTTTCCTTTACTAAAGAAGATAAACAAAGATTCTATAGGTTTCCCTCTTATTTTAAAAAAGTTTAACTGCAATAGAAATAACAGACATTCTCAGTGTTGATAGATTCCATCTGAATTATTTAAAGACTATGATGATTGTTTATTTTCAACAAAACCAGAAAACTCTTTAGTCATGTTATGCCTGCCCTGACAAAAAGGAATAAGAATCAAGAGAAATTACCAGTGAAACTTACAGCATATAATGAATAGTATATGACCCAAATTTGGCTAAGATTTCTATTTAATTTATCCTCTTAAATCCTTGTTTATTTACTATTTTGAGGAAAACGTATGTCATTGTTTACATATTGTTTACTCAAAACTAGAAAAAATATCCATAAAATTATAAGCATTTGATTTACATGCCAATTAAAAATGACCAAGTTCTGAAACACTGTAGAAGTGCCTTGGATACTAAGAATTAAAGGATAAACCATGTTTGATGGAAAGTGAATGAAGCTGGATGAGGATCACCAGATTAAGTGAAATAAACCGGAATTAAGCAGAGAATCAATGCATGTTTTCTCTCATCTGCAGATCATAGACATTTAAATAAACATGTATATGATGTCCCAGTGGGATAGTTCAGTAGGCAATGAGTCTGACAAACTGAATTTGTTCCCCAAGATCTACATAATGAAAGGCAACAACCAACTCTGATTAATTGTTCCCAGATTCCATATGTATGCTGAGGCGTGCATGCGCACACACACACACACACACACACACACACACATGCATATATTTATAAATATAAATACATATTTATACAAATATATTAAAACAAACAAATATATTATATATAGTAGTAAAAATTAAAAATAACATGGAAATAGAGGATGATTATTTAGGAAATGGTAGGAGAAGTGCAGGAAAAGGAATTGGGAACATTATCAAAGTATACTATATTCATTCATGAGAAATGTATATCAAGACCCATTCATTTGTACAATGAATATATACTAAAAGCAATGACTGGTCTTGGTTGCTGACTTGATTGGGTTTGAGGATACACAACATTAAGATTACTCACCCATGTCTTTGGGTCTTTTTTTTTTTCCCTGAGAGAATTGACATATGGAGCAGTGACCTAGAGGAGATGAAAATTAAAAGAAAGTCTGTAGAGAAAACAGCCTGCTCACACAGGGCCAGCCTTCCTTTACTATGGCAGAGAGAGCATGCTGCTGTTGAGCTCCTTCACTGATATCCTACTCCAGCTCCTTAGTCTTTATGAACTTGACTTTTGGAATACCAGTAACTTTGGTGGGAGCCTCTACGCTTTGCAGTACAGATTTGATGAGACTGCCCAGGAATCCAGTTTCTTAGACTTAAATAGCCATCAATTCTTTCCACCTCTTCAGTGTAGAAACAGCTGATGTTAGACTACTAATGCCCGTACTATGTAAACAAAGCTAATAGCTACCCCCCCCATATTGTACATATCATGTGTTCTCATGGATCTTTTCTCCATACAGCCGTGACTAACATACCAATGGGAAAAGAAAATGGGAAAAGTCCAAGTTCTGAGGACTTCAGATGCCTGAAACTGAATCTTGAATTGATCTTTAGCAATGCTTCAAACAATGAAGCAAAAATTCATCACCTCAGTATAGATAATGCCCACCATACTGTACACACATTTTTCCTTTCATTGATTTAATAAATCACAGCCCAGACTTATACATTCACTTAATCCATTATCATGGCAAGCTACACTGAAAACAACAGGTCAGGGGTATGCAGCAATGGACACACAGTGAGGTCCTTGTATTTGGTTCTTCACATCTGGCCTTTGCTTTCAAATATTGTCTCTAAACTCTGTTTTAGCTTGTTCCCTAGTAGTAACGAATCTCTCTGTTGTGAAACTTGTTGTTTTTTGATTTTCTTTTTTCTCCCCATTTTTCATAGTTTCACTATGGACTTCTGAGGCATGGAATCTAATCTCATGTGACTAAGAATCCCTTTGAAGAGTCTGTTACTGGTCAATGCGAGACATTTGCCATTTCATCTCTTAGTAAGATGTGGCATGAAGAGCTGCAGTTAAAATGGGAACTACATTAGTGGTTTCCTTTAAATATTTATTTGTTTTTGTTTTATGTGTACTGTTTGTGGGGATGTATGTGCACCACATATGTGTCTGGTGCCCTCAGAGAACAGAAAAATAATCATTGGATGCCCTGGAAGCAGTTACCACTTTATTAGGGATAAACTAAAAAAATGACATTTAAACACAAATCAAGGGAAAGACATTTCTAATCAAATTTACATATTAAAGAAAATTTCATGGATATATAATTTGAGTAGTAATAACTAAGGTTTTTCAAATTTTCAAATACTGAAGGTATTACATAGTGTGCATTAACAAACTAAAGGCATTATGAAAATACTAATTAATATGATTCCACATCACTACTTATCTCAAGGGTATATCTATTTAGTTTATAGAATATTGGATTAACCTTGAAGCCATATTAACATCGTTCACTAATAAAGATTTAAATTTCCCCAAATACCCATTAATTAGGTTTTTGTGATAAGGAACAGGTATTATTTGTGCATATTTTTGTTTATTTTTTTAGCTAGAAACAAAAGATAAAGAAATTGAAAAGTAGAGTTTTTCATGGCAGACAAACAGGAAAATAATTGTTTTCTTCTGTGTTGGATGGTGTACTATTGTAGGTTTGAATAGGCCATATTTATTATTTGGAAATCCAGCCATAGCTTAAAAATTAGTAAAACAATAATAAATCAACTATATATACTCTGCACTTTTCTTTTCAATTTTAGGTAACTTAAAGATAGAAGAAAAACAGGTAAAGATAATTAATAAAAGAAAAATTGGTACACCAAAAATTAATTATTAAAGTTAAAATACAATTGCTCAGGAGATCTTGTCCCTTTCCCCTTCTCTGTGGGACCAGATATGTCTCTCTTAGGGTCTTCCTTGTTTTCTAGCTTCTCTGGCAGTGTGGATTGTAGACTGATAATCATCTTTGCTCTATGTCTAAAATCCATATATGAGTGAGTACATACCATGTTTGTCTTTTTGTGACTGGTTAACCTCACTCAGGATGTTTTCTTCTAGTTTCATCCATTTGTCTGTGAATTTCTAGATTCCATTGTTTTTCGTTGTTTGTTTGTTTGTTTTTTTTTTCTGCTGAGTAGTACACCATTGTGTAAATATACCATATTTTCTTTATTCATTCTTCATTGAGGGTCATCTAGGTTGCTTCTAGGTTCTGGCTATTACAAAATATGCTGAGAAAATTGGGATCATGGGGGGAGGGAGGGGAGAAAGAGTTAGGAGAAAGAGGATGGGAGAAGAGGATATGAGAGAGCAGGAAGATTGAGTTGGGGAAAGAAAAGAGAGCACGAAAAGTGATACCATAATAGATGGAGCCATTATAGGTTTAAAGAGAAATCCAGCACTAGGGAAATGTCCAGAGCCCTACAAGGATGACCCCAACTAACAGTCTAAGCAATAGTAGAGAGGATACTTTAAATGCCCCTCCCTGATAATGAGATTGATGACTACCTTATATAGAGCCTTCATCTAATAGCTGATGGAAGCAGAAGCAGACACTCACAGCTAAACACTGAACTGAACTCTTGGAATCCAGTTGTAGAGAGGGAGGATTGATAAGCAAAGAGGTCAAGTCTAGGCTGAAGAAACCCATAGAATCAGCTACCTGAACAAGTGGGAGCTCATGAACTCTAGCATAGGACCAACCCACCCTCCTGAACATGGTGTTAGTTAGGATGCCTGAGTATTTAATATGGCCTCTGGATCAGTATTTATCCCTAGTATAGGAATAGATTTTAGGAGCCCATTCCACATAACGGATACTCACTCAGCCTAGACATAAGGAGAGGGCCTAGACCCTGCTCCAAATGATATGACAGACTTTGAAGATTTTCTCTTGGAAAGCCTTACCCTCCCTGGAGAGCAGAAAGAGGATGGGATATGATGGGAGATGTCATTCTGTAAATATGTTTTGCATACTGGTTAATGAATAAAGCACTGTTGGCCAATAGGAAAGCTAAGGAAGTAGGAGACAAGGAGGATTCAAGGAAGTAGTAAGGAGGAGTCAAGATGGACAGTCTGTAGAGAGTAGGATGCCAGCCAGCTCTCCGGTAAGATGAAAGTATGTGGAAATACATAGATCAACAGAAACGGGTTAATACTTAAGACAGAGTTAGCCAATAAGAAACTATTACCTGGCCAACAGCATTATATCTAATACAAAGTCTCTGTGTGTTATTTGTGGCTGATGCGGCAGTGGGACAAGACCAGCGGCAGGAGGAAAAACCTTACTCTTTACAGGGATAGGGGGTAGTTGGAGACAGGGGAGAAGGGGAGGGAGAGAGAACTAGGATTGACATGTAAAAAAAATCTTGTTTCAAATTTAAATAAATAATAATAATGAAAAAAGATTCTTCACACTTCACAATTATAAAGTCAATATGGTTAATTGATTTTAATGTGCCTTTATTGATATTAAAGTGGGGGATACATGGTAGCCTATCTCCAAATTTTATACTGAAATATCATAGGATCTCATAGGATCTGGGAATGCTTGCCTTCTGTTAGGAAGTAGATCAGAGATTAAACTCACAGAAGTTATGTTTGTGACAAAATCAATGAATTAGGTCAAGTACACAGTTTTGTTTGTTAACCCCTGTCTCCAACTAAACCACATGAAGCAGTATTTCAGGATTGGCTACAGACATTGAATTCTATCACATACTATTTCTCTATACTTCTGCTCCCAATGGTAGTAAGTAGCCTTCTGGGAAAAATCTGTGGGCCTATGTAATAGCATTCTTGTAACAGAAGCTGGAAAAGGCTCTCCTGTCTGAGTTGTTGAGAAATCTTAAGCAAATTGTTGCCTGGGTTGTTCTCTGAATGCTATAACACTGGCATTAAGGATTTCTTTTCCTCACTTCACCTCTTTTCTTTGTAACTCCCTAAAAATGTTAGAACAGTTAAGTCTAGTCTAATCTAATTTAGCAAAAAGAGTATGCCAAAAGGCTCTGGATTCACAGGTTACACTGTCATGTGCAGAAAGATGGAGTGACCTGGCAGCCTATCCTCTGTCCTGGAATCTTTCTTGGTAATTCTGAGTCTCAACTCCTCCTCATTTTAATCCTTTCCTTTCTAGCTTTGATCCCTCACATGAATATCTAAACTAAGTCTCAGAAAGGTCTGTTGTAAGAAAATGAGGAAGCAGCATTTTTTAGTCATCTATCAAAGGGATGTGATATGAACTCAAGTTACTTGTTTCATAGGGAAGTTGAAAAGGAGTTTACAGGAAAGAACTGTTTTTTAGTCATCTAGGAGACAGGCTATCTTGCTTCTATAATATCATTTTCTCATTCCAGATACCTCAAAAATATTAAAAAGCAGAGATCAGAGAAAAATGAACACAAACTAGTGTTTTTTCACAGCCTTGTATGTGTGCTTCTGATCCCTTTGACCACAATTATCTAACCAAAAATGTGTGAAAATTTCAGATTCTCCTAGGAAATACATATGCAATAAGTATGTCATCTTACCATATTAACCAATATAGAAAAAATTAAAACATGCAGAAATTTCTATTTACAAAATATATCCAAGGCATAATGTGTAAAGAAGGAACCAAAACAGAGTAAGCATGCTTTATAAACCCTCCTTCTTATGTCTGATGGAGGTCATAAATGGGGCACTCAAACACAGAGAGAAGCATACACACATAAAAGAATTCCAACAAAATGGTCTGTGGTTTATTCTATTTGCCTTTGTTGTGTTGTGAGACAGAGTTTCATGTGCCCAGGCTGGCCTCAGACTCTCTCTGAAGCACAGTAGGCCTATGACCTTTCATTCTCTTGCTTCCACATCCCAAATGCTGGTACCACAGGTATAAAGTATCATGTACAGCTAAAACAAAATGTTAGTTATGGTGTTGAAATCACACACATTTTTTAAAGGCCTCCTCTATTTTCCAAATCTATATAATCTTAGTTTTATAGTGAGGAAAGGCAATGTTCTAAAGCAGACTTTTTGTTTTATCCACATGATTTTTCTACATTGCACAGACAACAGACTATGTGGGCTTCCTAGGAATGCCTCAATTGCATAAATCTCCCAAAGAGAAACAAAATCCTACAGTTTTTCATCAGTCTCTACTTTACATAGAGCTCATATCAAGAGTCATGTGTGTGGCTCAGAGTAGATTTCTCCCGAAGGGGAATTTCAGTGAATGCTTAGCATGGAGGACATGGGACACAGTTGTCCTGTTTTCTTAGATTGTTTCCAACCCATAAATACATGTGGCACATAGTTTTTTTCCTGAAGGAAATTTTCTGCTGAAGGTTATAGTGTGATTTCCATTAAAACAGAAATCTGTTAGCTGTTCCTTAAGCCTCCAGTACAATGAAATCAATGCAATCATCAATACATGTGCATGGTTCACTGGAAGATGCAAACTGGCTTTCTCACCCCAAGAGTAATGGATTAAGTAATGCAAAAGGTTTTGCTCGGGTATTCTCCACAGGACATCACTTTGAAAGGGAGATTCTGACTGCAAAGCTTTTCTCATTGGACCTGCCAACTCTGCCTCTTCTCTCTAAAACAAAAACGTCCATTCCACACTGAAGAATGAGTAATGCCTTTAAAGTGCCCAGAATATGTTCATAATAATTGATACTTCAGCCACTGGTGCCAGGGCTGCACGGATGGAGTGCTTTATTTTGAAAGCTGGTAAATGTGTTTTTCTCCCTCTGAGACTGTGCCCAGATGAAGCATGCCCACAACCAATGCTGGCCCAGTGCAACCTGAACACAGAGAGTTTGCATTCCTCCAAGTGCAGGCATGCCAGAGGCTTACATAATAGATCTGACTTATCAAAGTCTTTCTTGAGGGAGCAGGATAAAGATATGAAACAGCACACACCTGGGGGCAATATCTTTCCTTAGAAAAATCTTGTCTATGTTAACAGTAATAGCTTGGTATCACTTTGGATTTTGTAATTTAGCATTCTTTTTAAATTCTGTGTATACACTTTTAAATTTATTTTATTAAAAGCAAGAATATATATTTTAAGTTTCTTGAAACTGTTTCTCTTTAGTGAAGAAATTCCTATTCACTGTATGCTATTTCAGAATTTATTGTTAATAAACTGCAGTATATATACTTTGAAAATTAATTATAAAAATAATGCACTTTATTTAAATAATTTCACTATAACTGAGATTGTCACCTCAATGCTAAAAGAGAATAGAAACCTGCAAAGGTTTTAAAAGACCCTTGGAAGCCTGCCATGTGACAAAACAAATTTCCTTCTTTTGAATACTGGAGTACTTAATAGAAATCTTGTGTGGATTTTTATTAACATCTGACTATGTCATATTATTGTGAGGATTAATGTTTTTAGTTAGAAAATTTTGAGTTAGCTGTGTAGGCTTTTTTGAATATAATTTTAAAACACTTAACATAAGATAATTGAAGTACTTTAAATACTCTAGAAATACTATAAGTAATTAATGATTTGTTATGCATTATCAATTAGTATCTATAAATGTTTTTGCATTTTACTACAACTTGAACTTTCTCATATAACCTGTTTGTTTCCACCCTCATTCCCTCACGTTGCAAAATTGTCACCAAATTAAAGGAAATGGTAATTGTAAAGTTCCACTTTAAATGCCAGGAGTTAAAGTATCAAGGTGGGTGCTGGGAATGCAGGTCAGTTTGCAGAGTACTTAGTGAGCATGAAGGGAGTCCTCACTTTGAGCCCCAGTACTGTATAAAACTAGATATGTGTCATATGCCTGTGATGCTTGCACTGGAGAAACAAAGGCATGAGGAGAGGATCAGAGACATCCTTTCCATAAGACCTGAAGCTAGCTGGAGCTTCAAGAAACTCTTATTTCAAGATAAAAAGGAGGAAGAAAGGAAGAAAAGGAAGGAAGGATGGAGAAAAAAGAAGAAAAGAGCTGAAAAAGGAGGAGCAGGAGAAGAAAAAAGAGGAAAGAGAAATGTCCTACCCTTTGTGGGATCTTCCCACTTTTCTTCACTGAAGGGTCCAAAGCACTCAAGTAAACAGAAATCATCAATAGTAAATAGCAACTACTTAACATCAAAATTAAGTAGAAACCATTGATCTTTCTGTTTCTCCAACCCTGAAATGGGATGTGTATGTTTTTTTTTTTTATCTCTTAATTCCCAAGAAACCTCAGATTCTACATAACAATGATATAGACAGGGGTAGTATACACAGACAGCTTCCTATAGAATTAAAACCATCAGGGAACAGTGGTTTATCTTGAAAACTGAACCAATGGAGTAATTTTCTTCAGTAATACTTGCAGATATATTTCTTTCCTTCATCAGCTTCTACTATTAATGTTTTCCCTTTTGGTGTGAGTCTACTAAATTACAGGTACCACGGAGCAGCTCTGATACCCTCTAGTGCAAATTCTACTTCAATCCTAATATTACCAAGTTTTAAAGGTGTCCAAGTTACTCACGTCTGCAAGAGCACACACTCACATATCCAAATAATTTATCAGTCCATCTTCTATGCTTAAACTCAGTTGAAACACAATATAAGTGAGAAGTGGAAATATCCATAGGAGTGACTTTTGAGCATGTCTGTGAGGATATTTATTTGATTTCTTGTTGATACAGTAGGGTCCAGCCCATGGTGGGCAGTACTATCCCTAGGGAGGAACATGGAATGTATAAGCAAGGTAGGTGACAATGAGCTCAGAAGCTTGCCAGTTTGCAGCAATGTTCTGTGGTCTGTGCTTGGTTCCTTTTTTTCAGGTTGCCCCCTTGACTACATCTTCTTCTTCCTCTTCTTCATTATCATCATCATCATCATTATTATTTGTTTTTTTCAAAACAGTGTTTCTCTGTGGCTTTGGAGGCTGTCCTGGAACTACCTCCTGTAGACTAGGCTGGTCTTGAACTCACAGAGATTGACTTGCCTCTGTCTCCCCAGTGCTGGGATTAAAGGCATGTGCCACCGCTATTGTCAGGCTTCTGCCTTGAGTTCTTGCCTTGGCTTCCCTCCATGATAGAATTTAATTTCCCTCCATGATAGAACTTGTAAACAAAATAAATCCTTTCTTTTTGAAGTTATTTTTGGTCAAGGAATGAGTGAAGAAGGTTAGAATTCTACTTTGGAGTTCCTACCAGTCAAACACACAAAACAAACAAACAAACAAACAAACAAATCAAAAGCACTATTAATTAAATTAATCTTGCTACCACCTGGAAGTCAGAGTGTCCTGGGCAGTCTATGGGGCCTCTAGCAGTGGAACCACTATTTATCCCTACTATATGAATGGATTTTGGGAGCCAATTTCATATGAAAGGATACTTCCTCAGCCTAGATACATGCAGGAGGGCCTAGGTCTTGCCCCAAATGATGTGACAGACTTTGATGATCCCCCATGGGAGGCCTCATATTCCCTGAGGAATGGATGGGGGGTGGGATGGGGGATTGGTAGGGGGAATGGGAGGACAGGAGGGAGTAGCAACTTGGATTGAAATGCAAAATAAAATTGTTTTTAATTTAAATAAAAATTAATTTTAAAAGCACCCATTTCAGTGGATTACAAATTAAAGATTGATGTAGTCATACTTCATGCTAATGACCCACATGAGATGGAGAATAGTTCAGCTTCAACTCCTCTGCATATTCCTTTCATTTTGAAACACAGGCCTCCAAACTGATCTCCTAGCTTTTCTTTTTCTCTTTTCAGTCATTCTGTCTTTGTACAGAAATAATATCACCATTTTCTATAGCACGTGGTTGTACTATCCAAGGTTTATGACCAAAATAGGTACTAGGGTGGTAGGAAGCATCCTTTTATTATGGATTCAACACGGAGGAGTATCCTTTTAGGATGAGTCTACAGGGCAGAGTATATTTTGAACAAATAATATAATAAAACTGAGAATGAGAATCTGAAAGGGATTCCCAATGTAATCTAGGAGTCAAGGAAAGCTTGGTGTAGCTCTAGCTCAGTGGTATTCTCATGAAGGAGATATCGGCCAAAATATTGTGCTCCAGAGAGCCTCTCAAGAAACAGCAACATCAAGCAAAAAAATTGTGAATAGGTGCACATGAGCATAGGTTTCTAGGAGAAATGCAATGAATGAGTTAAAAGAAAAGTGAAGAGAAGGATGCTTTGAGTTACAACTGTGGAACTAAACAGGTGTGAGTTTGTAAAAGCTTTAGATGGCCCTTTAAGGATTTGGGCATTTTCCCCAGTGGGGAGTCACTAAATTATCTTTAGCATAGCAGTGACATAATCATTCTTTGGAAAATTTTGGCTGCTTTACAGAAACATCACTGAGGTGAACTCTAGTGTCTTACAGTGCTTTTCATCCCCCACATTCTCTTAATAGTATTGTCTTAACTGCTTAAGAAAGGAAAATGTAACTATGTTTCTCACTTAGCTACTATAATAGAGTTACCTATTAGATGCTCCCAAATACTGTGATCAGAGGCAATAGCTCCCTCCCTCTCCCTCCCAGGGAGCTGCTTAAACCTTATCATTTATAGTGGTTCTGCTTCTCTTCAGTCACAGGAGTCTTTTTTTAATCCTCTCATCCCCCTGATGCAATGAGGGAAAGCCAGCAGTGACTAGGCAATTCTTGCAAGTATCTCTTTGCCCTTTTTAGTAAGGGGTGGAGCTCAGCAGGGCATTGTAGCCATTTGAAATAGGAATATGTAGAAAATTACTGCTGAAGAGCACATTCAATTTGGAAAAGGTGCAGCATGTGCTTCAGATGTTGCAGCAGAAATGTGTCACCATTCTGTTGTCATGACAACCTTCATTACTTTGTAATGTGAACTCAGGTCTGCACTGGGCATTCAGGGGAGAATGGAGTGATTCCCCTAAAGAGTGTGCAATTTATTCTTGCCTTGCCGTCGGCTACCTGTACACATCTGACACTCTATTCATCATAACTAACAGCTATTTTTGGTCAATTAGCAGAAACAAAGAAAAAAAGTACCCAATTTATGTGTTCACTAGTTAACTATCTAGAAAAGTATCAGTGTCCCTTTTGAAAAAGCAAACTGAGGAATAACAATTTCCACAACTCATAAGCATCTGAACTCCAAATATACTCTCTGCTAAGAGACTAGAAGTGGTCCAACATGACTGTCCAACACATTGTAAGTAGGAACCTCTGCCCTCTATAGAGTTATTTCATGCCTCCCAGAAGTTAAGGCAAGGCCTAGGAGAATTCACAGCAAACTTGATGGGACAGATATGTAAAACATGAAATAGTATTGCAGTTAGTAAAGATGGCTCCTAATAACTTTAAAGTTAAAACTGTTCTTTAATTAACATCAAGCAATACATTATCATTAACTTTGGGATACTGGCATCTTTAGATACTTAGGATTCAGCTAATTAATTTTTTACTTTCCTGTATCTTACGACAATATTATGACCAGGTGTGGGAATTTAGGGAAGAAATGGATTTCTTTCTTTTTACTATGACTTCAAAGTTTTTTTTTTAAACTCACATAAATTTGTATCATTTACAAGTTGCTGTTACTTTCTTCTCAAGTGACATCATTTGTCTTGTTTATTTTCTAATGAATTGCTATCACATGACTATACCATTCAAATGCTATATCAGACAGATCATGGACAAAGAGGAATAAATCAACAGGTCAATCAGTTACCTCCTGAATCCTACATTCTATAGGGACACGGGGAGATTAAACAGGAAATAAAACACCCTACACCATTCACAACTATCTTATCATTGTTGTAAGTCATGAAGCCTGTAGTGAATGTGCAGAAAGAAGAAGACAGATACTCTCCATGTATTCAGCAGACTGTAGGCATGAGAAGAAGGAACAGAATTTGGGAGGAGCATCTGTATCACTGCTGACACAGAAAGTATCTTTGGGAAGAGGAATGAAAAAAGATACCAACAAATGCAGGAGAAGGGAAAGGGAGCTGGGACATGACAGGAAGTTGGACTGATGCAGATGAAGACATAGCTTCGATGGGTTAAGAAGGCTTTCTTGTTTATTTATAAAATCTGTGTGGATCAGGAAATCAGATGTAATTTGGATATATGACACCTGCTGTTCTTTAGCTAACCCAATAAAAAGGTACTAACAAGGAGGCTGTCACTTGCCTTCAAGTAAAAATAGACGAAAATAAGTAATTAAAATTCACTCTTTTTGAAGGAAATAGCAAAAGTAAAGAGGGTGGCAGAGATTAGTAGATTGAATACCATCAATGATGTCAGGCATGTTAAAGTGGTCTGGTTATAGATGACTTAAGAGTATGGAATATTGAGGAATAGATATTTATTCAGGGAGAAGTAACTTACAACATAGACAGATGAACACCAGCAGGTTCCTAGTCACAAGGATGCCTCTGGATGCTCTCCTGTCCTGTCCTGCCAGCAAGAGAGCTCTTGTAGCCTACTCCTCAGATTTAGCTCCCCCAGGTAACATCCAACCCTGTCCCCACCCCCAATGGGCGTGGTTTGTGCCACAGGTGTGGACAAAGTGAGTATCTCACTACAATGGAAAATGCAAGAAGCAACAAGTAATATAACAAGAGAACATTTACTGATATAAATATCTCCATGCTTCCCTCACTTCCAGACTCCTCATCACATGGTCATCTTTTCTCTAGTACCAATACTCTTCTAGAAATCTTTTCAGGTTTGACCTTGAAATTGTAGTTCCTGTTCTCTGCTAAAACATACAAATTGTAGACAAGATAAAGCAGGTTTTCATGATCTAATATATCTAGTTTGAGACTCCCCAGGCTCACTGATTCAGGGAACCAGGAACCCCTAGTTCCTGGGCATGTAGGCAAAGTTTTCTCAGGGTAAAACTGTGTCTTGATACAGTACCTACTGAGGCAAGCTTACGCAGGTGACTATGATGATTATGCTCTTTTCCCTTTTATTCTAGACTAGTCACAACATCAAAATCAACAAAATGAACTAAAGAAGAATCCATTTTTTTTTTCTCAAAATCTTCACTTACTTTTGTCACTTTGGGTTGTAGCAATGGTCCTCCATAAATCTGTAGGCTCTCACATGACTAGTTATGCTGTTCCTTCACTATATCTTCATTCTTTCCATTTTCTGACATTCCTAAAACCTTCCATTTTGTTCCAGTATAATTTCTCCAAAACTACTTAACATCGTCATTTCTTAAGCCAAGCAGTCCATGTCTGGTCTGCTGCAGTCCAGTATTTGCCAACATTATCTCATTTGTTATTTACAGTTTCTTATATTTCTCTCCATTGCCAGTGTAACTAGCACAGGTTGTAAACAAGCCTATTGCAGAAATTAACGGGTAGTTTAAGTCCACATTTGACTGGGTATCTATGAAGTAGTTGAAGTTGAGAGCTTAAGGTTCTCCCCTCCCCCCACCTTTCTCCCTCAAGTTTTACTGTATTGTATGTAGCCCAGGCTGGACAAAAGTTATTTATCTTCCTAATTCTAGTATTGTAGGTATACTTACCCCACTGTACTAATTACATTGTCTCATTGCCCACATCAAATACTCAACAAAGCTATTTAAGGAAGGGTTTCTTTTGGCTCACATTTAGAGGGTACAGTCTATCAAGACTGGGAGTTAGAGTTGTGGGAACTCTAGAGGCAGTTGCTCACTTTGCTTAGGCAGTTAGTTGGTAGGAGGCAGAGACCAATGTATGTTGGAATTTGATTAACTTCCTCTTTTTTTATGTAGACAGATACTCTAACCCATGGATTTACACCAAACAGAGTGTAGCTCTTTATTTTAATTAACCTAATCTAAATAAATACTTCACAGGCAGGCCCAGGAATGTGCTTCCATGATGTTTATAAATCTTACCAGGTTGACAATCAATATTAACCATGACAACCACTGTCTTGATTACTAATCTGTTACAATGAAGAGGCACCATGACCAAGGCAATTCATAAAAGAAAGAATTTAAATGGCTTGCTTACAGTTTTAAAGGTTTAATCAATGATCGTAATGCAGGAACGGACAAGCATGCCACCGGAGAGCTATACTTCCTAATCCACAGCCACACAAAATAGGGAGGGGGGACTGGATGGGCCTTTGAAATGCTAAATCCTACCCCCAGTGACATAATTATTCCAACAAGGCCCACATACTCACTAAACATCCATAAATAGCTCTACTAACTGAGTACTAAGCATTGAAATATCTGAGCCTGTGGAGGTCATTATCATTTAAACCACTGCAACTTATGGCCAAATTACATTTTGCTTCTATATCATGTACTGTTCTGCAAAATGTCTCTCCTATATGGTATTTGAGTTTATGAAGAATATTTTATTTCTATGTGTGATATCTGTACTTACCTGTACAGATTATGGAAATTACCCATAAACAGTCTAAAATCTAGGAATATTTATAGGATATATATATAATCTGATTTTTCTTTCTCTTTCTTTTTGAAAGGAACTTGTTTTAAGGCAGGCTTTCTCTGTGTAATAACCCTGAATGTCTTGGAACTTACTCTGTAAATCACTGGTTTCAGAGATCCACCTGCCTTGGACTCCTGAGTGCTGGGGTTTAAAGGCACACTCCAACATGCTCAACTTTAGTAATTTGATATTCTGTAGCAATATAATTTTAAGGTATCTCAATTAGGTAGCTGGCTTATATTATTTCAAATTTGATAATAGCTATGAAAAAGATTATACCTCTACATTTTACATACTAACTAGCTCTTCTTTTACTATTTAGCAATACTTACTTTGAGGTTTATAAAACTTGTCTATGAGGTGAAAAACTTACACTCACCAACAAGGATAATTGTTATATATATAACTCCTAAGTCCCCATACTTTCTTTCTTCTTTTTTTGGGGGGGAGGGAGAGAGGACTATCTATAATCTTTATTTAATTATATATCACATTTTTTAAAAGAGCCATATAAACACAATACCTAAACAAGGGTAGAAATATACATATAACAAAATTGACCTTAAATTTGTATCAGTAAGTTGAAATACATATTAATATATTTATTTCTATATCATATTGTCTTTTTTGGAAAGAAATTGACTGTGATCATTAACCAATTCCATTTAAATGAAAACAAACATTTAAAAACAATATTTGGGATTTGAGTGTCATTTTCCCCAAACTACTTCCTACTGTTGGGGGGCCTTGTCTATCCCATGGGGATCCTGAGAAAACTCAGAACACTGGTCAAATCCTAGCTGCAGTGGTCTGTGAGGCTGCAGCATCTCAACTGTTTTGGATGTGTATCACCTGGGCCACTGCTTCAGGGGATCTTGTTTGATCAAACCATTTTAGCCTGGAAGGAATTCACAGCTTTTCATCTTTTGTGGAAACAAAAGCAGAACCTGTTTTCCAAAGTAGCATGTCTTTAGACTTAAATTTTGAAGTCAAGGCATTTTCAAAATATGCAAGTTGGATAATGCAGCAGCATTATAATCAAATGTCTTTTAGCAGTAGTTGCTCCTACCTCAGTAGTCAAACAATTCAAAGGCAACCCAATAACATACATTACCCAGACTCTCAGTGTTCTTCCAATCTTTACATGGCTTTTTAAAAAAATTACTCTATTTCTTTTAATTTTTATTTGTCTTGGTTGTTTGTGTGGAGACAGTGTTTTTCTGTGTAACTTTGACTGTCCTTGAAATCACTCTGTAGACTATGCTGGCCTTGAAATCAAAGATCCTCCTGCCTTTGCACACCCTCCTCCCCACAATCCTGAGAACAAAGGCAAGTGTCACCACATTCAGCTACTCTATTTCTCTTTTTGAGTACATTCACTATCCTTTTACTTTTTTTCTCCCAAGGCTACATATATTTTAAACCGTCTTTACTGTATATCTCTATCTTTTTCTGACCAAGAGTCTCGTACTTTCTAAAAGTAGAATAAAATAAACCATTTTTTCATAAAAAAACAATTTGGAAATGTATGTTCACAGTCTTTTAGAACTCATTTCAAACTGGTTATAGTGTTTCATATCTATAATACAAGCACTATAGAGACAATGAGGAGGTTTTGTGAGTTGGAAGCTGCTTAGGCTATGTGGTAAGCTACAAAACAATTTGGACTATATAATAAGACACTGTCTTTAAAAAAGAATCAATTCATTGAAAGCTTATGTCAAATCAGACATTTTGTTTATAGACATCTAGTTTTATCACAGTGATATTATCTCTATAAGTCTGATGGTCAAGAGTTGGAATATTCCTAGAAACAGATAATACAGTCATTAAAAAACAAAAACAAACAAACAAACAAATCCATAGTCTATAGTTGGAAGTTTTTTTTTTATTTTTATTTTTTGTTTTTGTTTTTGTTTTCTGTCTCATCTAGTCCTACTGGACCAGTTTCTCTCCTGATTGCAGGGTCCCAACATCAGTGTATGAAATAATACTCAGAGGCAATATTAAATATGATTATTGGGCCAGTGGCTCAGACATATTACTGGCTACCTCCTGTTTTATAAATTGTCCCATTTTTATTAATCTATGTACTGCCTTGGGGCTGTGGGTTGCTGGTGATGCTCTGGAATGATTTTTCCAGTCTTTGCCCTCTTTCTCTCTGTAACTCTGTTTGAATTTCCCTCCTAGCTCTATTTTGTCTGGCCATTGTTCAAAACACTTTAGTCATCAACCAATAAAAACAACACATATTTGCAACATCCCATATCAACAGTCATTTAAATTAATGTCTTGGGGAAGTAAAATATAAGTAAGTCGGCACAACTGTGAAGAGACTAAATGTGAGCTTACATCACTAACATTTATATTTTTGAAAATATACATTAAAATTGTTATTTAAAAAATATAACACACTACATATAATATAGACATTCCGGGCATCTTTAGCCATATATGAGTTGTTTTAAGAAAATGTTTTGAATAAGTTAAGTCAATTTGTAGCCTGCTTGCTTTCCCAGGATTTCTTTTAAACATCTGATCATATCTATGTTAAGAAGCCAGCTTTCTACAAGACCCTGTTGCACAAGGAGTCCTTCAAGTGAGTGAGTACAGAGGTTAATTAAGTACTTCCTAACTGAACAGGAAATACGAGCTTGGTAAACAAGATAGTTCACTTTGCTTTGAAAAATAATAGCATCTGAAATAAATGGCAAAAGATATGCTAAAATGAGGCACCGATGAACCCAAAAAGGAGAAATAATTTATGGTCACAAAGTGTTAAAACTACAAAGCAGCAAAGACCCACTAAAGGGAACAACAGTCTAGGCTGAACTGCTGTCGACCTCTCACACAAAGTGAGAGACTGCCCTGTTTCTAACAGTTTTATTCCTCCATCCTTTTGGCTCTGCTTGCAGTCTTCTGGCCTAGGATGCATAAGATTTGTATCCCATACAAAGAAATTCCCTCCTCATTATTTGGGACCCATTGAGTATGTCACTTTTTCTTGTAACTAGATAGCCACAGTAAATAAAGTATTTTCAATTTTTATATGTAGATGTAGTTGTACAGTCATTTAAAGATTTAATGATTCTTCCTCTCTATTGACTTCCCCCATTGTTAATAAGTTCACTGCTTATGTGAGCTTGAAATCTCCCTTATATCCCTAAGGATTTGAAAACTTGAATTTCAATTCTCTATCATTATACCTCTAGTCATAAGACAAGACACATGCAGTCTGCATTGTTATTATGTATTATTTTGCTATTCATTTATCCAAGTTGATCTCTAATCATATAACACATTTTATAGAGCCACTGTGCTTTGGTCTGAGAATACAGTTGATCATGGGCTCTCAATGTTGGACATTGCTCACACAGGGATCCTGTCTCAACAGCTGGGAAAAATCAAGCTTTCAGACTGGACAAAAAGAGTTGTAAGAGAACAACTTAGGTCTCCCACAATGTGAAAGGTTTCCAATATTGATGGGGTAAGTTTAAACAGTAGTATTTAAGGATATTTAGGTTGTTTAAAAAAATAAAAATAAAAATAAAAGCTAATTGGTTTTGTTTGCTTCTTCCAGGACAGAAGCTGTCTATTTCTTCCTCCTGGACTCCTTGATCTGGATTGATAAGTTTATAGAAAAATTCTTTAGTTCAGGACCTGTGATCCAAAAAGTGGGGCTAATATGGAGTCAGGCAGGAGTTTATCCAAGTGGTCAGGATCTTTTATGAGGATCTTTCCTTAATTGCCTAGATCCCTTCAGCACCCTGCCTCATAATCTTAAAGGGTCTACATTTCAATAGAAGGAAGTAAACCAAATCCTTTGAACTCCACAAAACCAAATTATATATCCCTCATTTAGTTAGTTGGGAAAGCTAGGGAGTCTCTAAATAGCTCAAAGTCCATTCCATATTTAACTTAAATGAATTTATAGGCAGTAAGTCTGTCTTTGCGGGTCCTTCTACCCATTGAATAAGGAACTAGAAGCTATACTGCTTTATTCTTTTCTTTTTTAGCACTGCTGTAAAATGTTAATTTTGTTGTCAAAAGAGCAAGAGAGCTGTATTGTGTGAAGTTTCTCTGTTTGCATGCTGCTTGCAAAGCAAAGATGACAGACACAGCTGGATGCTTTTAGCTCATATATAGATGATAGCTAGATTGATAGATAGATAGACAGACAGATGGCTTGGCATAGTGGTGTTCTTTTTTGTTTACTCTATTGTGATGTGGAATATTAAAATTCCCCATCCCAAGTATCCTCTAAGTTAAAGAAACAAAGTTGAATTGAACAGAGTCACCTGGGAGTCATGTCTCTCCACAAGACTGTAAACACCTTTCCAGAGATGTTCGACTGGAAAGGAAAGACTCATAGATGTTCGACTGGAAAGGAAAGACTCATCCTGAATATAAGAGGCACCAATACATGGGATTCATTGTGAATTAAATGAAAGAAGAAAGCCAGCTGACTACCAGCATTCTCTGTCTGTATGTATGTATGTATGTATGTCTGTATGTCTATCTTTTTTCCTTCTCTTTCCTCAGCTCTGTCTCCTTGACTATAGATGATATGTGAAAAACTTCCTCATACATCTACCACTATGCTTTCTACACCATGCTGGACTTAACCTCTGAAATATCAACCTCACTTTACCTGTCCTTCCTTACATTAATCCTTGTTAGGTATTTTGGTCAAAGCAATAAGACAAGTAGCTATGCATATGACTCTCTATGAAAACTTAAAAATACAGTGGATCTATGTATGATGGTATAAAAGATATTGTATTCATCTAGATGAAAGCAATATGAAGGAATCATTTGTTTAAATGTGTATAGTGAAGTTAACAAATTTTCTTAGGGCACAAACTAGCTCTGTTTTTATACCCCAGGTTAGCCTTTGATGTGTGGGAATAGGATATAGGCACATTAGTTAACTGAAAAAAAAATGAGAAAATGTCTATCAGTTAGGAAAGAAAATATAGAGGAAGTAGAATTGTGGGAGAAAGGAGATCGTAACATTAACTTCTTTATGCTTTCCTTTTCAGACCCAAATTGGATGTGTATTGCTTTGCATTTAAATAAAATAAATTAAAATCTTCAATAAGATAATTTTGGATAGTATTGTTTTTGTCTTTTAACTTTTTTTTTTGCCTAAGAAACCTTTATTACCACTCTTTGATTTCTGCACCAGAAAACTGGGTCTCCTCTGTTGTAAAGAAACTTCCCTCACAAGACTAGGTGTCTCACATTTCCTTGGTTTGTAGCATACTATAGTATAAAAGAGACAACTGTCTGTGAGAAAAGCATGGTTTCTTCTTGGTTTAGGGATCTAGCCTCAGGAATTTACTCATAGAATCATTCTAAACCTTGCTCAATCATTTGTAGATTAACAAGATTGAATCCAGACATATAAAAGAAAAATTTTGGCCTCCTGTGAATGTTTTGGTTGTAACTTATACCAGCAGTCAAAAATACTAAAATCAGAAAGTGGCTAGATAAGTAGGTACTATTTATTTCTACTATATTCCATCTCACTGTGTCTTGTAGCAAAGAAAGTATGATAAAGGTGCCCTTTATCTGATTAATTCAACTCTTCTCATGGATAGTGTCTCATAGTGGTCGCTAAAATGAAAACTGTTGGAAGGAAACTGAAATATTTTTCAAACTAGTTTATTTTTCTACCATTTTGTAGTTTTGTAATTTCATATCTGTAATGACATTTTTATCTGTCAGCTCAGTATTTTCCAGTTATCCCTACTCATGATGATCCAATTTCTTCTCTTTTGTTCTTTGTTCTGTTTAAAATAAGAAGGTAAGCAGCTTTGACACTGTCAGAGTTAACCCAACCTCGTATCATTGAGGAATTTTGTTCAGCTATGTTCCTTTATGGTATTGCTTGATATAAGTTCAGTTTCAAAACTCTGTCCTTACACTGGCCATTAGACTCCTGGACTTGCACATGAGAGACAAGCACTCTACCAGCAAGCTTCATCTGGTAGGAAAAAACATTAATATTTCCCAAGTATATTTTATCCTCTTTGTCTGTTTGTCATACTTACATAAAAGTCTTTTACTTTGTTAATTATCTAAATGGTTTCTGAAATGATGCTGTTGATTGCTTAATCTTTATAAATTTACAATTGTTTATTGGTGTGTGTGTATGTGTGTGTGTGTGTATTTTAAGAAGTTCAAAGACCAAGTCATGACTTTGGAGGTCCAAAAATAACTTGTTGGAGTTGGTTATTTCTTCTATCATGTGAATCCCAGGCAACACAAACAGCCCATCAGGCTTTGCAGCAAATGCCTTTACCTACTGAGTCATCTCTGAAAGCTTGTCTATTCTTAATTTACAAGTAAATAATAGGTGCTGTGATCACCTACTAGGTGATACTTTATAACCCTCAGATTTTCTGCTCTGTATAGCTTTTTCTGTAACTGACAATTCCTGAGAAATTTCTAAGGATATAAATTCTCCAATGCATAGAAGAACAGAAAGTCTTTAAGTGCTAATTATTCTGCTAATTAGTTGCCTAATTACATGGGCAGGCAGCCCTAGATTTTATTTTGAAATAAGACTCCATTCAACATCCATGTTATTTTCTTTACACCCCTCCCCCGTTTTTGGTGGCCTCATATTTTCTAAAGAGCTATTCCATTTATTTTCCGAAAGAAAAATATGAAGTTAATGTATACCCAGATATCAAATTTTATTAAGATGTGCTTTAAGTGAGACAATATAGCTATTCCATTGTATAGTGTGCTTACATTCAAAATACTGATGTGTCTCTTAGAAGAAAAGCTTCTAAGGTAGTATGACATTAGAAGTAATTTCTGAACTCTTCAATGCTTTTGCATGATGCATGGAGGTTGTTAGCAGCAATGGGAAGAAGACTTGATGGCAAGATGCTATTAACAAGGAGAGGTGATCTCATGTGCTTCTATGAGATTTCAAATTACTTGAACAGAGAACATACACCATATACAGGCTGTGCCTACAGGGTGAAGCCCAGCATTGTCTCACCTCAAATATCCAGCATGGAACCCTGCTGATAATGATGCATCAAGATGAGCACAAAGGTCCTTTTTGCTCCTTAAAGATTCATGAAGTCGCCATTAATATTGGTGACTAGCATGAACTCTTCTGGTTCTCCCCAATCCTAGAACTGTTTGGGGGGTGGCAAATACTTGAGGGAAAAGCTTGTATCCATCTGACCTATGGATGTTCTTATAAATCTTGAATTTCTAAAACATCCCTTCAGGAGGAAGAAAATTAATCTGATTTATACATTTTATCAAGAATGCTATTAAAAGCATGTAACAATGCTATGAGGTTTTGCAAAGTATTTATAATAATTACAAATTGCCCTGTGTATACTGTTTATTTCCCATATCAAGGCAATTTCCCATATTCTAAGTCAATAAAACTAGTCACTTTTCCACAATTGCTCTCATAAATAGAAATTTCATTTAACCAGACACACAGTCATACTGATTATGGAGCATTAGTGACTACATACAATTCACATCTGCATATAAAAAAAGTCTTCAAAATATAGTTTCTCAACCTCTGTTTGCTTTCTTGATTTTCACAGGCATCAGTGTGGTAGATTTTAAACACCATGTTCTGTGTGTAGGTAATTCTTAATAATAATGCTGTGTACAGTGTTAATTTTTTTGAAAGGTTAAAAAAGAAAAAATCCTCAGTGCTCCTTATATAACATCATCTATTTTTACTCTGCCACTAAGGATTGTCAGCTGTGTTTATATGGAGAGTGAACAGGGCAATTCATTTGTATTTTCTGTCCAATTGATCATTACCTGTTACTCCAAATGCTGGAGAACTCTGAGCTAGTTTTGAGAAAGTTCCAGACACAATAAAATACTTTAAGCTTAAACTCTCAAAAATATGAGCAGAAAAGTGGAGCAAAAGAAATGTGGAGTCTTCCTCTACTATGATTTAAATATTAAGGTCTGTCAGAGGATATTATGCCCAACAGTGACTAATGGATTATTGCAGTCTCAAACAGCAAGTTTTCCACTCTGCTTCCACATACCCAGCATTTGCTAGTGATGAGTTAACCATGTGATTTTTAAAAACACTATGAATCTCTGACTATAAAACCATTCTTGAAATGTGGCAAATTAGGGGTGAGAGGATAGATTCTGCTTTTCATAGGGATAAAGTTTAAGATTTCAAAAACTGTTGAGTGTCTCGTGTGTGTGTGTGTGTGTGTGTGTGTGCAGAACCAGTTAAGTAATGCATCAAATGTCTCCATATCTACAGCCAGCCCTATTTTGTGCTTCTGTTTAATTCTTTAGTGTTTTGACTGTTTCTTGGTGTTTGTTACTCAATTGATGTTTAGGGTGTAGTTTCTTTTGTTCATAATAGGGAGAAGATAATTTGCTGCAGTGTATAGAGCACTTTATAGCCAAGTTTCTGAGATCCTTCAGTGAGGACTACTGTTACACCCATATTCACGTATCTCAAAACTGATGAAATTGAACACATCCATAGTGGAGAGAATGTTTAACTCCCAAATGGTTGATGAGTTTCTGCATTCTTCTTGTCATTATTCTTCCTCAATTCTTTTGTCTTCTTCATCCTCTTCAACCTAGGTCTTCTGTCTTAGAGATCAGAACAATGAAAGTGAAACACAAGTATACAAATATGGAGTTTAGAATGAGTCTTTATTTCAATGCTTCCCAGATTTTTCCTTCTCCTGGAGTCATATAAATGCAAAACAAACAGTTACATATGCAAAAATTTTGCTTCTCTTCTACATAGCTACAAAGGCAGTGTCAACCTAGCTCTCTGAAGGACATGTCAAGGTTTTCCCATTCAATCAAACATTCATTACACAAAAGGACACTGTTCAAATATTGGCAATTAAATCTGGTGAGTCTTTTTTTTTTTTATTAGTTTTTTGTATTACATTAATGGACTTCAGTTTGTTTTATTTATTTCTTGCTTGCTTTATTACAGTAAAAAGATGCCACTTATAACCTCACAAATTACATCTCTTTATAGTCCTCTTGTGCAGGCGTCTTTTAATTTTCTGTAAATCTTCCAGTGCAAAATACAATAAGAAGTGGCCTGTAATTCAAGAAAGGCATACAAAGAGAAAGTGCTTTGAAGAATGGAAACACAAACAAGTGCATAATAAGCAAGCAAAATAGACTGCTCTGAATATAGACTTTAGAATATTCAATTAGATGTAATTTAAAACTCTTCAAATTACTAATTTATGGGTGCCAGTGGTTTCAAATGTTGCAGTTTTTCAACATGGCTGAGGCTCAGATACATGTTTTCCTATGCAGTTTTTTTTTCTTGACCAATTATGTTTTAAAGCTTATATGGCAATTTCCACCTAATTAAAAGTAATATAAAATAGACATAAGTAAAATGGTTTCAAATTATTTAAGTCAGGCTTGTCTTAAGTGACAGCTGAATGCTTTTATCAGAGAATATTTGCTTTTACAATAAATAGATTCACCTCTTTTATTTTCCATCTGTAAAGTAAGAGATTTGCACAGGTGAAAAGACACCTTTCTAACTCATCATTTCACAGGTCTTGCAGGCATGAGTCTTTGTAGCATAAACATTATTTTAACTGCAAGGAAGGCAATAAAGAAATAATGTGAAAGAGGTGTGAAGAGTCAGGATGTAAAGTATTTGCATAAATCTGCATAGCCTACACATCCAGAAAAAATTGACTCTCCAGCCAAATTTAGTTAGACAGACAAGAGCATTTGGAATAAGTTCTGATTTTTGATGGTAACACTCACTTGGGAGACTCATGCCTTATGTACTCACATATGTGTGCTTCTCTTTTCATACACACATCACAGTCTAATGCCTTGATTTGGAAGAAAGTATTCTCAATAGTTATTTTCTTCTACTAAACTGGCATGTCTCACAAAGGCAATTTCATCATAATTCTCAGAGCTATTTTAATTGTAAAGCATAAAGTATATGGTAAATAAATATTTTTGATCAATGGAATTCACATGATATTTTATCAACCTTGTCAAAACAAACAAACAAAAACAAAAGCAGACAGTGTTGAAATGTCCTAATGAAAGTCTTCTTGGCAATATCCAGAAACATCTGACTGAGAAAGGACAATACATTTAAAGCTATCTGTACCATCATTGTGTCACTGTACAAGTAACACTATTATAGTCCTCGTTCAATGCTTTAGATTGTGGTGTGATTTTTTGATTGAGCAAAGGAGAATAATTTAGTTATGTTTTATAATTAACATTTCATATTGAATTCTACAGAGGTAACACATAGCATGCTTTTTCCATCAAACCTACATGAGTAACAAAAAAAAAAAAAAAAAAAAAAAGAACTACATGTACACTATGTCTTTCATAAAACATGCATTCATATGTGTCATTCTGGGGCTTCACAGCACTTTTGAGATTTCTAGAATAATATAAAGGAATCCTGAGACTTGATTTTACTTGGTGTTTCCTCTGCCCAGCTCCCTCACAAGTTACTTGAAGATAATGCTTGATTCAATGTAGGTTTCCACCAAGCTTTAAAATTCTGGAAAGAAATCTCTGCAACCTCTAATTGTATGTATGCAAAGTCCAACTCTTCTTCTGGGTATGCCAAGGACTGGTACCTACATGTTCAAAATTATAAGTGCATGGCAGTTCCCCTACATAAACAGCATAGTGATTCCTGTACTCCATCTGGCTTTACTTCCCTCTAAGTAGTTTTCCTAACAAAATTAATTCATGATGTATGGAATCAGAGAAATCTCTCTGTGTAAGGATCTTTAATAGCTAATTACACGTAGAAACTCTGAGCTAAAATTTAAAATTGCCATGCTTATCAGTTTCCTTCCCCCTCTCCGACTTCTAGCAGCCCTAAATACTTTATGTATTCTTCCTTTAATGTAAAAAATGACAATAAACTCAGCTTGTTCCTTGAATTGTCCGTTTATTAATATAGACATATTACTTCCATGTTTTATTTCATCTACTTTTTTTTTTAAAGATACTCTGTATATTTGTGAAAGGGTTGTTTTCCTAATATATTTTCCTTCTATTAATAATAATAAACACAGCAAATTGTTTTAGCTTGCATTAATATATTGTGCCATTTTCTTTTGAATTATTTCTAAACTGAGCCATAATATATACTTCAGTGAATATGATAGCCAGAATCCCCATCATTACCTCAAGTTGAAACTACACCACCATGACCTCACTGCTTGGGAACTCACATCATGCCACTCACTCCGTAATCCACCATGCCCATTTTGTGATATCTTTGGGAATGCATATTTAACATTGCAGTTATATAATTGTCAGTGTTTCCATGCCCCAGTTGCCTCAATTAAATTGCAAATTCCTCAAGGCTAATTCCAAGCAAGCCCTACAGAATGTATTATTATCAAGGAAACGTGTGTTGATTAATTATTTGACTGACAATAGCCATTTAAATATGAAGGATTTTAAGCAGCATGAACAATGGAAAATTGGAAATGCTTTCCCCAATTGTATTTTCTTAAATATATCAGTTAAGGAATCAATATGAGAATTGTTAATAATGTGTTCATTGATGTATTTGTTTTCGTCTACAAAGCCATGTATAAGATTAAGGTGGGAAAGGAACGTGGGATGAAGAAAATGTTTTATGCCTCTACTCCAAATAATTTGAATGTATGCAATCTACTTCTTCCAGTTCTGCCCAGAAAAGTCAAAAGTTTGACTTCAATAATCACTGAGTAAATAAATTTGAGAATATCTTAACATAAATCACATTTCTTTACAGTACAAATTCTCAGAGCCTTTGATATTCACACACCCTCTGCGATTTCAAATGGTATGAAACAGAATAGGTAACAACATTTCCACCAAATCTGTTAAGCATGAATTAAAAAAAAAATTGCATATGTGTTAAAGGGAAAGGGATGAAGCTCAACAATAGAGGACCTGCTGCACATGTGCAAGGCCCTACTTTGAAAATTAGAACCATAAAACAAATCCTATTTAACATGCATATTTGCACAGTCATGTATATTGCTGCACTATTCACATTAGCCAACATTTAGAATCAGCCTAGATGTGTCTCAGCAGATGAGTGAACAATAAAAAAATTGGCATACTAATACAAAAAGGTGTTATTATTCATTAAGAAGAATAAAATTATGTCATTTGCAGGAAAGTGTTAGATTATGATTTTAAGCAAAGTAAACCAAACTCAGTAGGACAAAGACAAAGTTTTTCTCATTTTCTCTCACTTTGAGAATCTCTGTGATTTTTACTTTGTTTTGGTTTGTTTGTGTTTTTAATATGTGTGAAAATTGACAGGTGGTGGATGGAGTGATGGCTCATTAGTTAAGAGCATTGGCTTCTCTTCCAGAGAACCCAGTTTCAATTCCCAGTACCCACATAGCAGCACACAACTGTCTGTGACTCAAATTCCAGGGGATCTGACAACTTTACACCAATGCACATAAAATAAATAAATTGTAGCCAGGCATCAGTGGCATGTACCTTTAATCCCAGTGCTCGGGAGGCAGAGGCAGGCAGATGTCTGTGAGTTCGAGGCCAGCCTGGTCTACAAAGCAAGTTCCAGGACAGCCTCCAAAGCCACACAGAGAAACCCTGTCTCATATAAATAAATAAATAAATAAATAAATAAATAAATAAATAAATAAAAGTTTGAATGTTTACAGAAATAAAAAGACCAAAAAAAAAAAAAAAAATGGAAGCATCAAAAAACAAATTTAATGATACATGAGCATAAAATTTTCATAATGAGTTCCACTGTTTTGTGTTTTGCCTTTTTCGTTTTTCTTTCCAAGACAGGACCTTGCTCTATAGTTCTAGCTGGCTTGCAACTTCCTATGTAGATCAGACTGGCCTGGAGCAAACAGAGAGCTACCCATCTCTGTTTTTCCAGTGCTGTGATTAAAGGCATATACCACTAATACAGCAAAAACTATTATATTGCACACTGTGGTAATTTGAATGAGAAAGGCCCTCACAGGCTCACACATTGAATGCTTAGTCACTAGGGAGTAGAACCGCTTGACAGGATTAGAAGGATTAGGGAGTGTGGCCTTGCTGGAGTAGATATGGCTTTGTGGAGGAAATGTGTTACTTGGGGTGGGCTTTGACTTTTCCAAAGGGCATACCAAGCCCAGAGTCTTTCTCTGCTTCCCTGCCTATGGATAAGTATGTAGCTCTCAGCTAATTCTCCAGACCTTGCCTGCCTGCCTTCATCATGCTCCTCACTATGTTGATAATGAACTAACTCTTTGAAATTGTAAGCAAGATTCCACTTGCATACTTTCCTTTAGAAGAGTTGCCTTGGTCATGGTGTATCTTCACAGCAATAGAATGTTGTCTAAAACACATGCTAACTAAAAATTTTAAAAAGTTGTGTTCTAGTGCAAATTTATGTAGAAAATTCTCTGATTTATTAGGAAACATAGTTTTCATTTCATGTTAGAATTATGACTATGTTAAAAATAAGTTTTAGATTTTGAGCCTGTTGGTAAAATGGAAAACAAAAATCAAAATAGTTTATAACAGTGTGAGAATTAATATGTATACATGAAACAACTGATGAAAATGCATGCAGCCTTGAACAAATCTTTTAAAATACCTATTTCTATAAATCTAATTAAGTTTCCATAGTAGAGGAATGTACACACACACACACACACACACACACACACACACACACACAGGCCATTCATTGATCTCATCTATCTTTCTTTAACCCTCACATAAAGACATCATTCTCAAAATGAATAACTTTTAAGTCAATTTAATTTTGCTTATAGATATGAGACAAAATATACAATTTTTGATTCCTTGTATCTGTCTTATTCCATGGAACATATCCTGAAATCACATTCATTGTCCTACAAATAACATTTCGTTATTATAATTAACTAATGTATATGATACAAATAGATTATATATATATATATATATATATATATATATATATGGTAGATTAGATAGGTAGATAGATATAGAGAAAAATAAGCATCTGGGCTAATTGCATTATTTTTGCTCTGGTTCTACAATAATGATTATGGTGTGTAACTTCTTTTGCATACTGATTTTATTTATTTTGGAAATAGGAATGGAGTGGATGGTGCATGTCGTAATTGTTTTATCATTGAATAATCTCGATGTTTTTTGCAGAAGTGATTATACTTATTCATTTTCCCAATAGCAGTGTATAAATATTCTGATTTCCCACATCTTACCAGTATTTACTCTTTTTTTATAACAGCCATTTAACATGGAATGAAATGGTCTAATACTATAATTTGTTTTGCATATCCTTATTAGCCAAAGGTATTGAATACTTTAATATATGTATTGGCATGATTTTATAATTAGATCAAATTTATTATTTTAATTAATACTAAATATAGAGATTGTGATATAATGTTTCAATGTTTTAATATTACTTATTTTCTTCTGAGTGTTTAGAAGATTTATACATCTATGAAATTCCAGCAAGAGTAGAAACTAGTTTGTTACATGAAAACAGTATGTCAAGGAATATTGTCAGTTTGATAATAAAAATCTAAAGTAGCATATTGGTCAATAATAACATTTGATAAACATGTTTATCAACACATCAATTTGATTTTGCTTAAAAGGAACCAGTGAAACAGTATGACTTGGTTTCTTACAATGAGCACATGAAATAATATAAACAAAATTTCCATGAAAACAAACAAAAGTAAGAATGGTACCAATTACATCCTTTGAATTTTGACTTAAAAGGTACACAGTTAAAGTATAAACATATTTGATATAACTATAATGATAAACTATAATAAAATTTTGTAATATGCTTTAGAACTCTTCATACTTATGTCTTAGCTCCTTTAAATTATTGTTAAGGAAATAGAATTTACTGCAATTCATTTTTTTTTAAAATTTAACATACATACATACATATATATTAACAAGTTGTTGGTTGCTTTTTTCTTACTCTTTACTCTTTGGAGGAAGGTTGTCACCCAGATCCCACATAAATCACACAGAGCTTTATTCTTTCATATGAATGCTTGACCTTAGCTCAGTTTATTTCTACTCAGCTTTTCTTAAACTATCCCATCTATCTTTTGCCTCTGGGCTTTTACCTTTCTATATAGTTTTCTTTACTTCTTACTCTGTAGCTGGCTATGTAGCTGGGTGGCTGGTCCCCAGATGTTCTTCTCCTTTTCCTCCTCCCTCTTTTTTCTTCTCCTATTTATTCTCTCTTCCTGCCAGCCCTGCCTAGTACTCTCTCCTGCCTAGCTATTGACTGCTCAGTTCTTTATTATAACAATCAGGTGTTTTAGACAAGCAAAGTAGCACAGCTTCACAGAGTTAATCAAATTAAACATAAAAGAATGCAGCACATCTTTGCTCAATTAAATAAATGTTCCACAGCATAAACAAATGTAAGACATCTTCAACTAATATTCCACAACAGTAACATATCAAATAACATCCATAATATTAGAAAGTAACATAAGCAAAATAATTACATCACAGATATATTGTATGTATTTTAACTGTATCTTCTCCAATATTGTGATCCACTGGTCAGTTTACAAATTTGATATTAGAAGGAAAAATTTAAAAGTACTAGATACCCCAAACTCAAAAACAAAAGTCTGTTTCTTTTGTTTCATAATAGTGATCATAGACCTTTGGTTTTAGTGAGGAACAAAGTATTATTTTAATAAATATGACTCAGAGAGGCACTGTTACACATTCACTAAAATAACTTTTGTCATTCTCTATATAGTAAGAAGTAGAATGGGACTGTTTCCTGTCCAAAACATGCTGTGCCAGATAATAAACACCCTCGCACTTACCCAATACTGTCCCATGGTCATTTACTCAGTCACTGTCGCTGTTTTGAGAAAATAGGGAACATTAATAGAGTGGATAAATAGGCTGGAGTATTAGGAACACACTGGTAAGTGCAGGAAGTCTAACATATTTTGAAATCTTAGGTATCAACAGTTAGTCTACTTCCACTGAATATGCAAATAATAACATCTATGAAAAATGTTTCCATGTGATATAATTAAAGATACAGAATGTATTTAAATAAATCCATTAAGTACCTATTAATATAACCTCTTGTTATAATGCCCTTTCATTTATTATTTGAAAGTGTCTGACTTGTATATATAGCTCAGGCTGGCTCTATTCCACAATCACAATCCTTCTGACTTAATTTCCTGAGTGTTGGAATCACAGGTGTATACCTCTATTGAATCACATATTTTTTTATCATTTTCATTTTAATGTATATTTACATATATATGTGTGTGTATTACCTATACTGTATTAGCTATTAATCTATATTTGCATATAAATACCGACATTTTCATAAATGACAATCATTTTAAGTAGAAGGCTAAATAAACACTGTAGTAATTATCAAAAAACAATTATATACTTATTAACTTATTAACCCATATACAAAAATAATGTATTATGATAATAATGGTAATGTATTTAATGTATTGCTTTATCTCAAAATATTTTTAATTTGATTTCAAAGGTAAATTTGATAAGTATATGTAAATGTGCTAATAAATGAGCTTTTGGGGTTGGCAAAGTTATATTCAACAAAGTATCTTTTCCCTAACTCTGTTTAATAAATTCTGATGTTAGAGACTGGATCTTCTATGTTCTTTCATACTTACCATATATATACTTGAGTTAAACAACAGTCATCTAGATGTCAAAGTTGAGAATTCCATGCAAGTGTGAAAGCTACTGAAAATAATTACATATTAACTCTAATGGCCTGAAAGCAAAGGGAAATAATTATTTCTTGATATATCTCCAGGATTTCACCTTGAGGTGTATCTTCTATTATTAGCAACTAAGAAGAACATAGATGTACCTTGAATTCCCCATCTTGGCACTGCACTTGCATGATTAAGCAGCCACAAGAGCTAATAATGCTCTAAGGTTGCTTTTAGTCACAGCTGTGTTTAAGTCAAATCTGGGTGAAGTGGGTGTTGATGAAGGTGGCAGTTACCTTAAGTTAGATGACACAGGTTGCAAGGAACAATCTATTGAACAAGGTGCAGGCCACAGTGCATACTGTGGGCTGTTTCTAGTTCACTAATATTCTTACAATTGTACAGTTTGAATATACCGTAGAACTTCAGATGAGACAGTCAACTACTATCTAATATGAGGTAAAAATTATGCATTTATGAGTCAAATTGTTGAACTAATTAGCTATTAGTGATGTTAGTAATCTTGGCATTTCACTTATAAGTTGTTCCAGGCATTTCAGCTTTAGTGAAAAGATAAAAGATTGTTAACAAAGTATTTGATTATATCGTAGAAAAGCCTGTTATGTTAAAGAGCTCATAGAGCAAGTTTTAAATTTTTAATACCACAGGGAAAAATAAAAATTTTCTTATTGACTAAAGAGATCACCTTCCAACTTTCGTGATGACTGGTGAATAAGGAGAAAATAGGTATTTCTCTTCAGGGTCATTGAACCCAAGCCACATGAAGAGCATAAATACTTGGAGATATTTGTAAAACACTTTGAGTCATGTGACATGGTGAATGGACATGCCAAAATAATGATTCATTAAACTTTATTGTATGTTTAAATTTATGAGAAACAATTAATACACTAGATATTCATATAGGAAAAATTGGTGCTCGTATAATGGGCCTTCCTTTAAGGTTACAACAATTAGTCAAGAAAAAGTGATCAACAATTTTTCTGAATGATTTTTCACATACTCTTTATCTAGAACTTATGTGAATTAATGGTCTAACCACTTTCAAATCAGTTCATCTGAGAACTATTTCCCTCATTTTAAGGATCTTTCAATTTGATAAATTTTTATTCCCTAATGAAGATATAACAAAATTCTATAGTATGTCAGCACTCTTCCTAATTTTAAAAGGAAATTTATAAAAGTAAAACAAGCAGAACATCTGTTGTCATAGTAGATATGAATCAATCCGAGAGACAAAGTAGTCTAAAAAATCCATACAGATATAGAAAATCACATCTATAATAAATGATGTTGAATTAGGAGTGAAGCTAAGTGATTTAACACATGCTTAGCATGTATAAGGGTTTGGGTGTCATCCCCAACACAGTAATAGGTAGAAGATAGATGATAGATAGACAGACAGTCAGACAGACAGACAGACAGACAGCTCTGAGGAAAGTTAACTAGTCATATAGGAATGCTAACTTGGCAACTTTGCATGGAAAAGGGAAAAAGGAAGCAAGAAAACACTTTGCCTAGAAATTTTTGATTGACTTAAACTCAAAACAAATCATAAAACAGAGAAAGTTTTCTATGTATAGAAAACAGCTGTGTATGAGTGTACTTGTCTTTGTGTGTGTGTGAGAGAGAGGGGGGGGGGAGAGGGAGAAAGTCTATACTATGCTATAGAATGGAAATTTATGTTCTTCATAGGGACTTGAAAGCTGTTTGTACAAGGAGCAGGAGATTAGCACAGCCTACTCTCAGATGAGTTAGATAAACATTAAAGAAAAAGTAGAGCTCATTTCTTTAAATATGGACTAATTTTTTAAAAGACCAGGGGTGATTGGGTTTGCTTTCCTTTTGGATAGAATTACTTTAATATTTTAAGTTTGTTTAAATTAAATTTCTATTTTTGATGAGAGGAAACATAAAGAAAAGAATATTAAAATTCATGGTTGGACATTGATGTTCATTAACTAGTGGTAACAGGATTCTTTAGAATGCTTTAAGGGAATCAGACATTCAGCATTTCATTTTCTCACAAGATCATTAACAGTAGGTTCCAGATCATTATCACCCTGAGACAATTTTAGAAGAACAAGTATACTCTGAAAAAAAAAAATACTGAAGGGTCTCCAACAACAAAGAACAAGACATCAATACTCTACTATGAAAAGACACATAGCTGAAGCAACCACTTTATGTAGCTTATGAGAGAACTGATATCATGCTTATTACTAAAAGAACTGGATTAATTACAGTGATCAAATTATTTAGCAAATAGCTCAAGTAATTAGTACATTTCATATTGTCAAGCTGTTCTTGAAGATCTATCATCTATATATATATGTGTGTGTGTGTGTGTGTACACATATAATATATATTATATGTATATTTCAATGTAATATATATATTATATGGGTACACATTATATATATATATATAGATATAGATATAGATATAGATATAGATATCATTGAATGTCACTCAAATGCCTCTAAGCCTTTATTGAGTCACAAGATTTTTTTGCATAATAGAAAATGGATTTGTCAAATATTTAACATTGGCTTTGAAGGCAATGGGTAAGGAGCTTTTGAGGACTGCCTGCAGCCTTGGTCAGTTCACATTCACAGAATATCATGGCTAGGTACTTCCCTGACCAAGGGGTGGGGGAAGAAAAAGAATTAATGCTGGGCAGTGATGGCACATTTCTTTGCCTTTAATCCCAGCACTCAAGCAGCAGAGGCAGGAAGATCTCCGTGTATTCAAAGCCAGCCTAGAACAAGTTCTACAATAGCCAAGGCTACTCAAAGAAACCCTGTCTTGGGGGATTAAGAATAGAATTGATGTCAAAGTCATAGATGGCCCATGCTTACCTTTTAGTCAAATTTTTTCTTAATAAAGGGAATGCTCAAAAAAATCTCAACAACATTTGCTATTTCAAATAGGAGTTCAGAAAATCAGAGAATATTGGAGGCTGTGGGAATTTATATGACAAAAGGAAAGAAAACTTCATCTTGTTTTAAAAGTAACCAGCACTGTTTTGTCAAATGATGAAAGAAAGTGTCACTGCAATTATCCTGTGCCAGCATCAAAGTCTAAGAATGACAGCAGACACTAGCAGATGTCAGCAGTTCCTAGGAGTTTGCTTAAATTTCTATTAATTCACACCTCATAGTATGCTATAATTATATTCGTCAGAGATTCCCAACAAACAAATATGTTCATTTATGATTAACCCAGGAGCAAGTACTCTTCAACCAATTCCTGCCTTTGCCTGAATCAGTTTAAAATCGACCTAAACTTTCTTTTCTGTTTCCCGAGATAGGAGAGACAGATGGCTCTTACATGTGCTATTGTCTCAGCCTTTCCTTTTCCAAGATAATTCCTATAGAAGATGCTTAGTATCATAGGTGTTGCTTCATATACAAAACAAAATAAAGAAAAAGTTTATACAATTTGTAATATTCTTATTCTTACAGTTCCTACCTTCAGTAAGTCCCAAAGAAAACAAAATAAGGTATCATAATGCTAACGGCAAGGTGTCTTCCTGCCCATTTATTTATATTCAGGGATAGGTCCTGTGATAAAGGTTACAGCCTATGCAATATTTTCCCATGCATTCATGCTTCCCTGAAAACATTAGCAAAGAAACAATGTCACAACAGCGTGTTTACATACTTACCGTTTTCTCACAAGACCTGAGTAGCATAAAAGAGAAGAAAAATTGTTTTTCTGTGGGTGATCTATGAAATTTGCTTATATTGACATAGTTAAAGGGAGATTTAACTTGCATTGTGTGAAATTTTCTGTTTAGCTTTATAGAGACAAATTTCACTAGCTTGAAATTAAAAGTAGTCCCTGAAGACAAATTAATGTGATCAATAATATTGCCAAATGTGATTGCTGCTTCCCAGTGGGATTAATAACAGTGGCTTTTCTGGTCTTTTATATTGGTTCAAGCCTTAGTTGTTGTCAGTGATATGTGATGCATACTACCAATTTCTCTGTCAATCTCTGTATTTGTTTCCAGTGTCTACAGATCTATGAACTGTGGGAAAGGGAAATATTGTCTTTGCAGAAAAGCAAACTAAGATTATGCCACAAGAAAACCTTAAGGACTCTTTTCCAAAGTTAATATTAATTTTCAGAAAAATCTGTACATTGTGATTTATAAATTATTTTCTATTTCCAATGACTTAATTTTGAATATTATAAATCTTTAAACATCACTAGTCTTCTAATCTTAGAACATAATATACTTCAAATTCAGTTTTCTATGTGTAATAGATTCAGCTATAAATTAATGAATGCTTTGAAGTAAAAAGTTTTGGAAAATCTGTCACAATGTTTTCAATAATATAATCCATCAAAAAAAAACCCTACATACTTTGTTAAACAAACCATGTCTAAATTTTCAACAAGTATGAGAATAATGTAATTATTATTACTCTACAATGTCTTAGCATATTAAACATAGCATATACTCTCTATTCTTAATCATATATTCCTTCCTCCTTTTATTGGAAATAGATTCTTCTAATATACATTATATCTTGATTACAGTTTGCCTCCTAGTTCCATACCACTTCCTCTCCATTTCAATCTACTCTCCTTTTGTCTTTCTTTAGGAATAAAAGAAAGAAAAAGAACATCAGAAAGGGCTTCTAAGAGATAGCAACTTGTTTATAAGAGAGACATACATGAACACGCCCAAGAAGTGAAAGGAGACAAGATCTCCTAAGTAAACTCGGAGCACGGGGGTTGGGGTGGAGGGAGAAAGAAGGAGGGGGAGAAGTGGAAGGGAAAGGAGAACATGAGGGATCGGATCAGGAAGGTCCAGTTGGGGAAAAACAGAGAAGGAGAGCAAGGAATAAGATACCTTTATGAGAAACCTGGCATTAAGGGAATCTCCAGAAATCCAGAAGGATGACCCCCAACTAAGAACATAAGCAATACTGGAAAGGGCACCTTAAATGCCCTTCCCCTATAATGAGATTGATGACTATCTTAAATGCCATCAAAGAGCCTTCATCCAGTAGCTGATGGAAGCAGAAGTAGAGATTGACAGTTAAAGTACTGAACTGAACTCCTGGAATCCAATTGTAGAGAGGGAGGAGTGATGAGCAAAGGAGTCAAGACCAAGCCGGGGAAACCCACAGAAGCAGAGCTAACCTGAGCAAGTGGGAGCTCACAGACCCCAGACTGACTGCTGGGAAACCAGCATAAGATTGAAGCAGGCCTCCTGAACATGGGTGTCAGTTGGGGGGCTTTGGCAGTCTGTGGGGTTTCTGGCAGTGGAAACAGTATGTATCCCTAGTGCAGCAATAGACTTTGGGATCCCATTCCCTATGGAGGGATACTTTCTCACAGGGGAGGGCTTAGGTCCTACACCAAATGATGTGACAGACTTTGATGATCTCCCATGGGAGACCTCATCCTCCCTGAGCAGTATTAGGAGGTAGAATGGGGGAATAGTGAAGGGGAAATGGGAGGATGGGAGGGAGTGGCAACTGGGATTGATATATAAAATAAGATTGTTTTCAATTAAAATAAAATTAATTTTAAGAGGAAAAAATCTAAAGAAAAAAAATAGTAACAAAATACAACAAAATTAAATATAATAAGATTTTTAAAAAGTACATTGAATTAGGACAAAGCAAATCAACAGAAGAAAAAGAGTCCCAAGAGAGAGAAAGCATAGTTATCAGACCACTTGTTCACACGTTTAAGAATCATACAAAAACACTAAACAGAAAACTATAATACATACACAGAGGGGTTGATGCTGACCTATGGCTGCCTTATGCTTGCTCTTTTAGTCTCTGTGGATTCATATGAGCTTTGTTCAGTTGATTTAGAGGCCTTGTTCTCCTGGTGTCCTCCATCCCCTCTGGCTCTTAAAATCTTTATGTCTCTTCCTCCATGGTGAGCTCTGAGGGCAGGTATTTGATGAAGACATCCACTTAGAGCTGTGTGCTAAACCTATTTACACCTATGTACTGTACAGAGCAGCTAAAATGACTGTTTTCCTAGATAATGTCAGAATCTGCATCTACTTCTAAAACTATTATACATCTGCACCAGGTCTTTTGTATATATACTACAGCTGTTAGTTTCATACTTTTATGGGAATCCTGATTGTGTGAACGTGTGGGTCTCCTTCTGCTCCTTCTGTCTCCTCTTCCTTGAAGGTCCGTGAGCTATGAAGGAAGGAATTTGATGGAGACATCCCATTTAGAGCTATGTGTTTCACATTTTCTCTCTCTCTCTCTCTCTCTCTCTCTCTCTCTCTCTCTCTCTCTCTCTCTCTCTCTCTCTCTCTCTCGTGTGTGTGTGTGTCTGTGGGTCTCTGTATCTGTTCCCATATGCTTCAACAGGAAGCTTCTCAGATGCTTTCTGAGTAAGGCACATTGATTTATGAGTATAGCAAATGTAAAAGATATTCTAATTCCATTTTTACTATTAGAATATTCATAGGTTTTCCTATAAGAAATTCCAAATAAAAATAAATAGAACACTGGAAGAATCCAGACCCAAAGACCATACAATTCTCTACTGTTAGAGTAGACATTCAAAATGGAAGCTGTGGACCTTCACACTGAATTGTGCACTTTTACTTTATACACTTTCCCATAGCTTTTATTATCTGTATTCCATTTGTTTCCATTTTAGAGGTGAGAAAACAGAAATCAAAGAAATCATGTAACTTGTCCAATATTACAGATGTGGGTGTTTCATGAACATAAATGTGGACAAGAGACCATCTAGGACATCAGAAGTCCAGCAACCAATATAGATGGAGACCCCCTACTCAACCACAGGACAAAGTATCCAAAAGACCACAGAGAAAACAGAAAATAATGAAGAAAAACCCATGCAACAAAGACAAATCCAGAAATTGTCACTTAAACTTAAAATTATTCCAAATCCAGATGCCTAAATGTCAGTGTAAGAATACAATCAGCAATAGCCAGTGTAATATGTTATCACCAGTGCTCAGACGTACCACTAGAGCAAGTCCTGCATGTTCCAACCAAGGTGAAGCACAAGAAAACAATCTTAAGTCAACTTTATGAGGAGAATAGAGATCTTTAAAGAGGAGACAAAAAAACTGCCTAAAATAAATTGAGAAAAAATAATCAAAATTTGGAGGAAATTAAAAAAATCCCTTAAAGAAAAAAAAAAAAAAAAAAAAAAGAATATGTGAACAAAAATACTCAAGACATGGAAATAGAAATAGAAGCAATATAGAAAATGCAAACTGTGGGTATCTGGTTCTGTTTCCATCAGCTACTAGATGAGGACTCTATGATAGTGGAGAAGTTAGTCATCAATCTCATTATCAGGGAAGGGCATTTATGGTAGCCTCCACTATTGCTCAAATTGTTAGTTGGGGTCTGTCTTGTAGGTCACTGGATATTTCTCTAGAGTCAGTTTTCCTCTTCAAACTTACAATGGCTCCCTATTTTATGGTATCTCTCTCTTCCTTTTTCTCTCTCATCTATTCCTCCCCTGACTCAATCTTCCTACTCCCACATGTTTTCCTCTCCTCCCCTTCTCTTTCTCCTAGCTCCCTCTCTACTCCCTGCCTAGCCCCCCACTCCCAATATGCTCAGGAGATCTTGTTTCTTTCTGCTTCTGTGAAAGACCATGTATAAATCTCTTAGGTTCCTCCTTGTATCCTACTTTCTCTGCCAGTGTGAATTATAGGCTGTGATCCTTTGCTCTGTGTCTAAAATCCATCTATGACTGACTACATACCATGTTCCTCTTTTTGTAACTGGGTTACCTCATTCAGGATGGTTTCTTCAAGCTCCATCCATGTGCGTGGGGATTTTAAAATCCCATTATTTTTTCCACAGAGTAGTATTCCATTGTGTAAATGTGCCACATCTTCTTTATCCATTCTTCAGTTGAGGGGAATTTAGGTTGCTTCCAAGTTTTTGCTATTACAAATAATGCTGCTACGAACATAGTTGAACAGATGTCTTTGTTGCACGGATGTGGATCATTTGGGTATATGCCTAAGAGTGGGATTGCCAGGTCCTGTGGTTGACTGATTCCCATTTTCCTGAGGAACTCCATACTGACCTACAAAATGGCTGTACTAGTTTGCATTGACAGTGGAACCAGGATGTATCCCTGGAGCACAAAAGGACTCTGGGAGCACATTCCCCATGGAGTTTCCAGAGCAACTCATCCAGAAAATCTGGGACACTATGAAAAGATCAAACCCAATTATAATGAGAATAGAAAAATCCCAGCTCAAAAACCAAGAAAATGTATTTATCAAAATCATAAAAGAAAATTTCCCTAGCATAAAGAAGGACATGCCTATAAAGGAACATGAAACTTATGGAACACCAAATACTTTGGAACAGAAAAGAAATTTCCATACCATAATAATCAAAATACTAACTACACAGAATGAAGAAAGAATATTAAAAGCTGAAAGGAAAAAAGCCAAGTAACATATAAAGGCAGACCAAGAAGAACTACACCCCCAACTTCTCAATGGCAACTCTAAAATTCAGGGCCTGGACAGATGTATTGCAGATGCTGAGAGACCACAAATGACACCCATGACTACTATACCCAGAAAAGCTTTCAACCACCATAGAGAGAGGGAAAACAAGATATTTCACTACAAACTCAAATTTAAACAGTATCTATCTACACATATGACCCTACAGAATGTATTAGAGGAAAATTTCAATGTTTGTTATTGCTATCTTTCTCTTTTATCTGGAATGGTATGAATGGATGTGGGGAGACTCTCACTGACTATAATGTAGATAATCTCAAACAATCAAAATCCAAAGAAGGGAAACATTTACACAGACACTACTACCACCAACATTATCATAATACTAGGAATAACCAATCAGTTCTAATATGAGTTCTAATTTGTCTTAATAATGAAAATATATAGCCAGATATCAAGGCAAATAAAAATTCACTTGCTAACTTCTCAGCAGAAAGAAACCAAGTTCCTGTCTCCTCTAGCCTTATATTTCTTTCTCTGCCCAGTCATAACACTTCCTGTCAGTCTTCACAGACTGCAGACCTCTGTGGCTAACTAGTGGCAAACTCTACCCTCTGATCTTCAGGGAAGCTTTATTTGTTATAATATTGACAAAATATCACAATTTGTTGTCATTAATATCACTCCATAACAGTGGGCTCAATTCCCCCATTTAAAAGATACATGCTAATACAATGGATACTAAAAACACGATCCATCCGTCTGCTGCATGCAAGAAACACACCTGAACATCAAAGATGGACGAAAGGATTGCAAAAAGACTTCCCAAGCAAATGGACCTAAGAAGCAAGTTGGTGTAGCTATTCTAGTATGTAACAAAATAGATTTCAAACCATGTCAGAGAAGTAGCAGGTGGCAATTAAAGTTCAAGGTGTCATACTGCCAGAAGGAATCTCTCTAATGGATCAGTTTGGGAGGCAAGGCTCAGAGACCCCAGACCCAAGAATGCCTTTTGCTTCTTCTGTGCATTTACATGTTTGTTGTTGCTATCTTTCTCTTGTATCTGGCATAGTGTGAATGGATTGGGGATACTCTCACTGAATGCAATGTAGTGTGTTTATCTCATGGGGCCATCCCATTTATCTGTGGATTTTCATGAAGACGATTCTTACCCAAGCTATACTCTCTAATTGATAATAATAACATTAGCTTATACAGAGTTTTGATGAATAAAAATAAACACAAGAAAATGCAACACAGGCAGGGCTCACACAGGCAGTTGCACCTAAGGGGCTACACAGACTGTAGCTCAAGTTAATAATTAAGAAAAAACAAGTGAGTCCTTAGGAGCCAAGTTGGCTCTAATTCTCTTAATGCTGAATGATCCAGTCACAGGTTTTAGAGTATATTTTTAGGTGAAACAAATCTTCAAAATAACTTCAGGTTAGATCAGATGTTTTGATAAAAGCTTTGAGGTAAAAAACAAAAACAAAAAAAAAAACTAGAAAACAATCTAAAGTTCACAAGGACACATAGATGAGGTCAAAAATACAAAGCAGCACAATTGGTACTAGCTGACATACTTTCCTTGATAGTTTTGGCTGATGATCAAAGGTAATGATTAATTCCTTATACCCATTTCTTCTTTAATCTCCTGATATTAAAAAAAACTATTAATTAGTGGGTATACACCCTAAAGTTTTAAAATGTAGAGCTGTCTGATTATTTTTTGCATATAAAAGTTAAGTTTGTGATTCTTTTAAGATTCCTTATAAAATTACCTTTCAAGACAAGCAACAAAATAATTAGCCCTTTTTTGAAACTGTGAAATGCAGCCTGCCATCAAAAGACCTAACAGAAAAAAATGCCTTGCTTGCCCACACAGTCTTTAACAAGTCACTTGGGTATGAATGTACAAAAATTTTTGGTATAATTTGTTTTTCACCTGAAATACATAAAATGTTTAATCATGTAAGGGATATTGAAATCGTTCTGTTTTTTTTTTTTTTTTTTTTTTTTACTATGTGTTTTCTATTCATTGTAATATTTCACTTGAAAAACAGAATGTAACCACAATTGTAACTCCTATATTGCCTGAAAAACTTTTTTTGGGATATATAAGCTGTAGAAAAGAAGTACAGGTAATAAAAAGAAGGAGGAGGAGGAGCAGCAGGAGAAGGAGGAGAAGGATACCATTAAGACAGAGTGTAAAACTTTTTTCATAAACCCCTCAATCAAAAAAGTGTAATATACACTGAGGCTAAGGGGTCCTTTCGAGCCCTTTGCTGTGTGGAGGCTGGACCCCTCCCCCCAGGCAACAAATTTCGTAAAAGAGATGGAGAAGGACATTTCATACTCATCAAAGGTAAAAATCCACCAAGATGATGACACAATACATCCATTTCCAAACACAAGGGTGTCCACATTTGTAAAAGAAACATTACTAAAGCTTAAATCAAATATTGAACCCTACAGATTAAATAGTGGGAGAGTTCAACACTTCACTCTTGCCAATGAGCAGGTCATCTGGACAATAGCTAAATAGAGAAATAATGGAATCAACAGATGTTATGATTCAAATGAACCTAGCAGATATCTACAAAACTTTTTACCCAAACACAAAAGAGTATACATTTTTCTCAGCACCTCATTTAATGATTTCCAAATTTGTGACCAAATAGTCAATCACAAAGAAAGTCTCAACAGATGTATGAAAATAGAAATAACCCTCTTTATCTAATGAGACCACCATTTATTACTGTTGGTTTTCAACAACAACACAAGGCCTAAAAATTTGTGGAAGCTGAACAACTCTCTACTGAATTATCACTTTGTCAAGAAAGAAATAAAGAAATTAAAACCTTCCTAGAATTCAGTGAATATGAAAGCATAAACTTTTAGAACACAATGAAAGTTATGATAAAAGGAAAGTTCATAGCATTAAGTGCCTGCATAAATAAATTAGAGAATTCTTATACAAGTGACTTAACAGCATACCTGAAAGCTCTAGAACAAAAAGAAGCAAACACATCCAAGAGGAGTAGATGGAAGGAAATAATCAACTGAGAGCTGAAATCGATAAAATAGAAACAAAGAGCACAATATAAAGAATCAAAGAATCAACAAAACAAAGAGTTGAGAGAGAGAGAGAGAGAGAGAGAGAGAGAGAGAGAGAGAGAGAGAGACTGCTCAAATTTAAAAAAATCAGAAAGGAAAGGGAGTATATAACAACAGACACCAAGGAAATCTAAAGAAACATTCTCATACTTCACAAGCCCTTATTACACAAAATTGGAAAATCTAAAAGTAATGGATAATTTTCTGGATAGACACCACTTACCAAAGTTTAGTCAAGATCAGATAAACAAATTTAATAGACATATAAACCCTAAGAAAATATAAGCAGTAATTATAATTTCAAACTGAAAAACCCCAGGGCCAGTTGGTTTCAGTGAATAATTCTACCAGCCCATCAAAGAAGACCCAATACTCCTCAAATTATTTCAGAAAATAGAAAACTGAAGGAACATTGCAAAATTCATTTTATGAGACCACAATCACCATGATACCAGATAACACAAAGACTCAACAAAAAAGAGAATTACAGACCAATTTCCCCTATGGCTATAGATGCAAAAATACTCAAAAGTACTCACAACATGTATCTAAGAACAAATCAAAAAGATCATCCACCATGATCAGGAGGGATTCATTGCAGAGATGCAGGGATGGAGACACTTCAAAAAAGGAGAAAATCTATCAATGTAATCCCCCCATATAATGAAACTGAAAGGAAATAGATATGCTCACACATGCAGATATTCAAGGATATTCAATATAGTACTTGCTTTTTTAGCTAGAGAAATAAAACAAAAGGCGATTAAATGGATACAAATTGGAAAGGAAGAAGTCAAAGATGTTGTTATTTGCAGATAATATGATGATATACATAAGTGACCCCAAAAATTCTACCAGGGAACTCCTATAGCTGATAAATACCTTCAGAAATGTGGCTTGATGCAAGATTACCTCAAAAATAAAATAAAATAAACAGTAGCCATTTTATATACAAATAATCAGCAGACTTAGAAAGAAATCAGGGAAACAACACCCTTCACAATAGTCACAAATGTTATAAAATATTTTGAGGTAATTCTAACCAAGCAAATGAAAGACCTGTATGACAAAACTTCAAGTCTTTGAAGAAAGAAATTGATTCTGAGAAAATAGAAAGATTAACATAGTAAAAAATGGTCATCTTATCAAAAACAATCTACAGATGCAACACAATCCCCATTAAAATCCCAACACACAATTTTTACAGAGCTTAAAAGAACGATAGTCAACGTGGAAAAATAAACAGGATAGATAAAACAATTCTGGGCAATAAAAAAAATTCCTGAGCTATCACCATCCCTTATTTAAGTTTTATATAGAGCTTTAGTAATAAAACCTGTATGGTATTGGCATAAAAATAGACAGGTGAATAAATATAATCAGATAAAAGATCCAGATAAAAATCCACATCTTAAGAACTAGCTATAGAAGAGATTTCATAGGTGGACTGGGGGTGGATACAGATAGGAATATGAAGTATCTATCAGTTGTGGGTGAGGTCAGGAGAGAGTACTGAAAGGCAGGACTGGAAAGGGGGACATTTCAAGGTCAGATAGAAAAGAAGTATAAGAAAAACTCCCAGGAATCTATCCACTAGGATGAATCCAGCTTACACTCCCAGCATTTTGGAATACTTTGCCTTAACTGGCCATCTCCTGTAACCAGGTAAGACTTACAGTGGAGGTATTGGGACACCAAGCCAAGCACATAACCTTCAATCTACATTCTGTCTTGCTTATGGAATGTGTTGGGAGTAAAGAAGGCACAGAAACTGTGGCAGTGGCCAACCAATGACTGGCCCAGCCTTAGACCCACGCCATAAGATTAAGTCCACCTCTGACTTCCTGGAGCTCCAGTGCTCAGAGGCTGAATAGCCCAGAATCCTTGGATAGAACCAAACAGAACTGGAGAAGAAAAAGTCAAATATGCCTAAGGATATTTGCTGGAAGCATTGCTCCAGACTGGTCCTATGTCCTGGGATGGATGTGCAAAGTTGGCATCATGAAGAAATTGTGGCCTCCTGTTATTCAAACAAGTGGCACTGGATAGCCTGGGCTGTCTTTATACAGATTCAATGTTTTGTAAGAACAGTTTTCTAATCAGTTTTGTTTCCTTGGTTTCTAAAAATGGTTACAAGAACAAACTGGTAAGTTTGTTCCTTTGATCTTTCATCACCCAACTTTCCCACTGGTAACCATTACGTATTTAATCTGTATTTCTACAGTTTGAAGCATAAGCAGTGTTGCCAGCCACGAAGGAAGTTTTCTAACTAGGGACACACCAACAGGTAGAACAGTGTGCCCAGTTGGCAGCATATATCATGCAGGGCGAAAGACAGTTTTGTCTCTAGTGGTTGATATTTACACCTGGAAGGGTTTAGGTTCAACAATCAACTCACCAGCCAAATTCATTCTACATTTTATGCTACTTTATCTCCTCTGGTAATATACCAGGTTTCCCCATTTTTCTATAGGCAACATAACTTGAAAACTGAATAGTGGCACTGTGTTTCCCTTGTTCACATGTCCTTCTCCTTAGCTTCTTGCGGTATTGGCATAGTTATTAGAAATAAGGAAACTGTGGTTTCTTATTTTTATTTTTTTTTATTTTACCTATCCATCCCAGTTCCTTCTCCCTCCCTCCCTCTTTCCCTTCCTCCCTCCTGCTCTCCCTTCCTTCCATGCCCCCCCCAACCACCTTCCCATTCTATTCCCCTACTCCACAGGGAGGGTGGTGCCTTCCAGGAGGGATCAACAAAATCTATCAAGTCATTTGGAGTAGGGACTAAGCCCTCCCTCCTGCCTCTAGGTTAGGGGAGTATCCCTCCATGGGGAATGTGCTCCCAAAGTCCTTTCATGACCAGGGATACATCCTGGTCCCACTGTCAGAGGTCCCTTAGACTGCCCAGGCCTTCTAACTGAGACTCAAATTCAGGGGGTCTGAGTCGGTCCAATGCTGGATTCCCAGCTATCAGTCTGGGGTTCATTAGTTCCTCCTTGTTCAGGTCAGCTGTCTCTGTGGGTTTCTGTAGCATGGTCTTGTTTTTATGATTCTGTTTCATTACCTGCTCCTGCTCCCATTAACTCCTGATATCAGCTATTTATAAACATTTCTCCAAGACCTTTGTGGTTAAAATAATTCTTTCCAGAAAAGTTATACAATATATATTAAACTTCATGATTTATTGTGACTCTTCAAGGCCAACAGTATGGCCAACATGGTGAAAGCATGGAGACTAGGTAGCACATATTCTCCCAGGATCGTGCCCAGAATCATGCAGCAAACTGTCCACAAGTGTTTGCCACGTGGGGCAGAGTCTCCAGGGATTGCCACAAGGAGAGCCATTTGTGCTACTCTTATTTTTCTTGTTCCCCAAAGAACAAGGCTCCTACCAGATATTCTGCTATACTCTTAGAATGGTACCTTTACTAATAGTCATCTGAGAGGTTTTACCCAGCAACCAGCAGAAACAGGTACAGAGACCCACCATCAAAGAGGCCAAGCTTGGAAAATCCCACTGAAGAGAGGGAGGAAGGTTTTCGAAGCCAGAGGGGTCAAGGACATCACAAGAAAACTCACAGAGTCAACTAACCTGGGCTCATAAGGGCTCACAGAAACTGAACTGACAACCAGGGAGGCTGCAAGGGACTGACCTAGGTTCTCTGCATATATGTGATATTTGTGCAGTTTCCTCCTCTCGTGGGACTTCCTACAGTGGGAGCAGGGACTGTCTCTGACTTTTCTGAAATCTTTTAGGACCCTATTCCTCCTACTGGGTCACTTTTCCCAGCCTTAACATAAGGGGAGGTGCTTGGTCTTACTGCAATTTGATATGCCATGTTTTGTAGTAGATATCCTTTGGAGGGCTGCCTTTTTTTAATTAGAAATGAAGGAGGTGTGGATGGGGGTAGGAGTAGGGGTTGAGGGACTGGGAGGAGAGGGAATATGATAGGAGAAACTGCAGTCAGGATGTAAAAAAAAAACTACAATGATGAATGAAGTTCTAAAACAGTGCTTTGGTTCTATGCGCTATGTTTTAGAAGCTTTGCTTCTAATACTTTCAAGTTGACAGCTAAATAAAAAACAAACTTTACAAAAGCATTTTCCTTCCAAAGCTCATGTTTTCATTGTTAAGCTCATGAACGTTGTCAGCTTGCTATTGTTCTTCTTAAACCCAATCTTAGAATCCATGTCAGCACATTTCAAGAGGTCAGGGCTAGTCCTTCGGGGCAGTTTGTTGTTCCCTTAAAAACCATGCCAGTATGGTACCAGTAGGAAATCTTTTCCTGACAGACTAGCTTTGTTGCACACAGGGTCCACAGCTGGGTAAGATCATTGATGACTTTTTGCCTCAGAACCCTGTGTAGCACCTTCAGGCTCCATGAAAATAGAGCAGTTACTTAACAAGGATAGGAAACAGCATTTATATGGGAGGAAAAGGAACCTACTATGGCTGTGGACTATAATTTTGTACTCAATATTTATTTTTATAACTACTGTTCATATATAATCTGTGTATAGTGTTTGCACAAAGTTCTTTGCATGTAATGACTTGGTGACAGAAGACACCACCTCACAGTAAGTAATGTTTGTCTATAAGTACCAACCATGTCAACCACATGCTGCACATACCCTTGTAAGCTTTTAACCTAATACCTAACCCAAGGGCAAAGTCTGTGAAACCAAGTGGGAGAAAAGAAGCAAATCATGACCCTTTATCTTTGAAGAGACCACATATTGGGTATTTGAGTGAAATTTAACAGTGTTGCTTCCCGTTCATATTAGAATAGATGATTAGTTCCCCTGTGTAGTATGTATTTAGCTTAAAGTAGGCCTGTGTACTTTAGTGTCCTTTATATTTGTTCATCATTTCTTTTGGAGAAAAAATTCTGTCCAAGGGAAAAACATTCTATTTAGTGACTTGGATTCACCAGTTAAAAAATCTCTGCTTTTCAGAATATCACACATGTTATTTTCAGAAAGAGGGACTAATCTATGTGATTATCTCCTCCCTCACTCTCCTCCTTCTGACTGCCTCCTCCCCATTTCCAAGCCTGGGATATCACTCTCTGCCACTTGCCAGTGTGTTAAGATGCCTCTCACACTTGGAGAGCTGTTAGGAGCTGAGGAAAGGAGAGAAACAGTAAGTACAGAATGTGGAGGTGCAGGGAAGATTCTGTAGAGAAGATGCTTATAGGAAATTCAGAAACAAGAACCATAAGCTCCAGCCTATCCCAGTCTCTCTCCAGATAAAAATAAATCAAGCTGTGTGAAAATATAGTGCAGAGGCATGTAATAAAACTATTTTTAAAACAATAGAATATTTTTATTAAAATTGATAATTTCATACAATGAAATTTGATCATATACCTCACAACACCCCTCATAACTCCTCCCAGATCAACTCAAATTATTGTCTCAACTTCTCCAACTTCATGTCCTTTAGGCTTTCTTTGTTTAACTGTTATTGCTACATGTACATATACATAAATAATAAATACAGTTTGGTGAGTCAATTTAGTGACTCACTCATATATACATATATGCTTTAAGGAAAGAACACTAGTTATCAGATAACTAATTAGGAGACTTATTCCTGAGGAAGACAAATTCATTCTCTCTCAGCAGTCATCAATTGCCTGTAGCTCTTCATCTAAGATAAAGTCCATCTAGGTTGGGATATGGGAAGCAGCTGGGAACTTGATTTAAGATCTGTTCAACAGGAAATAACTTATGTGTGGTATGTAAACCTAGCCAACTACACCTCTCTGGTTAGACCGTGGACTACAGAGAAAAAACATATTGCTGCCGCTTTCCTAAACTAGTGTAATTTCTAACTGCATTGTGTGCATTTATCCTTATATCCACAGATGAGTGTAGTTCTCAATCTCAATCAAATTATCTTTTTTTCCCAACACACAGAGACCATTACAGAAATCTAAAACTAGTAAAAATGCACAGACTGTAGGGTACCCAGACCCATTTGATGCATCTATAGCATAATTCCTTAGTCTAAGGATCAGTGAACAACACAGAATTTTCAAAAATTGTAAAGCTCCAGAGGTCCAGGATATCTGCTGCGAGACTATGTCCTCTATATAGGATAGAAAGGTTGTAGCCATGAAATCCTAACTATAAAGTTGCATAAACAAGATCTGAACAATGATATCACCAGTTGCTTGCCAGTGTGAATGGTTGGGACTCACTTATTCATAATCCAAACTCGCAGTTGTATATACTGTTCTAAGAGGTTCCAACTAGAGCGAATTTGACTTCTGAAGTGGGGTGTTTAGTTTGACATCCATGCTCTATTCTCCCACACAGTGATATAAATCAATGCCCAGACCTTCAGGATCTAGAAAATATCCACAGGATAGAAGGAAGCCACAGTCTTCATTCTAAGCACAGAAGGCATTTTGCCTTTATCTCAGCACATACTGAGAGATTTCAGATCCCCAAACAAGTAAAACATATCCTTAACTTCAGCTTCTTCCTTATGACTTTGATGATGGACATGCAAACTTACACAGGTAAATATAGTCAATACTTAGGATATACACACATGAGAGATAGAACTGGAAAAATCTGAAGAAAATGGGTAAGCTGTATCCTCAACAACAAAGTAGAACTGGAGAGATCTAAATAAAATGTGAGGGCACTCACAGCATTATGCTAAATGATTTGCAATTTGTTACTACAGGATGAGCTGATTTTGATGATATTTATTAAATATGCCCAAGAATTTACAAGAATCATAAAGTTTGAAAATAATGTAATAAATAGCAATGGATTCCATATTTCAGCTATCACATTTTAAAAAACTTGAGTGCTGCTTCACTCTACATTATAAGATGCAACATTATAAGATGGAAAATCTGTGAACAAAAGTGTGGGAGCCATGTACCAGCAAGGCCATTTACAGGAATTTATGGAGGTTAAATGTAGACTTATTTTAGAATAAGCCACCCTTGGAAGGGTAGTTTGAGGGAAGAACACACTCTTTTTAGTGTTACCTCTAACACACAATAGCATTCTCAGATTCAAAGGTAGGACAAGAGTCAGTCATGGTTGCAAGAGGAGACAAAGACAATATGTCACCATGCGGCAAGCTCATGCCCCTTTAAAGTAAGTGCTATGCTCTAGAGGAAAATACTTTTTTAAGGAGAAATCTCCTTTCCCAACCTTGTTCACTCTTCTTATTACATTAATGTGAGAGTAGCCACAGAGGTCAACAGGGGTCATCCACCATTTCAAAAACATAGCCTAGCATTACTACAGCTAGAGGAGGGACAAGCTTGAAAGAAAATCTATAGCACTGGAGGAAAAACCTGTTAGTATTCCTCTCCACAATGCACCCCACAGCATTAGTGACATTGAATGGGAAGCTTGCAGACTACTTTTGTCTCCACTTACTATCACAGAACAGAGCTATGGGGAAATGATAATGGATTAGAGCGGAAGGAGCATAGTCTTCCTAAGAAGTACTTAGAAAAATACAAAATTAATTTAAAATCTAGCACCTATAGCCACATCAAAAATTAATCCAAGACTACCCTTTAGCCTATTTGTAACACACTAAAATCAAGTTTGTTTCAATGTGTACTGCCAGATACAATGTGCTTTTTAATACTAATAGAATAGCAAACAGTGAAACAAAAAAAGAAAGCCTGCGAGGACAGATAATATAATCAGAAGAATAGAATTAGATAGGATACAAGATTGGAATAATCCAACAGGAAATCTAACTTGTCCCTGGTTAGAATGTTAAAATATCAATGGAGAAGCAGATAGCATACATAAGAATATATAAGGTTCACATTGTGACCCATATCAGAGGTTAACCAAAGTAAAAAAAAAAAAAAGTGAATATCCTAGGTAGCACCTTGGAGACATGAAAAGCACAGGGAAGAGTGCATTCATTAAATGAGCTTAAACACGAGCCAGATGCATCTCAAAGTAAAAGAAGAGAAAAAAATTAATGGAAGACAAAAGGACATATAAGACTTATAAGACAATTTCAATGCTATATACATCAGTAACTTGAATACCAGAAATAGAGGGAGGGAAAAGAATCCATCAAAAACAAAGCAATATTATGATAACAGATTAGAACATCCCAAATTTTGCAGGCCCCATTCCAGATATAAGAAGTTCAGAAAATACAAACAAAACAAAGAGAACAAAGTGAAAATTCAAATTTTCAAATTTATAAAACCAGAGGCAGAGAAATTTGAAAGTAACTAAAGAAAAGAAATAAAGAATGATGGTATAAAGAGCTCCATTTTAGAAATAAACTAAAAAAATAAATAGAAAGAAATGTTTAAATATTGAATTGAGAATGTATTAATATAGGATTCATCGGCCTGCAGTATTACTTTGAGATGTTGAGATGTGCATGAATGATGCCTTTGGTGAAACCAAGTTTTCTGCTGCACTGTTAGAATAGCCACTGCTGAACCTCTCCAGTGCTAGTCTAAGTTCTCAGGAGCCGTTTGGTGGTCCTTGTGATGGTCACTGAAGCTGGAACTCTTGTGGTCAGCCCAGTCAATCTCTGATCTCTGTAATTTCACCATATACCCCCCTCCTTTTGTGGCCTTACGCCTGATCTTGGTAGCCCTGTCCTTCAGTCCCTCCTCACAAAATGTTTTTTATTTCTGTAGCTTTAAAAAAATCTTCACCTAGTCACTCAAAAAAAAAAAAAAACATTCAGGATTCTATATAAAGTGAAATTATCCTTCAAACATAAAAGACTAACTAATACAGACTTTGGCATACTAGCAACATTGAGTAACTCACAACTATCAGACATGCTATGAGAAAAATTTAAAGGATTTAAAGGAGTTTCTATATTGAATGGAAAATAACATAGATTAAAAACTGTGTATCTGTCTGTGTGAACATGAACATGTTTATGTACATATTCATCGTGGGAGTTTATGTACATGTTTATGTATGTTTGTATATGAAGAAAAATTATTTTTCTTATTTTAATTCATCTAAAAGTTTAACTTCATCATAATTATGTTCAAATATTTGGGTAATTATAACATGTTATTCAGTGACATATATAATAGCAGTATCTCAAGTTATGGCAGAAAGGAATTGGTCATGGTGTCTCTTTACAGCAATAGAAAAGTAAATTTATCAAAGAAAATTACCAGGCCCAGGTGTGGAAAATACCTGTAAAAGTTGGTCAGGAGTGCTGTAGAGATGCCTAAAACTTTGTAGGCTCTTGTCAGTCCTCTTGATGCTCCTTAAAAATAGAGATAAGATTATATTGCTGAAGATGCCCCCAAACCCACTGCATGATATAGAGATATCATACATAACTGAACTTTCTTCTTCCCCTTTGGATATCTTACAAAGTGTTGGTGCTAGGAGGTGCTATGCAGGCTGCTAGAAGGAAAAGACAGCAATGGTCTTACCAGTATACAAACATGAAACAAAAAAGTAGACTGTAAGACTACACTTCACAATGAGTTCAATAGCGGCACAGCTATGGTGGTGGTGGTGGGTAAACAGCTGCCTCTGACTGAGTTTGAGGTCAGTTCTACAGGAGGGAATCCATGCCTGGGCAGTAAGGTGGATCAACAATACACGCCTAAGGAAGTCATAGGCCTGAAAGTGTAGAACTGGCTTTGTTGCTTAACAAAATAGACAAAACATAAACCACACAGATTTTTGCGTTATCATGACTGACAAAATCCTTGCCTGGTCTTTGGTCTTTAAAGTAGCTCTGGTTTCTGCCATCAGGGTGATCCTTCTGATATAGAAATGTAAAGGCTCAGTGTCCTTGGTAAAAATGCTTCAATAGATTTTCTTTCCAATTCATATAAAATCTATACACTTGCATAATGCTGTAAGGCTGCCTGTTGAGTTGTATACTGTCTGTCCTTTAGATTCCTTAAATCATCCTATCTACTCCAGGGCAAGTCCACTAACTCAGCAGACTTTCCTGCAGTCATTGAAAGACTCATATGGTCACTTTTTAGTTTTCAGTGATAACTGTACACCAAACAGTGAACACTTTAGTGCAGGAGTAGTGTTACTTAACTCTTTTAATCAGTGTTTAGCACAGGACCTGGCATTCCATAGGTGGAAAACATTTAACATAAAGAGGGAGAAAATACTCTAAAAGGAAGACCCAAAGATGGCTAGATTGTATACACAGCCAGAAGCAGAGGGTTCTGCAGCTTTGACATACACAAATAAATAAATAAATCTCCCAAATTAGTTTTCTGTTTGTGTAACAAGACTATAATAAACCCAGAGACAGACATTGTAGTTCAAGATGAAAGATTAGAAAAGCCAAGCATCCATCCAATAGAGAGTTCTCACCTCTACTGATCCTCAGACTGACAGGGTGATTCATCAAACCACACATTGCATTCCCAGACGCTCTCCACCAAGCCTCAGAATCCCCCAGCTCCTGTGTCTTCCCACCTTATATTCCTCTCTAGTACTGGGATTAAAGGCATGGGATCCCAAGTCACCTTTGTGTGAACTCTGTTTCCCTTTTATATTGATTCACTTTTATGTAGCTCAGGGTGAACTTGAATTCAGAGATCCACCTGCCTGTTTTCCAAGTACTGGGGTTAAAGGTGTAGCCACCATTGCCTGGCCTCTATGGCTATGGCTGGCTTTGCATTCTGATCTTCAGGCAAGCTTTATTATATCATAAACAAAATATCACTACAGGTTTGAATTGTGGAGGGAATACCAGAACTGAGAAGGCTGGTTTGTTTAAAAGAACTTCAATTTAAAATATTTAAAATCAGAATTCATTTTTTAATCAAGAGGCCTTTTGCAACCTAGTTGGCCATAACCTCTGTTATACAGTTTAGTATCATTGCTTAGAATGAATTGTCTTTTCTATGTTTGGCCCAGAACTCTTCTGTTCTATGTGGTAAATGGCATGGCATTTTTAGCATGTTTCAAATTGCAAGTGATTTAGCACTTATGAAAGTTCCTTGGTGATTTGAGGCAGACTCAGACAGTAATTATAATTTGTTTGAAAATGGACCATAATGTGTGATTATTGTATCACATACATGAACAGCATTTATTGACTTTCTAAGTTTTGAGTACAGTAATTACTCTGAAATGAAGCAAAGCTAATTTTACTTGTTTTTATCACTTCAAAATGTGCAAGATAATGAGATTTGTACTTTGACAGCTTCTATTGTTTCACTGTTCTAACTGCTATGAATTTTGCCATTACAAATCTATACCTTATCCTTTTGATATGATCAAAGTACTTGGTTAGGTTAGTTTGTCTATCTTTTATACAGGTAATAATAGATATTTAGGACAAGTCAGGGTATAAAGGGATTCTTTCTCTCAAAACATATTTAGTGGAGCTTGGAAGACAGTTCCATGGGTAAATTATTTGCATTATGAGGGCCAGAGATTGAATACCCAGTATACACATTAGTGTATGGTAGGCCTGGTGGCTGACTGTAAAACAAGTACTCCAAAGGCTGAGATGGAAATTACTCTGGCATGGTGGCTATAAGTAGACTAGTTAAGTCAGTGAGCTCTGGGTTCAAATTAGATAATTACAATGATACATAAGCTTGAAAGTGATAGAAGATTCTTTGTTGCATGGTATTTGATCACACTGTGAACACCAACATTTCATTATGTACTAGTCTAACCTGTTACTAGTTGTGGTGTAGCTCAGCCCTAGCACACACCTTTTAATCCAAGAGCTTTGTGCTTGACTATTGTAAACAGGATTAAATAAAATCAACCATAAGCCAAAAGGTGGAACAAGCAGCCAGTTGACAGGAGTGAACAAGAAAAAACCATAGATAATAAGAGGGAGTTGGGATAGAGAGAAGCACAGGAAATAGAAAGGAAGGATATTCACTTTGAGGCTTTTGTTTGAGATGGTGTTTGAGAGAAAAGTTTTGGGGGGACATCAGCAAAGAAGGAAGGTCAGCTGGGTGCGTTTTCTGCCTCTCTGAGCTAGCAGGCTTTTACTCATCTGGCTCCTAATTCTTTATTGGTAAAATTGAATGATTGGCATTTTTGTTAAAAACAATTTCTTACGTCAACTTCCGGTCTCCTCACATGCATGCACACACATGGATGATTATTCACACACATATGTTCTCTTTCACACACATACAAACACATACTAAAATCTGTTTACCAATTCCTCAAGACTAGTGCACAGAACACTAACAAAATGCATACAAAGGACACATGAGTTAGTCTGGACACTGATGGTAAATCTTCCCAATCAAAGCAGGCCCTCGACTGAGAGCTGAAGAACAATGGGTAACAGCTCATCACTGAAGTTACATGAGCAAGACTGCTGATTAGAGATCTGTACATGAGCCTGGGCCTACACCCACAATTTTCCACCTTCATTGACATTTCTTGGTTTCATTGTTACATGAGTTGGTAACAGGTCCCATCCTAACAGGGTAGCATTGTACTTTGTTCTTTGAGAAAAAACAAGACTTCTGCCAGCTTCCCCCCCACCCCAAGTTAATCATGTGCTGGCTCTCAAGAGCTCCTTTAACACTGTCTTTAAATGAGTGCCTTAGCAAGTCTGGCTGCTAAAATTCACAGGTCTTCACCTGAAGATGCTTCAAGGTCTTGGTGCTGTGCACGAGTCCTCATTAGGAAAGTGACAGTGCCTTGATTCTTTTTGAGTTTGGAAAAAAAAAAGATAGTTTATGGTTATAAAAATAAATGTGAGATCTGAGAGTCAGGTGGACCTGGCTAGCTCAGATGAGTTCTGAATAGGGAAAGTGGCTCAGAGATTAGAACAATTTAGGGAAACTATTTTTATTCCTTTATAAGTTTTGTGTTTTTAGTGAATGCTCAGATTATTTACAAATTCACCACAAAGCTAATTTAGCATAGAAGTGTTTCTTTTCAAGATATAGCAACTTTCTCTTTATTAAATTAGGGGTTTATACAATTAATCTGCAATTAGAACACTATACAATCTTATCAATAAAAGTATCAATTTCAAAGGACCCTAGGCTTTTTTTTCCCTATGTGTAATGAAAGAGATGACTTAGGAAATGAGTGAAAAATGCCTAAGAAATTATAAACAAGAAGTCTATATTCTGAATATGCAGCTAACATTACTATGGGCCACAGCAGTTTGTTTTCTGTTGAAGTTATGGTTTCAGAATCAGTCACAGCACAATGCTTAGGAAGCCGAATCCGTTGGAGCTGGAAAAAAGAATAAAAACTATTTATTCTTTGTCAACCAGATTGCTTAGGATTTCTCTGCCACTAGTAATCCTCACATAGGCTAATTCTACAGATTTTATATTTGCTTTAGCTTTTTAAATAATGAGTTCTTATTTAAAATTATAACATAATTACATGTGTAGTGGCATCTTGCCTTGCCTGTGAACTTGTAGTAGTGGCCACACCCTTTGGGCAAGGTTTCAGGTGCAGACATGATCCATTATAAAGTAGAGGAAGGGTGGCTGGGGTTCCTTGGATTTCAGAGAGCATTGGAAGTATAGAGACAATGTCTTCTGGAGCAGGAAGAACTTGGTGGTTATTTAAGTGTTATCTGCGTAAGTGCTTCCCTAATAAATACCTATTTATCATCTCTCTTGGATCTTCTGGACTCATTTAAACCCTGCCTTCAGGTATCCTTTCCTCCCTCCAACCCCTCCCAAGTAACCCTTGCTCTTCCTCAAATTCATGACCTCATTTTTCTCTAATTGTTGTTACACGCACACACACACACACACACACACACACACACACACACACACACACACACACATGCAACTACATCCTTCTCAGTCTCAAAATGTTATAGACTATGATGTTGCCCTTGTTTGTCCCCAGCAGTGTAAGGCAAGTTCCTGTGCTATGTCATGCATATCAGACACAGAACTCATAGACCTGCTCTGGATCTGAAATGGAAGCCTGCTCCCTGATGACTAGCTTTGATAGTAGCTGAAGACACAATGCTTTCCTTTTTAATGTTATTTCAATGCAAATTAAAGACATTCATTTAAAAAATATGAATCAGAAACAACAAAGTCATAGTAGAAGGAAGAGGAATAGAAATCATACACTTTTATTTTTTGTATTTGTATATGTGTAACATGACATGATCACTTCTTTTCTTTGAATTTTTTATGACGTTTTATGTTTCTGAGATTTTAATATCCCCCCTTTTCTTTTTTCTTTTCTTTTCTTTTCACTTTTATTGATTCTTTGTGGATTTCACATTATGTATTCTGGCACCATTTATTTTCCTGTCCCTTCCTATTTGCCCTCTACCCTTGCAACCTCACTCCTCCAAAACAAAACCAAATTGAAAAGAAAAATCAAACAAAAGAAAAAGGAGGAGAAGACTCTTGTGGAAGCCATAGTGTGGCCAGTTGAGTCACACAGTTTACCTTTAGTCCATTCATCTTTGGTTGCAAATTTTTATTACCACTAGTCTTTCATTAGTCTGAGTTCAGGCCTCTGTCTTCTGCTATACCTCTGGTAATTGACTCACTCAGGCTCCTTGTGGATATCCTGTTGTCCTGTGTCATGGAAAGCCTGCAGTTTGGATCTGTAGGATAATCTCCTTCACATGCTCCAACAATTCATAGATGAGGTGGATTTGTTCAAATCATAGCCCCTGGTTCTGGGCCTGAATGGTTAACCCAGCAAGCTCTCCAGCACTGCCTCAGCTAGATCAATTCATGCAGCCTGCAGCAAGGGACAGGGCCAGTTCTCCTGCTCCCAGGTCCTCAGATTCTGATCACCCACACTCTCACTACCAGAGCCAGCTCCACTGATTTGCACAAGTGAGATGTAGGATGCTGCCCTCTCTCCTGATTGCTGTAGTGGGCATGGAGGGTGACAGATAGCTCTCCCAGGGCTGGCTCACCTGCACACCCAATAACAGGGTAAGTGCTTGTGTGATGCCCCGACTAGGTGCAGAGCCTGCACTCTTGTATGCGGCAGCTGATGGGGGTCAAGGCTAGCTCACCCACTTTTGTGACCTCAGGGTCAGCTCTCTTACCTGCGGCAGGTGGTCGTGGGTGAGAGGGCAGTTCAACTATCTCTTGCTCATGCCAACACAATGCAAATGCTCCTTCTCTTTTCTTCCTCCAAACCATCACATATACTTCTCTTTCAAATTAATGGGCTCTCTTTCTTTTCTTCCTTCCTTTCTTTCTTTCTTTTTTAATTTTTATTTATATATTTTTTAGACAGGGTTCTCTCCATAGCTCTAGCTAACCATAGCCAGGAACTCACTCTGTAGACCAGGCTGACCTTGAACTCACAGAGATCCATCTGCCTCTACCTATTGAGTACTGGAATTAAAGGCATGTGCCACCACCACCCAACCCAATGGACTCTTTTCAATTTCAATTGTTGTTTCATACATATTCCAAAATAAATAAATACAGCCTGCTCAATCTTTATAATCTTACTTGTGAGTATGTTTTCAGAGCAGAGTATTTGATACTGGATAACCAATTGGGATGCTCTTCCCTAGGGAATGTTATTTCTTCCATTCTCAGCATCCCTCAGTTGCATATAGTTTTTTGTGTAGGGATGTGTGTATGAAGTAGGGTTTTTCCTCCTGCTTCAGGTCTTGTCCTGTGGCCGTGCCAGCCCCAATTAACACACAGAGACTCTGTATTTGATATAATTCTGTTGGCCATTTACTTGTTTCTTATCGGCTAGCTCTGTCTTAAGTATTAACCCATTTCTGTGTATTTCCACATGGTCTTACTGAGAGTGGAGGAATGGCGGTTCTGCCTTCTCCAGACTCTCCATCTTGGCTCCTCCTTCCTACTTCCTCTCTCCGCCTTATCTCCTAGTCCCTCCTGTCTTCCTTTCCTATTGGCCAGCAGTGCTTTATTCATTAACCAGTATGAGAAACATATATACATAATGGCATCTCCTATCAGATGTGGCCTTATGAGCTTTTCTTCATCCAGTCTGGCATGATTACTGTATTTGGGACTTCATGGATGTAGTTTCTGACATTACTAGGAAATATAATCTCATAGTAAGCTCTTTGATCCTCTGGCTCTTACAATATTCCCACCCCATCTTCTACAATCGTTCCTGAGCCTTAGGGCCAGGACCTGTTTTATAAATGTGTCAATTAGGACTGATATTCACAATTCTTCATTTATTTAATTTTGGTTCTCTGACATGGTATCCTTCTGTTGCAAAGAGTGATTTCTTTGATGAAGGGTAAGCACTATGCTGACAAATATTTAGAATGTAGTTGAGAATTATCCTGGTCAATAAAGTGGCCATTGCAGGTTCTCCTCCAACATCCATGACTTCACTAGTCCTATGAAGTTGACTAGGTTTCCAGAATCAGGCATGATTTTCCATTTGCTGAGCAAATCTTAAGTCCAGTTAGAGATTCATTGGTTAAAATGAAAATGTTTCATCTGGACTGACAGAGCCAAAGATGTAAATCCCAACACTAAGCATGAGAAGCTCTGTTTTAAAGGGTTAATTAAGAATCTCCAAAGGCCTCCAAAAATACTACAGACTATTGTTATTTCCTTCAGTTAAATTCCAAAAGGTAGAAGTCATATTCCTATTGCTAAAGACACACTGCACTTAGACACACAGTACACAGGGCTCCAAGTTGAAACTGAACTGAATGCCTCCTCTCTATGGACTAGCTTTCAAAGTACCAGAAGGCACCATGCAAGCTTCTAAAGGAAGGAAGAAACCAACAGACCTGTATAGCTATGACCAGCATGGCACAATAACCATAGGGGTGAAACAGTGGCACACATACTTGGGAGGTAACAAACAACTCATTTTCCTAATTTTATGCAAAACTTTGTGCCACAGTGATGCATGAGGTTTCTTTGTTTTGAACTTCAACAAATTTCCAAGGCTTATTCTCAAAGCATTTTGAGGATTATTATACTTTTAAAGTGAGACCTTTTCATAGATTTAAAAAAAAAAATTTGACATTAATGTTTATTTACTGGAACTGCTATGGCATTATCAACCTAATTTCTATTTCATTCCTTTCATTATTATGTGTTATTTTACTTCAGAGGCATTTTCAACAGTTTTACATTTTTTGTCAGTTAAAACTTTGGAACATTGTATTCAGCCATTGTTCTATGTTCTCTTACCCTGTTTGTTAAACCATTATTTCTGAGGATTTGCTTCTTATATTCCTTTGAGAAAACATTTTTACAAGATATCAGTAAATGTTGAGGAATCATTCCTTCAACCTGTAAAAATTATCATCAAAAATTGTCTCTCATTCTCATTTTCAATGTTCCCTCTTGAGTTTGCAGAGGCAAATGTTCCCACTGTCTTCTGCTACCCAACTGAAACGTAAATAGTGCTACAAAATTTCTGTTTTCTTTTTCCAAAAACTTCTTGACATAAAGAGGCCTAAGTCACATGTTTCTTTTATATATCTTTGTTGTTTCTAGATAAAATTAAAGCTTGATTTATAATTTTTCATAAACTCTTAGAGACCTTGAACCTGGATCTCTCTGTCACTTTCCTGGTGCACAGACTATGAGACAACTTACTTTTTCATGTCACTGAGATATCTCAAGCTGCCCCCCCATCTGAAAACTTTAATTCACCGTATCAATTTCAAATCTTTTCTGTCTGAGTGAAGAAAGTTCAATGTCGATTTCTCAGTTTGCAATTTACACATCTGGGAACCATCCAACAGCCAGCACTGTATTTCTCTCTAGATTTATCTACTAAATATATAAAATATAATGTTAATGCTAACTTCAAATGCTGTGGTTATATATTATTTATGATCTAATAAAGCCTGTCTGAAGATCAGAATGCAAAGCTAGCTACAGCCATAGAGCCAGGCAGAAGTGATGCATACCTTTAATCCCAGCAGGCAAAGTAGTTAGCCATAGAGGTCAGACAGGGGTGGCACACAACTTTAATCCTGGGACTCATGAGACAGAGGCAGAAGAATCACTCTAGAACAGAAATAGTGCCTTCAATCCCAGCACTAGACAGGTGTATAAAACAGGAGCAGAGTCTTAGAGATGGCAATTAGTCTGCAGCCATGCCGAGGATTCATGGAGACAGTATCTCCCTTACTGTCTAAGGTAGAGATAAGAACTAGTGTCTGGCTGCTTTGCTTTTTAGATCTTCAGGTAAACTGTATTAGGTCATAAATAATATATCACCACAATGGCCATACATTTGAACCCATAGCACTGTTTACTCTTGTCTATACTAGGTATTTAAATAATGTTCTTAATTTTATCCTGATCACTTTTTTTTTTCAGATCTCTGTACTGAGCACCAGGGTAAGCTCTGTAAAACATTCAGCAGAGGATTAAATAATAACAGGATTGAGATGCCCATTTTCCTCTGTAAAGCTGGTACAAGAAGTTCTAGAGTGATGCAGGTGTCCCTGAACTGGGGGAGATCTAGTCCCTATTTCTTTCCAGAGGCTGTGTTGGTTATATTCCTAAAGTAAATGTCCTAGAAAGTCAGTGTGATACAGGAAGCCCAAGGAGAGTAGATAGGCCCACATAGGGAAAGTCCAGGTATTTAACCTAGTACAAGAATTTTTTCGGTGATGTCAAGCCTGATATATTTAATTTTGTAAACTATACTTACAAATATAATAGTTAAAATAGAATTTATTAAAATGTTTTTGAGGTTTTAATAATGTGTGTGTAATTTTTCAACCGCTCAAACATACACATGTGTATATTTTGTAGGGATTAGAATTAACATTGTTTTCAGCACAATGATTTTATGCAAAGATGTCCTTTATACAATATCCTGTAACATTCCATTTAGAATGAGTATGAATTTTTATTATTTATATAGTGTTTGAAATAATTTGTCTTGATATAATCACATGTTTTTAAACAAGTCCCTTTATGAGCACAAATAAAATTTACAGCATGCTAGTTATAATTCAGAACTTAAATGGGGCAAGCAGATAGCTATAGTCTTGCATTGATCCTCTGCTCACAGAAATACATGTGCCATTAACAATAATGTATGTCTTCTCTCACACATATTAGAAATTCTCATTGGTATCCTGTATGGAATATGTCAGATAAAAGTACATAAAATTGTGCTAAGCACCTGAAAAACTTTGTTTCCAATTTTTATTTTATTTCCTATAACATATTTCAATGTTTTATTTTCTAATTTGTGTCCCAAATTAATGAATGAAAGTCAAATATGGTTCATTTATACCAATAAAAAAGAAAATAATATCTCTTGTGGGTAGATTTATTTTCATGAGTATTTTATCTTTTTCCAAGACAGTTTTTAACTGAACTTGCATATATTTTCACTGCTTGAGAAACTAAGTAAGTTAAATTTGTGAGTTGGAAACTGCCTGTACATAATTTCGCATATTAAAGAATTTACAGGCAATTCAAAAGTATGTAAAAAAAATATGCTTTAAGTTCAAGAACAGAACATTCATTTAGGTTTTATGACAATAAATATGATCACATCATATTTATTGCACACACATTCACCTGAATGAAAACATTAAGGGAAATAACACTTTTTTTTTAGGTATGCATACACAAGACTTCAAAGAATCACACTTTCTTAGGAGTTTACAATTCAAAGTACATAACAAATATTGTTGACATCAAAATACATTTATATAATAGGGAACCACATCTATATTAAAATGCACAGCAAGTAATCGTAATTGATTAGTTTGTTAGGCTTTATACTTACTAATACACAAAGGGGTTTTTTTTGTTTGTTTGTTTTTGTTTTTTGTAATAGGTGATTGTCATGTAGTCAGGCTATATTAAAAAAAACCAAGGGCTATTAAAATTCCTTATGATAGATGATCTACTCCCTACAATTTTAACCTGGTATCAGATGGGGGGAAAATCTATACATGTAGAACTCCGTAAAATCTTTTCTTGAACAAAAGCTTTGCAGGTAAATGATAGCATGTGTCTGGCTTCTCCATGTGCCCCATATTGAAGAAATGGTTGTCAGGAGCAGTCTTTGCAGGGCTGCATCAGAGCCAGCTGAGTGGCCCCAAGTCCATACCTGAGTGGGAGAGTGTGGATGAGGGAAAAGCTAGCTATAGATGATAAAGAAAGGACAGACAGAATAAAGGTCAAGAGGGCAGATCAGTCAATACTGAAATGCCACAAGTTTATTTTTCACCACTCTTTTATACCATAACTAAAAAGTGGAACACAGTATCATGTATATGGAACAGATATTTTTCCTTTCTCATTCTAAGAGTTCAGTAACCACACCTTAGCTCTAACTTCTCCTTCCATAGACTTGACAATCAGAATAGCCACAACTCAGATTCAGGTCTGTTGTTATTTAGATTAAGATGGCTGAAACATCCTTCTTTAGCCATACACCTTTAAGTTTTGTGACTTGCTGACAGCTTTGAATTCTCTGTTCTTGTGCCAAGATGCAGTGCAACCATCTTTATGGGCACCAACAATGGCTAATAATAAAGCTACATGCAACTACATCAAGTAGTCAGTTTACTGTAAGTTTTTTGTTTTTGTTTGTGTTTTGTTTTTTGGAGGTTTCCTTGTGTCAACATCTTAGGCTTAGATAATAGAAGAGATAAAACAATCTGACATGTGTTGGACTCACCTCTTTAATAAATGCATTTTATTCTGTCTAACAGTTATATGAAGAGTGTAGAATAGTGTGTAAACAAAGACAAAGATCATAGGCATCTATTACAAAGACAGTAAAAGAAAATGAGAAATTTTTTACATTAAGATGACGTTGCCTGGGTAACATTTGTAGTTTAGTGGTAGACTTACATTTGCCTTGCATACCTAAACCTGTGAGTTTGATTCCTAGCTCAACCAAAGACTAAAAGAAAGAAATAAAAAACAGAAAATAAGCAATGCTTTTACATTTAGGTTACTCATCCTTGTGCTTAAAACTGTCCATGGGTTCTGTAGTAAAGTAAGAGTAAACAAAAGGTTATAATGATGTAGTTCTTAGTGATACAAAAAGATGGGTTTTTCCATTGTGAGATCATTAACCCTGTGGGTAAACTGGACAGATTTAGGATCACAATAGAAACAAACTCTTGGATACATCTATAAAGGAGTTTGTATATTATGTTAACAGATGTGGGAATTTTCTCAAGGTAATCTTGACCCTAGATCTCTCGGTCAGTCTTTTATTGTATACCCTATGAGATGAGTGGCAACATTTGCCTCTCTGCCTTCTTGTGTTGGATGCAATGAGGGCTGGCTTTAAGTTCCTACCACCATGGCTTTGCCATCATCAGAATGTCTTCTTAGCTCAGACTCAATGGTATCCATGTCTGCTACATTTAAAATGCTTAGATATTAAGAAAAAACAACAATAAAAACCAAAAATTTATTTTGATAATATATTCTTTAGCTCTTCTCAACAGTGTGTTTATTTGGAATATATCACAAGGGCATCATTATAGTTTGATTAATATGCATTCCTTAGTTGTGGTAGAACTGATAAACATGACTAGAAAGCAGAATAAAGAAATCTAAAGTCTCAGTGGATGTGGAAATTTAGAGTTGTTATCTGAGGTAGATACCAAAGGTAATATTGTGTATTAAGTGTGATATTTAACTGTCTCCTTTATTGTTATAAATAGCCTTTATTGCATAGAGATATAGTATTTCCCAAATTTACAAAGATTTTTTTATAAAGATGGAATAGAATTTTGTCTTATACTTCTTGCATAAAATATTAATGTACTTTATTGTGTTAATGTGGTACATTCTAGTTACTTTTTTACCTGTATATCATTATACCTGCACCTTGTGTATAAATACCACTTGATCATGGAGAATGACCCACAACTTCTCAGTACAGTATCCATCAAACAGGGAACCAAGTATTCTAACAAATCAGTCTGTGGAGTATTTTCTAAATATAAAACATAGCATGCTAATTAGAAATAAAATATAAATATACATAATCTAGGATTTATATGTATATCATTGCCTGACAAACTAAAATTTAAAAGAGATTGTTAAATGAATTAATTAAGAATGATAAACAACAATAATTGGAATAACCAATTAGTTTTATTTATATAGTTATGAGTTTATATATACATGTAACAATAACGATTGAAGAAAAGGAGACCATGAATTTGGGAGGGAGATGTGGATGGGTGCATTGAACAGGTTAGGAGAAAGGGAAGAGGGAAATAATGGAACTATATTTTAATCTTTAAAAACTTAAAAAATACAATAATATAACTAAAAATAGAGTCATATCCCTCACTACCTAACATGCCTCTTTAGGTTGTGAGAGCTTGTTTGGAGGTTCTAGTAGGGGAGCGCAGCTACTCGTATACCCTTGACCAAAACCCGTCCTCCTCTATTCGGGGAAGGTCGTCCTCTTCGACCAAGCGCGAAGCTTCTGGGAATGTGACTGAGTAAGGGGACACTTGCCTAGCTAGGCAGATCAGCTGAATCAACCCTGGTGATCAATGGCATGACAGATGTAGCAGCCAGACCCTCACATCCGCCTTGCCTTAGATTCTTAAAACAAATGACCAAAAAAAAAAAAAAAAAAAAAAAAAAAAGAATGAAAATTGAGATGACTATGTGTCTCACAGTCCCTAAGTTTAAGAAAAGATGATAAACTATTAATAAATATTAATGAATTTTCAGTAAAACAGAAATATCAAATGGTGACTCTGGATCAAGGTTGATTAGGCCATCACTAAACAAGTGTCTCCCATGATGCTTTTGATGTGTGGAGAAGATACTTTAGTGTGATACTGTGATTCTGTGATAATTTAGTTAAAGTGTCTCCAAGTTAAATATGGGGATTACACAATCCATTTGGAATTTAAAATGTAAATCCGTTTGTGATAGCATATAATTATCACTTGATATGAGAGCTTTAAAAGAAAATCTAAAACATCGAAAAAGCATTCTGATTTCAGAAAAGTTAAATTTGTATCTTTTAGTATTATAGATACAGGACATGGTTTTGCATCTCACTGCTGCAATCCCAGTGAATACCATTTGTCATTTGATATACTTGTAGTAAAACAGTCAATTTTCAAAGATTATTTTGATGTTCGCACTCTAACTAACTAAATAAGAAAGGACAACAGATTTTGAAGATTTCATGCATGCATGGCTGATATCAAGAATGGTCAAAAGAAACTGCCAGAATCCCAATCTTCACAAAAACCTCATCAAATAGATACAGGAAAATGGGGAAAAAATGAAGTAACTGCCAAGTAACAAAAAATATTGTCTTAAATGTTGGTATTTCCAGAAAATAATAATTATAGTTCCCTTTAGGGAAAAATCAATGTATATCTCCAAATAATAGTTGTCTATAATTCAGTCTATACTCATTATGTGTTCTTAAGATGTTTTTTCAAAAATAAATGTTATGTCATTTGGTTGAAAAGTATCTTTGAAATTGGTTGTCTGACTAGAATTAAAGCAAAAGCCATAGCTACTAGGATTGTAGCAGTGACATACAAAAAGCTAAAATGTCAGTATCTAACTACATTATAAATGTAATGACATTAATTAATTTAACATCTTTTTAACTTCAGACAATAGATAAATATGGAGAAGAAGACAGTGAACTTGTTACCAGTAGGTATGTGGATTTATGCCTGGGTCTTCAATTCAATCCCATTGATCAACCTGTACATTTTTATATCAATACGATGTGACAATTATCATGATGGCTCTGTTACAAGCTTGAAATCAGGGATGGTGATTCCTATCAAAGTTCCAACAAATTCTTTATAGACCTTGGAAAGACAATACTCAACTTCACATGTAAAACAAAAACCCAGGATATCTAAAATGATCCTGAACAGTAAGAGACTAAATATTTTTAAGGCACGTATTTTTAAAGTTTTGAAATTATGAAGCTGTGGGACTTTTTAAGTTTGTAAAATATTTTTGTATGTGGTATCTTTTTTAATGTGCAATCTTATGGATGAGCAGGAAAGGAAAGGGTTTGGCTTAATAGTAACGTGCGTGTGTTAAGTAGAAAAGAGGTGAGTTATGCTAGCTAGGTTTCTGTCAACTTGACACAAGGTAGAGTCATTAGATAGGAGGGAACCTATCTAAACCTCAGTTTAGAAAATGCACCAAAAATATCTGGCTATAGGCAAGTCTGTATGGCATTATCTTAGTGATTGATTGGGGAGGGGCCAAATGCATTATGGGTGGGTCTTCCCCTGAGCTGGTAGTCCTGGGCTTTATGAGAAAATAGGCTGATCAATCCATTTGGAGCAAGCCAATCAGCAACACTTCTCCACAGTCTTTACTTTGGCTCCTACCTCCATCTTCCTGTCCTTGTTTTTTTAATTCAGCTTATGCCTACGAAACACAAACACGAGACTCAGCGCCCACATGGAGTTTATTGAGAGAAGGGAGAGAAAGAAGGGGTAGCTGGTGGCCAACCGAAAGAGAGAGAGAGAGAGAGAGAGAAAGATCAGGGGGGCAGAGAGAGAGAGCAAGAGGGGGCAAGAGAGGGCAAGAGGGGGAGTAAGAGAGGTGCACTTGCTTTAAAAGGGGGGCTTGCGCATGCATAACTGAGTCCTCTGGCAGCCAGGTAAAGCTTGAGCTGCCAGGTAAGGCTGATGTAGCCATGACATAGCCATGAGCTTCCAGCCCATCATCGGGGGCGGGAGTCAGCTGGCTGCTAGTTCCTAACAGTCCTGACTTCCTTTAATGATGGACAGTGATATAGGAGCCTAAGCCAAATAAACCCTGTCCTTCCCAATTTGCTTTGGTCAAGGTGTTTCATCACAGCAATAGTATTCCTAACTAAGATTTTACCGTTCACATTTATTCAAAGAGTTTGATCAATAAATAGTCACCTAAATGTATAAAATCAGCTCAATGTAAAAAAAAAATGAAAATAAAATTCCCTCCAAGTTTTACAAAAATCTGGCCCACTGAAAACAAACAAACAAAAAATAGTCAACAAATTATATTATCTGCATTTTAAGTTATTGTTTCAAAATATTAGATAGCAATTGATAAAGTTCATTGCAGCTGCCTTGTAATGAAGCCATAAATAAGTGACATCAATATAATTTAAGCCATTTGCTTCCTTGAGATTAGATTTCAAATTTTAAAATATCTGATAGCAAATAGAAGAGAAAGACTAGTACATTATATTTCTCAACAAGGCTGATAGATTTTTTTTTCAAGTGTTCTCAATTCAATCATTCATTAAAATGTTTAAACAGTTCTTTCAACTCTTTCTACAGCTTTAGCATTTTTCTCTCATCTCCCAGGATATGACATTAAAAATATACAAATAAATTAAACAAAGAAAAAAACAATTTTAAAGGGTACCCCCTAATCTTCAATAGTGTTTCAAGAAGCATATCTGGGAAATCTTCTAACAACTATAATCTTGTATTACAAAATAAAAAGAGTTATTGTAAGAGCATACCTTCTCTTAACATTGTAGAAGACACAGAGGAAACTCTACCAATGTTATTAATTCATTTTTGAAGATATTCTTTAAAATAACTTTTAAATATTAAGAAAATATGAAATGATATCCACTTCTTTATTCTTTCTTTATATGGATACTAAAATACTTCCAGCATTTGAAAGCTTAAAAATGTATACAATATTCTGATGTCTTTGTCTTCCTGGGCCATTTACTGTTGTCAGTTATACAATGACAAGAGAGTAAGAATTTCCTTCCTATTCTAAAAAATAAGTTTCAGACTAGATCTTCAATCACACCATCTTATTCTCAAGGCTCAACCAATATTGTAATAGTCAAGGCAGAAAATCTGTAGCAGCCAAATGTAAGATGGAATTTATGCTTTGTGTCTTCTGGCCATTAAACTCATAAATTCATGGCAGCTGAAAACTACACAGGTAGGTCCCATCAACATTTCCTTATGGGAGAGAGATTGGCTGATGAGACCCTGTGGCACAATCTCGAGCCACAACTGACAGTTAATGATGGCTGGGGAAAGGTATGTCAATTTCTACAATGATATAATCATCAATAAATTTATCCATGCTTCAGTAAACCACCTACCATCTGTGCTCATGCAAGCAACTGTAATTAAAGCTTATCAATCACACACAATGACTAACACATAAATGTGGGAGGGGACTTTAAAAAAAATGGTTTCAACAGGAGAGGGAAAGAGGGTGAAAGTGGAATGAAAATAAGTAAAATTCATTTTATGTGTGTATGTGTGTCTGTATATATGTGTATGTATATATATATATATATATATATATATATATATTTGAGGTATGACTGTTTGAGATACAATTGATATTATATATGTATAACACATCAAAAAGCAAAATAAATAAGTTAAAAATAAAGAAAATGACAACACAGATAACCCTCAATGATTTAATATCATTGATGAGAAGGATCATTTTTAAGGCATTCTGAGGCCAACATCATTTTAAGAGCACACTATACAAAAGGAAAGAGTTTGACTCTTTTGGACTATTCTAAAATCAAGCACATTATTGACATTATAATTTGGAACATCTTAGTCTAGCATTCATTAATTTTTTTTTTAGTTACTATAGGAAGTTAAAAGAAATCCTTAATATTTAGGAGGGTCTGTGGAATTCTTTTGGCCAATGACTCAACAAGTAGCCAATATATGACTAACTGTATCAACTACATTCTAAGCAGACCTTACATTCAGGAATGTTTGACCAATACAAAATGGAACTCATGAAGTGCTGTGTATTGTTTTGTTTTTGTTGTAATTTGTTATGGTTTAGTGATTTTTATCTTGGTTTTGTTTTTGTTTTGTTGTCTTTTCTTCTCTTGCTTTTTGGCTGGGTTTGCTGAGAGAGGACGAACATGAAATTGGGAGATTAGTGGGTTAGAATCTGAGAGGACTTGGTAGAGGGTAGAGTTAATATTTTATGAAAAATTAAAAATAATAAAATTATAACTAAAAAGTTATCTTTAACAACCCAGGAAGAAAAGAGTCTTTTCCTATTTATCCCCTGTCCTTTACATGCTAATTACTTGAATTGCATAAATACAAGACAATAAAAATGATTCCTGAAAGAAATATTCAAAACAACATTCTTAGGTACATTTGATCATTTATTTACCATTATATATTTAGAAACTATTTTAAAATGATTGGAACCTTGTGAATTTACCACCTAATAATTAGCTTCACAGATAATACCTCATTTTTGTACAAAGTACAAAGGAAAACCATAGTTAGTTAACTTTTAGACTAGAGCAATTTGCTACTTCATAACTGAATGCATTTCTTTGAAACTTTCTTGTTGAAGCAAAAATGTCCAGTGTAGAGATTTTCTGAGGTTAATCTTTTGGAAGGCGATTTGTTCATGGGAGTAGATCCCTCATAAAAAGATTGGTGACCTTCATAGAAAAGTAGTCCATCACTGTGTCTTTAATGTGTGAAGAAAGGGCCTCTGCTATCTAGGAAGACACACACTCAACTACCTATTCCTTGTTCTTTGCCTGATCATCCTCCAACTGTGAGAGATATTTTTTTAGGAAAGTCACCAGTCCATATTTTATAGCTTAGATATAGATGAGTAATTCCCCCTTCAACTTAATACCTAGATAGCAGTTTAAATATTACCTTTTCTAGATGGAGCATCATAGTAAATATCAAATGTAATTGGAACCAGGTGTTGGTAGCATACACCTTTAATCCCAGCACTCGAGAGGCAAAGGCAGACGAATTTCTGTGAGTTCAAGGCCAGCCTGGTCCAGAACATCTTTCAAAGCAATACAGAGAAACCCTGAACCCTGTCTCAGAAATATATACATATACATATACATATACATATACATATACATATACATATACATATGATCATAAGATGGCCCAATAAGCAAATACACTTGCTGCCAAGCCTGAGAACCTGATTTTGATCCCAGTTGTGGTAGTTTGAATGACAGTGGCTCCCATAAACTTATATAATCAGATGCATAGTCACAATTGGTAAACTGTTTGGAAGGATTAGGAGGTGTGGCCTTGTTGGAGTAGGATTGTCCTAGTGGGAGGAAGTGTATCACCAGGTATGGGCTTTGATGTTTCAAAAGCCAACTCCAGACCTAGTGATGCATATCTCTCTCTCTCTCTCTCTCTCTCTCTCTCTCTCTCTCTCTCTCTCTCTCTCTCTCCTCTCCCTTCCCCTCTCCCTATTCTTCCCCCTCCCCCTACTCCCTCTTTCTCTGCCTGCAAATCAGGATGTAGCTCTCAACTACTGTTCCAGCACCTTCCAAGCTTTCCATCATGATAATGGACTAAACTTCTGAAACTGTAATAAATCTCCAAATTAAAAGTTTTATATTAGAAGAATTTACTTGAGTTCAGAACAGTGACTAAGACACAAAGGGAATCACATACTTCTAGGAGAGAAATGACTTCTACAGGTTGTCCTCTGACCTACACATTTGTGTGCACACACAAAACTGTAAATAAAAGTTTGCAGAAAGTAACTGCTATCATTGATTCCTTATGTACCAACTAATGGCTTAATTATGTCAGCAATACCCTGAAGATGTAGGAGAAACTGTGGCCAGCTGGAGGTGCTCAGGCCAGTCTGCATGAGCATGCTTAGCAGGCACTTCCTCCTTGATCCAAGCCTGACGCTACACCAACAGACTGCTGACAAATAGACTCTGACCCAGAGATACCAATGAGGAAGGGACAAAACAGCAGAGTCAGCAGCCTGAGCCAATAGGACCTTAGCAGGGGGTATAAAGGTAGGTCTAACTTCCTTAATAAATGAATCTTCAGCATCCTCTGCCACTCACTGACTCCCAGTGCCTGAGTGGTTGGTGCTGCATCTTCTCACCCCCTCCCCCAAGGGGTGTCCAAACAAGCTTACCTACAACATGAAGATACCAAGCAAGTAATTTTTCAGGTTTTATTTCAGGCATCAGGTCTTTGTCTACAATTCAATAAAATGATTTGTGACTACCAAGCACTTGTGGTTATAACTGTGATGATATTATGGTCAGGAGTTGTCAGTTTAGAAATCCTTCAACTGTAGATAAGCACACATGTAACTGAGCTGCTTTGCTCATCTGATGATCTAGCTGGTAATTGTTTTCAGATGTCATAAACAAATCCATTCAATGAAGCATCCTTCTTACATACTGAAAATGAAGTATAAATAAAAAAAAAATAGAGATTCTTGATTTATCTGTAGTCACCTAACCCTGAACAGCTCAGTTATTGCACTGAAGAAGACAAAATATCAGCAATAGCATTGGATGGGAAATGCCATTTGACCATCCTGCTTTCCCATTTACCTTTAAAATACAAAATACTGGCCTGGATTTCTCATATTTGCATTTGATGTTCCCTTCTATTAACTCTTGAAGTCTGTATGCCCTATCATTCCATGATTTTCTTCTTGTTTTCTTTAGAGGAATTGGAAATACTAAGTAAAATTTTAGATATGAGAATTTGAAGGTAATTGTGATAAAACTATGATAATAAGAAATAGGTGTTGTTCTTTTGTTTCAGTTATAAGAATAAAAGCTGGAGAAGGGGTGGTGAGTGGTCCCGAGTGAGGGTCCCAAGGTTAAGAGACCACGTGGGAGAGAATAGCAGGTTCCATAGTAGGTGAAAGTGACCGAGGCAGGAAGGGATAACACGCCAGGCAGATAGAGCTTGAATGAGGAGTTTATTTAGAAAGGGGAGTGAGGGAGAAGGGGAGAGATATAGAGGAACGAGGAACAGAAGAGGAGAGAGGAGGAGACAGAAAAGGGGAGAGAAGAAGGGGATAGCTGGTGGCCAACCAAAAGCAGGAGAGAGAGAGAGAGAGAGAGAGAGAGAGAGAGAGAGAGAGAGAGAGAGAGAGAGAGAGAGAGCAAGCAAAAAGAGAAAAAGAAAAAGAGAGCATAAGTTGGCAGGGGTCTGACTTTTAAAGAGGTCCTTTACACCTGCCAGCAGACCAGAGTACTGCCTGAGTGCATTCTGCCAGGTGACAGGGGCAGGCCAGTGTAATGTGTGATTTCCTTTTTACAAGTTGCTTTGTCATCATGATCCAATTCATTATAGTATACCCTTAGGGGAATTAAGATGCTGGAAACACTATCTCACTCTACTCTTTCCCAATCTTTATTATTTTATTTTTAACTGTTCACCACCTTGACTTTAGTAGGATGAATTTTCTCTGCATTAATAACACACATGTTCTTTTTATTGGCACATGTTTTCAGGTTTATGTAGTAGTTGACATTTCATGAAATGTAATCTGTATCCCAACTCAGTAAATTCTTCATAATTGTGTGAAAAAGGGATTAATTAAAAGGATTAATTGCATTGACTTTACCAGTTTTTGTAAATCAGATTTGTCACATGTTCTTGCCAAAAATCAACTTTAATGCTTTCTGATTTACAAAAATATATCAATATTTTAACATCTTCAATGTACTGCACAAATTTAAAAGAACACTATAATCATTATATCTGATACAACTGTTCACGTATTAAAAAGTCAAATGCCAATGGAGGCCAGGAGAAGGCTTTTCAGGCTACATTGCAACAAAACTTCTGTGAGTTGGTGAGAATTTATGGGCAAGCATATACCTTCATAGGTTTCAGTTCTGGAACTTACCATTATACAGTGGATTATGGATTGGACAGGAATAAAGATAGAAAACCTTAAGGGAATTGGTTATTTATGAATGTATAAAGTGTTAGAATTAAAACAATCTCAATAAGGTGTCATTTTATTTTTCAGTGTGTTGATATTGTAGGAGAATCATTAGAAAACATGTGGAGGCATATCTGAGTTTGATTTCAAATTCTACTCTTCAAGAAGAGTAGCCCCTGGCATCTATATACCCATAGAGTCTGGGATGTTATTGTGCAAGTTCCATCTACCCCACCCCATATCTCTCCAAACCCTGTTGCATCTCAGAAACCCTTCCAAGTGAAGATAACTCCTTCAGAGATAGACCACTCCCACAGGATATTCAAACTGTTCCCCAGAAACCAGTTTGAGGTTTTTGGTCTCTCTTTTCCATCTCCTCTCCGGAGTGTTGTATCTATTAAAGGTGGACTTCTAATTTGGTTTGATTTGGTCTGGTTTGGATTGCTGTGTCAGCAGAGAGGCTTGTCAAGGTACAGAAGCTTTCCATCTACATCTGAAACTCTATAGGTTTGGTAAAACTGGAAACCTTATTGCTTTTAGCTTTATAGGCAAGTTGGTAATTTCTAAGTCATAGTGGTAAATAAAACACCGAGAACTTTGAAATATTGAAAATTAAAGAGAAAAATTAAACTTTAGATGAATAAAGAGATAGAGACCAGCAATTTAGCTAAATAAACACATAGCAATGGGTTTTAAACTTTATACCACAAAGACCAGACAGTAAGTGACACTAAGGGACTGAGTGTGTGTGTTATGTGCTTTTGTGTTTGGGTCTGTGTCTGTGTGTCTATATGTCTGTCTCTGTCTGTCTTTCTGTCTGTGTGGTGGTATGGGCATCTATATCACAGAGCTACTAGGTACATTCATTTGGATGTTTATAGTGAACTTCCTTGAGGCACACAAGCATAGAGATTAGCACAGCACCCTGGGACACCAGCTGGTTTTGGCTCTACTCAACAATCTCTCTTCTTCTAATAACTCTAAAATTGCACATGGCAACCTATCACCCTGCCATATGCATTGTTCACACATCCTTACATCCTCCTTTAACAATTCACATATAAACTAGGACTCTCCCCTCCCCAACATCTGCTTAGAGCTGTACAGACATTCTAAGCAGTGGAATATTTGTTTCCACCCATTTACAACCATCAACTATGAACAGTTTCTATTCAAACATATTCCTAGTTATAATCAGGTAAAAGAGGAGGAGTTTATATCTTTGGGAAGTCTGTGAGTGTTTCTCATACCTTGAGTTTGTGAACACTCTTTAAGTTGATGACCACATTTGATGTGCATGTTATCATTTGCATAGCACATGCATACTGAGCTACAACTTTTCTATTATTCTGTGAATATTTTGATTTTTTTAAAAAATTACAACTATACCAATTGTTATTCCTCTAATACTATACTTTATTAATCTCTGAATGCATGTTATTTCTGTATTTAAATTTTAATTCTCACAATTAAAGTGAAGGAATTTGGTATCCTAATATTACAAATAAGAATACGGAAGCATGATAGAGAAGAAATGACCATAGTAAATTCACAGATAATTGCACATATGCGTTCCTCCTTCTTTCTTTTGCCAAGTGACTTTCAAATGACCTACTAATGAATTTCATAATAGCCTGATCTAAATCTGTTTTCACTAATAACAGTGAGAAAAGAGCCAGAGGTTGGACAATTACTAGAAAGATGAAAGGGTATGAATAATGCACATACTGCATAATAGGCCCATTTGGATTATCTGTGGGCCAATGGCAAGAGCACTCTGCCCTAATCCATTCTCCACTGCGCCGTGCTTCCCCATGACTATGTGAGATGCATAAACAGAGAGGCAGAGTGAATGATTCAAGCAGAAGAGGTAGCTGCAAAGTGGCCTCTGCCAGGAAGTCTATAACATGTACAAGTACTTTTTGGCTTAAAACATTTTGCATACTTAGACTTCCTGGTCATTTAGATTGTAATGGCTAACAGACAGCAACAACAAAATATTTTTGATCAAACATAATAAAGTAGACCTGAATTCAACCTCTAGGTTTTAGGGATTAGGATATAGTTCACTGTAGATCCCTTGCCCAGCATGCTTGGCACCCTGGCTTTGATCCCCAGCATCAGGCAGAAGAAACTATTTCTGCCCTTCTTTTCTAATGGTGGACACATTATATAATTTACCACCATGGAAATGTGGAGATGGCTTAATAAAAAAGAAAACTGTTTTGTACATTATGTGAGTTGTAACTGTTAGGCACCGAATTACTACCGAGCTAGAAGGCCCTTGGGGATGGATGAACCCCTTCCTCAGCAGCAGCAGCTTGTAAAATAGAAGAGAAATGGTTTCCATTTGCTGGAGAGAGAAGCTTCATTGGCAGAACCCTGACTACTGGAGGCATGAATGAGATCTGAGAACATCCCTGTTCTCTGTGCCTGAGTGAAGAAATGAAATTCTAAACTACCTAGGAAGTCATTAGTTGGTAACTAGCTAAATCATGCTATATTACTATCCACCCAAAGGCTCTCTGATAAGAAACAAAGACATGCCATCATTTCCTCTTCTAAGGATTAATCCAAGTTGTTGGTCAATCCCATGGACAAGGAAATACCTCTAAGGAAGTGCTAGAAATAGTATAAAACCTGCATAATTTTTACACTGGTCTCTCTGGCCATTGTCTAGTCCTAGTGTTTGATAGTGCAAACCCTGCCTTTTATACTACACTCTGTACATCTGCTTTGAATTCTTTTATCAGAAACTTTCATAAATAGGAAGGGGAGGGCAGGAAAGGTTAAGATCCTGGAGATATAAAAAATTTCTCAAGTAGGCAAAGGTGGTGTTTTATACACTTAAGTCATTATTTAACACAATTAAATTGAAGAGAAAACTGACATGTATTTACAAAATATTTATGGAACATTAGTAAAAGAATATATATTGTGCTAGACACTAGGGAAATAAAAAGAAATAAATCATAACTAGTTTTAAAGTATCTGTCATTGGCTAATAAATGTCATCTCTGACACAGAATTAACTGTGTGTGTGTGTGTGTGTGTGTGTGTGTGTGTATGTATATATATGTTTCACAACAATACTATAAACTAAGAATAATAATTTTTAGACTTTCCAAAAGTTTTGTGACTTGACTCAGGAGGAATAATGAAAATATTTTTGCTGTGTCTTTTTAGTTTAGGATCTCTGCTATGATATATTATTATCTCTTATCTTATTTTCTTTAACTTCTTGGAAAATGAGATAATAGTGGAGGATATCTGTACATATTTATTTAACACCAATGTAGAAAATGAGAGATAGATGGATAGATAGATAGATGGTAGATAGATAGATGAAAGATGGGTATATGATGGAAGGACGAGAGTTAGTGTCAGCATGCCCTCAGTGAGTATTGAGGTCATGTGATTGTACAGCATGGGAATCATGTTAAATCCCTTGAGTATCCATGCAGAAACTTGGGCTGCATGCAACTGAACTGTGAATCAAAGCTCCGCATCAATGACCTGTGATCAGAATAGCATTGTATATGGGGCTTTTGTTTTAAGAGATGGTCAAAAAGATATCTGAGCTTCATGTAGAGGTGGTTTGATATTTTGTAGAGGAAAAAATCATCAAATGAATTTCTGGATTTTTCCTCAATAGGATATATTATTAGAAATGAAAGCTATCTACACCTCACTCAGTTCCTTATTTGTACATTGTGAAGGAATGTAATGTACCTCACAGAACTGTTATAAGTAAACATTGAATCAAATAACACAAGTAAACAAATCAAAATTCCACATACATACTGCTGGGGATTGAATATGGACCTTTCATAACAGTATCAAGGTGACGTTACCATTTTATTAGAAGAGTAATATTAGAAGCATATACTGTGAATGTTGTATAAAGATAGAAAAAAATGACTCAGGATGGGGGAGATGGTTCAGCAGATAAAGCATTTGCTGTGTAAGCATAAAGACCTGGGTTCAAATCCTCATAACCCAACAAAATTGGGTAGTAAAATGCACACTTGCCATGCCAATGCTTCCAAAGATCAGGTAGGAAAATTCCCAGAAGCCTATGGGCCAGATAATCAGATGTATACAACAGCAAATACAAAAGAGACCCTGCTCAAGTCTCAAGGGGGAAGGTGAAAACAAGCATTTGCCATTATTCTCTAAGAATGGCCTCTAAGAATAAACCATGGCATGTATGCATCTGCATTCAGACACACACACAGGTGACTTTCAAGATTTTGTGAATACTCTTTTTAAAACTGATATGGGTTTGTATGTTGTTTGTATGAAGAATTCTTCAATTGCATCTTATTATTGTTAATCAGAATAAATATGCATGAAATAGTATTAAAACGCTAAACACTCATTAGACAAGTATTTGTTGGCTTAATGCCTAAGCTTTCCTTCTCCACTTTCTGATGCTTGAGCTAAAACTGTAATTTCCTTCTTTTGTTCATCACTGGAATTTTCTATAGATTCTAGCAATGAAGATTACAGGAGAGACAGACAAGAAAACAAGAAAAGAACCTGTCCCCTTTTGTTGACTTTCTTTGTCGTTCAGCGTTTCTTTCATTTTGAGATGCAGTTTGTTCCCATGTCTTGTTCATTATTGTATGCCTCCCAATTCTGTTAGTTTCAAACAACCAATACATCCTCAGCTATGGAATCTGGGTGAGCTACATGACCAAGAAGGGATCAAGTTGTCTTAGTAGGTATGTTCCCAGCTACTGTGGATATCTTCACAGAGGGCTAAGCTTCTGTAACAACGTAGATGGTGTCCTCTATTTGGATGGCAAAGTCCTGATGTATGAGGCCTCTTTCCTAGATTCTACAGACTTCTGTATTCCTTCATGTTATCTGCTTAAAAAGAAAATCTCTGAGTGACTTAGCAGAATTTTACACAAAATACCGTCTCTGCTGAAGAACATAGCTTGATTTCTATTTTATCGTCATAATACAGCTTCTAATGGCTATGAGAACAAGAGTCCCCATCCACACACTCAATCACATGTCTGCTTAATTGGGGGCTAATAGAAGGAATCATGTAAATAGTACCTAAAGTGGTGTTTCCCAAATTATTTTCTAGGAATTCTATTGCTAAGATTTTCTTTTACAAAGTGAAGTTCACAGTCATAAGGAGGTAGGAAATGGCATCTTCCCACAAAAAACTATTAGCAGTTTGGCACACAGGAGTGCAATAAAGGCTGTGGGAAGTCTAGCAAAAGAGAAACCTGTTTTACTATTGACTCAGCATCTCTTCTTCAAATTATTTGACTGGGGAAACTGTTTTCTTTTCAGTTAGCCTCTATTACCATCCCAGGGCATACATTGAGAAATAGTGTTCTCTAGAATCCCAAGAAAGTCAGAAGCTTTATAATTAGTTGCAGCTACTTTTTCAATATCCTTTTATTAACAATGTATCTTTAGGCCTTCCATGTTTTTATTTGTGCTTGCACTGCAAAGAGAGACTAATGTTCATTGTGTTAAGATTCAGATTGAAGATGAGGGATGATATGGAGGCTGTCAAACTCCAAAAGAACAATTATGGGAAATGCAATAGAATTTGAGGGAGCTCTGGAGAAAAGAGAAGAAGAATCATGTTTCATTAGATGGGGACAAGTGTGATTAAGGTTAGTGAAGGAGCAATGATGTGATACCAGTGCCTAAGTATGATTCCCAGCTGTATCACAGTAATGAGAATTGGTTTTAAATATTTTTTCATGCTTTAGGTGCCTTGGATTTTTGTTTTATGTTTCATACATATATATGTATTAATATTAAACTATAATTATAATGAGGAAATGCATCCTTTCTCTTCCTCCTTCTAACCCTCCCCCATGCACGTTTCCTTACTCTCTTTAGAATTCTTAGGATCTAGTTTTCCTAAAATTACTGTTCCATGTATATGTAACATATATATATATATATATATATATATATACATAAATATGTAAATATAACCCACTTAGTCTATATACTATTACTTGTATGTATATGACTTCACAGGTGACCATTTGGTATTGGATAACCAATTGGGACTCTTTCCTTGGTGTTTTAGTTTCTTCATCTTTAAATAGAGAAAAATAGCAGAATATGCTTGACATAACTGAAAAGAAAATTTAATATTGTCTAGCTCAGGTGATGAAAGAGACCTACCTGGCTTTTAGTTACTTAATATACTCCCTAAAGCAGAAGTGAACCCTGACTAATTTAAACCATTTCTGTTTATATAAAAAAATGGCATATTTTCTTTGAGTATGGAAAGATCTACTTTAGAAGGATCTACTTAAGCTATTATATTCTATAAGTGAAAATAGAGTCTGCAAGAGTTTAAATACACTTGGTTAAGAAATAATATGCTAAATAAATTGGATAGAAACCTTACATCTTTCATCTTTGGTAGCCAGAATTTTCAATTAAAATTGAAATTGTTTATCTGTAGTTGGTGTTTTTTTTTTTCCATAAAAAAATGACAAGATTATTAGAACCAAATTTTTTTGATGGGAGGATGGGTTATGACATTCAGTCCATCTGAAAAAGCTGTTTGGCATGCCTTGTCTTATTCCTAATTTCTCTTTCCTTAGAGTAATTTTATGTAAGAGAAACACAGAGGGATCATCAAGAATTGAGGGAAAGAGAGAAGAGAAATGCCATATAGATTATACTGTTGATTATGGAGAAGCAAAAGGAAGCCGTGATTGTTTGGCTATGACTCAAGGCTTCTCAGCTGCTCACTGAGCCTGGCTTTCTCATGCCTCCTGTGTCTTAGAACTGATGTTACTAACACTGGGGAGGAGGAAGCCAGTTTATGTCTCTGTACCTAAGAAAACTTGTCTCTCCATCTTTATGAATCAGAGCCAGAGAAACAGGCTTGCTATGGTTTTATTCGGCATTAAATTTAGGAAAGTGGAACATTTGAATGGTAACCTTAATCAGAATATACAGTCATAGTACACAGAGTGACCTTCCTAAAACCTCCTAGTGCTATAGCAAGCATTTTCTTTTAAAGGTGAATTCAGTGGAAAGTAGTAACAGTATTGCTGCATAACTGAAGCTATGTACATATGCATACATAATTTATAAACTATGTATTATTTATATGCATATAATGACACATTTTATTGAGGTAAAAGAACACAGCAAGGTTAAAAAGAACTGTCTAACTCCATATAAGCTGTCCAATGCCAATAAAAGCTCTTGTAAAACCATAAAGGCCTCCAGCATGCTGAGTAAATATACCAATAAATATTCAGAAGAGAAACAAAGCCAAAATAAACAAATTTAAGGCAAGCTTTAGCATGTCTGAGTTCATCTGCCTTGTGGAAAATGTTATTCACAGTGACAATTAAAAATATTGAACAATGAAGCTGGGTGGTGGTGGCACACTCCTTTAATCCCTGTCCTCAGGAGTCAGAAGCAAATGGATCTCTTGTGAGTTCAAAGCCCACCTGGTCTACAGAGTGACTTCTAGGACATGTCCTAAAGCTACAGAGAAACCTTGTCTCAAAAAATATTGAACGATAAAGATAAATGTTGGGAAACTTACCCTGAATCTAATTTATTTGCATGAATTATTATTAATTATTTTATTGTATGCCAAAGCCATATTTTCAGTAGCCTTCTAGTTTTAATTTTGAAGAGTAACGTCATCATTCTTGGCCCATACATGCTTATTCCACATTGGGAATTTACAGATACTCAGTTTTTATTTCATATCTGAAATGAGAATATTTATACAAATCTCAGGAATTTGTTTCTGTAGTGAGGAAAATGAGAACCGCAGCATCCAGGTTGTCCTGTCTGCCAATTATTCAACAGTGCTGCTCACTTCCATTGTGTCTTTGGAAAGGTAAACTATCCAGTACACAAGGTTGAAACCTGCAAATGCTACTGGGAAGAGAATTCGAGAATACTGATCTATTTTACTGGTGCCCCCAACAGTTGGTAAAAGTGGTGGTGGAGTGACAGGCGTTTGTAAGATGGGTGTTCTACTGAGGACTTTGCTGGCCTCAGAAGAAGGAACTATCGGCAAAGTCAGTGAGCTGATCCTCTTCTTCAGGTGGTACTTCGAGTCAGAATGCTGAGGAAGAAAGATAAAGATTGTCAACACAGCAAAATAACAGAGGTCTCTTGTTAGGACAGCCATGACTTTCGCTGTTGACACATTTTTGTTAACTATCTATGTGTGGTAAAGCATCAGCAAATGTGTAAGACTATGTTCTATTGTCATTTTTCTAAGAGTTACAACACTTACATACAAAGCTTTTACTTTATGTATGTGTTTGTAGTGCTAGAGTCTTTACCACGAAGCAAAACATCCTACCCTCAAGCAAAAACTAAAGATGCCTACAATTTTCTTTTCTTTTTTGAGCTGTCTGGGAATTATACCCAAGATCTCATGGGTTCTAGGCAAGCATTCTACCACTGAGCCATATACCTTCACCCTCACTTCAAAAAAAAGTAGTTTGCTTCAATCTGAGATCCTAAAATTGAATACATCAACAAAAGATATCAAACATTAAGTATGTATAAAGAATTGTACAATTAGGAAAAGTTGATACAAATTACAGAATTATATTTTAAGCCTCTAAGCCAATGACTGTACATAATTGTCTCCTCTCTCTCTCTCTCCTTTGTGTGTGTGTGTTTGTATCTGTGTGTTTGTGGGTGGGTAGCTGCATTCAGTGTAGGTGCATTCAGTGTAGAACATGTGCACAATTACTTACCAAAAGGAAATCCTACTTCTGTTCACTAATAACAGCCTTCTAAAAAGTTCTAACCTAAATCTTCATATTCTCACACTTAGGAATTTGAACTAGATGAAATTTAAGAATTAGCCACTGTCCATAAAACCAATGTATATCAAAGGCAAATGCTAAATCTTTACATTGAGTGGGAGAATGTTCATCTTCTGAAATATATCTATCTACTTTTAAGCTAGAGGTGTGACACAAAAAGCCTTCCCTGTCCCAGTGAACTCTCCTGGACTTGTCTCTCTTCCTCTGAAATCCTCCCACATGGTTCATCCACTAACCTGAATGCTGTCCCGTTTTCTTTACTATCACTGAGTTCCTGTCCCTACTAAAACCGTAAGACACATTTAAAAAGAGAGAGATATTAAGTGTATCAATTAACATTGTGAAAGTGAGTGGGGTTATGTTGTTTATGGTCGTATTTCTAATAAAGTTCCAATCCAATGCTTGTCTCATAGCAACACTTTTTTTTTTTTTTAATCTCTGCTCTACACTACTGAGTCTAGTTCAGAGATTTTGGCTCTGTCTGATGTAGAATCCTTCCGTGCTTTGGGAGACCAGGCATGTTACTTTCATTTCTTGCTGTTTCTTGTCTACATATTATAACAATCACTTTCCTTGGGGCTAGGTTGTCTAACTGTCTCTTTATCTTCAAATACTTGCTGAACATTCCCCTTCGATCTTGTAAAATGGCCTTGTTTCTTCCCTGGTAACAAAATCATTACTTTGCAGGATGGTGTGCTATGTTCCTCATGCGGATAGACTCCTGTTGCTAAAGCCAGCAATGCTGCAGCCACAGGATAAGACAGCCACTACTCCTCTGTTGGCTAATCTACAGGATAACAGTGGCCTGCTGGTGTCCTGCTGGTGTGGTGACATTTGGGCTGCAAGAACATCAACTCAAAGAATCTCTTTGTTTTGTTTTCATTTTTCACTTTATCCTGGACTTCATTATTTGAGGCACCACCAAAGTTTCTGACTCTCTAACATCTGTCATGTTAAAGAATTGAAGACCACTATAATTTTTAGAAAATTTGTCTCTGCATAAAAATAAAAAATGTCTGACTTTATCTAAGCACAGTGAATTTCATGTGAAGATTCCCTTATCCACTGGCCTGGTACTATGGTTAACATCTTTTACAGAATTTAATAAATCACAGGTCTTGAAAGAAACAAGAATATGAAATAGGTAAAGACACTCTTTTCTGATTCTGGCCAGGAAAAGTGTGGCATTATCTACTAAAACTAAGTAGTAATGAGAACTAAATCCCTATGGTCACTAGATTATACTTTACCAGAATGACAATATTTTGGTTTTCACAAATCACGCACTAGATTTTATAGGATAAAATTGGCACTGTTTCCTGTTTTCTACCATGCTCTTCGGTCTCTAATTTGATTAGCTAATTTTATTTTACACATCAAAAATGTTGTTAGATTATCATCTACCTGAAAGCATAAAATGGCACAGTTTTATTCTCAAAAAGGACAAAGATCCAAAGGAACCACCCTGCTTCCATACACGCGGAACACTAAAATACTTTAGCCTAGTAAAATTCCCAAAATCATGATAGAAACCATCAGAGACTTCTTTACAGATTCATCTTTACTCTAAACACCATATACTACCTGCCTAAAACTTGCTTTTTTTTTTTTTTTCTAGTGCAGACAGGAGGAAGTCAGATCTGCCTCATTCAATGAGATTAAAAACATGACTCTTAATTATAATACATCATAAAATTATAAAATGTTATTCTTTTTCTTCCCATCATCTTTAGTGATTTTGAGTAGAAAAGCTCATTCTGAATATCTTGTCATCCCCAAATTGTCAGAGATTGCCAAGTGACCTTCATCCAGAGAAAATAGATATGATCCATAACTAGTGAAATAACATTAGCTTAGAACTAAAGATATAGTTTATCACCTCTGCACCAAACTATCTTTGTGGAACATTTCAGAGCAGATGAGAAATGAATCTAAATTCCATGTTACAACTCTACATCTACTAGTTACTTGTGGCCTGGATTTGCCATCAACATCAGGGCCTCTGACTCTACCTAAGCCTCAATTCTTATCTTTAATGTCGGGATAATTACACCTCATGCATATTTTCCTATTTTATTTGAATTTTCATAAAATATATCCTGTGGTGGCTTACAAATATTTGATAAGCAAATCTTAGTTGTGTCTTTTCAATTATCTTCCTGATGTGTCTACTACCCATTCTTAGCATTTTTTTAAACTAAATTTCCTCTCCGCTGGGAATTATGTTCCCAGCCAATATGCCAATATGATAGAAAACTCATGCATCATCCAATATCACCAATGACGATGACACCTTCAAACACTTTTCCTGATTCCTTAGAACTCCTGTAGCTTATTTTTTTTCTAGAATTAACTACTCCTATTTATGCATATCTTCTTTAAGATCATGACATCTTAATTAAATAGGGCATGTTATATTCAAGCAAGAGTGCCTGGCCAGCCAAGTGGAGGTTGTGCATGCCTTTAATCCCAGCAAATGAGATGCAGAGACAAAGGGATCTCTGTTAGCTCACGGGCAGCCTATACAATGAGTTCCAGGACAGCCAAGGCTGTTGGACAGAGAAACCTTATCTCAAAAAAAAAAAAAAAAAAAAAAAAAAAACAACAACAAAAAGAATGTCTATCCAGTACACTGAACACAGTATATTTCCAAAACTTATATTGAATCAATATATGAATTATTATTTTTCCAGGAGTTGAAAAGTACTATGAGGAAATTTACATGAATAATTTTACTCATTGAAAATATCTTTAATGCCATATTAATCTCATTTTAGACATGAAAAGATTGAAATGGAATAAGGAAGCTCACTTAGGCCCATGTGTGAAGAGGCTTGGGTTCAACTCAGATGCCAGAAATTCCGCCCTTAACAGGTCGTATCCCATGCAGTCTACAAGCATTACTTTGGGTTTCGCAGACTCTAAAGTATAAACATTTTAGGTTGGATAGTATTTTCTGGATGAAGACTGTCCTCCATATTATTGGTCAATGTCAAGACCTCTTTTTATAAGGTACCAAAAACACACTCACCCCAATTTGTAACAATATGCTTACATTGCCAAATGTCTACTGGGAGAATAGAATCCTGCTTGTTTCCCTGCCCAGCAGTGATTGGATACAAGGGGGTAGGGCTGGAGGTAGGGGTGATATGGGGATTCTAGCAGAAGCCAATGTAATACTCTAAAGGAACTGCAGGAGTTCTGTATTTAATGCTGTCTACTGGATAAGCAGCGCTTGGATAGTTACGAATTTGCAGCCAGAAGATATTCAATGCCCATTTAGAACAAAAACCTTACACTTCTGAAATAAAGGGAAAGCAAATTCTGCAAACCCTTTAAGCTACAGGTTTGCATTGGGCCCCACCTGCTCTATTGTGGGCAAGCTTAGGTTGATGGTAAAATAGGCTTTTGTCAGAGTCCAGATGAGGGCTCAGCTTGGGGCTGTCAGGGTTTTGAGTGGAACACCTGTGGTTTTGAAATTTTCCTGGGCTCCCCTGCTGCTGAGTGCCATCCTGCTCAGGGTATTTTTAGACCATCTCTTTGTTTTAAGTAACATTATATTGTAAAGGTAACTTGAATTAAAATAGACAATATGATGACCAGTTATTTGATGCAGGAATAAGGCCTTAATAGGAAATATTTTATATTAGCCTAGTATTTTAAATAATGTGGCCAAAAATATAATCTTTAAATAATATTTTTAGTTATTTATGTTTATTTTATTTATATGGGTGTTCTGTCTGCATGTATATCTGTATACTTTGTACATGCTGTACATGATGACTGAGAAGCCCAGAACACTCAATTACCTGGTACTGGAATTCCAGATGGTTGGGAGCCACCATGGTAGTGCCGTGAACTTAACCTGGGTCCTCAGCAAGAGCAGCTTGTACTCCTAACCAATGACCTATCTCTCAAGGCCCCAAATATATTTCTTAGCAGAGATAGTTTAATTGAATCTCACTACTCAATGCACAAAACAATTATTTATAGAACCGGTCAATGTATGCACCAAAATAAGACAAAGTTAAAAATCAAAAACAGCTAAAATGTTGGAGCAAGTATTGTTGAAATTATAAAGGATTCCAGAATGTCCTCTGAGAAATGGCTTGTTGGAATCCATCTGCTTTATTAGTGGAGCTAAGGAACCTAGACTGGTGTTTAGACAGTACAGACTGTCAAACACGATGGGGATTTGATAGACTATATGAAAAAAAAGTCTAATAAATGATATTTTACCTAATCCATTCCTGTCTCCCCATAATTCATAGGAAGGAACAATCATGGAGAAGAAGCACCTGTGGCTTTCTGCTTTTTCAAGTCTCTCATAGTCCTAATTCAATCCTTATTTCTATAGAGTAATGATGTGGTTCAAAGAAAGTTTAGCCATGTTTGGAACAGGAGAAGTAACTTTTGGCATTCTATTCTTCACATTTCTGTGCATAGTCAACTATAGCACGTTCAGGGCCTGTATATGCCTTCACCTTGAAGAGTAAGGCAGAAAGAATGGTTTTATATCCCTCTCTCTGCCCAAATTCCTAGAAACTGGCTTAGGGCATCTATCTAAGCCAAGCTTATCTTTCTCTTTTTGTCTTTGAAATAACTGTTGTAGAAATAGTAACTCCTTCAAAATGACCTAAATACTTTCACATAGATATTTTCATGTTGCTCTGTAAATCTAGCTACAGCTTTTATCACAATTGCTTATGAACTCATCTCTCCTTTGGATCTCTTCTTTCTGAACAGAAAGCTTTGTCCATGGAAAGATACTATGGTAACACTCCATGTTCTGTATAAGAAACTTCACATATGCTCAAGTTATGAAAAAATTACCATAGTCGCTCAAAAAGTGGGTGGCAAAGAATGCATAAAGAGGCAATATATATATATATATGTATATATATATATATATACATACACACATATATACATACATATGTATGTGTGTATATATGTGTGTGTGTGTATATATATATATATACATATATATATATATATATATATATATTTACTGTCTGCCCTTGCTAATGAAACTTTGGTCAATTTTGTATGCATATTTTACATGCAGATTCACAAAAACTGCCACAAGTCTTGAAGGGAACATGTGTTATATTAGGAAAAGTACTAGTAAAGGGAACTGTGGTATAGGGAGTATTCACATTCAAGAACCTAGCAAAGAGGGCTTACACCTTTAAAGTAATAAGGAAACTAGCAAATTAATATACTTCCACTTCACAATAGTATTCTGTAGTTTCAATGGCAAGGACCCTAAATAATGTGTTGGTTACAACTGAATAGGCATTTCTAAATGTCATGGTATTTGGGAAAAAATAAACTGACCTTGCAATCATAATATACCATTGTATAACATAAATAGCCAATGTGCAATTTATGTTTTTTCTTCTTAAGTCTATAAAGCAATTTGCTAAGTTTTGCCTTGAACAAATTAAATGCAAATGTCCTACATGTATTATTTTTGATACCTTTAGGGTTTATATTTTTGGTTTGGTTAGTTTTGTTTTGAATTTTTACACTTTTGCATTTCAGAAACAACAACAAAAAAGATATACTATTCATTGTTTTTAAATATTTTAAGCAAAACAAGGTTCAGGACAAAATGGAATTTGTCATAACAAATGGAACTTGCAACAGAAATTTTTCTGAGGGCATTTAAATAAACGTTTTAAAGTATCCTTCTACATGACATGCTCATCATATTATTGTATTACCATCATAGATGATAGTTTATTTGTGGATACCTGGGATATTCATTCTACCTTTTAATAACTTACAACTCTAAAATAATGGTCTGAGGTATTGATATCTCTAAGTCTTCTCCAAAGATCTGAAATCATGTCCTCTGACTCCTGGTACTATATATTGCAAAAATAAAGAATTTTGTTTTTTTTACTTTTGTCACAACATTAAACCAATGGATATATTCATAATTATTTTTATTTGCTTATTTATCATATTTCAGATGAGCTTATTTTTCTTTTCTGCTCTATTTCTCAAACTTAGACTTTACCAACCTCTCTGGAAAAACAAATCAAAACATCTTTAACAGGGTGGCAACTCAGGGCAGGGAATGACTCAGGAAAAGGACCAAGCTTTGTTCTACCTTATCTACAAAGACTAAATTTAAATTCCACACAGTATATGTATTATTACTTTAATAACTTCTTTTAAATGACCCTTTTTAAAATGTTTTTCAAGTATGTCAGACTAAACCTAGAGCATGTTTTTGTTATAAATACTTTCCTAATATATGTGTTATATATATTCTCTTTGTATATACTTATATACAGAAAATATCAGTAGGTCAAAAGAAGGCTTTGGGGAATGATGTCATCTACATTTTAAAATGCATTTTATTCAGTTTGTACATGCCCAAGTACATTTGTTTCCTTCAGACATTGGTAGGGAAGGAATGATATTAGCCTATGATGTTGTAGACAACAGAAATTGTAGAATCATTTCTTGTTTTTCCAGCAGAACATATTTTTGGCTAACACCACGCTATTTACAAATCCCTGATCAACTATGACCTCTGAGACAGAATTTTCCTGTTTGTAAAAGCAGGAAATTTAGAATGTATCAATAGAATACATTTCCTTTTTACCCTTTCTACATTCTTTTCTTTCTTTTATTCTTTTTCCCAATGTAGATTAATGCTAGGAAATTAATATTTTTACTTAGTTCCACTAAATGTGGCAATGACCTTATTACTCCAAGATAAATAAATGTCAATTCCTTAATACAAACTAAAATCATCAATCTATACAAGAGAAAAGGGTTAATACAATCTGTGAGCTGTTTTATCCAATAAATGCTGTACTTTGGGAAAGTAAAATATACATTGCATTGTAGTTTTCAAAACGTAGTCAGTCTAAGAGTTCCTGACTTACCAGTGGTTTGGATAAGAAAATATCCAGTAGACTTAAACAATTAACAATGACTTGCAGGTTCAAATTAGTTGTATTACTAAAGTCTACAAAATAAATGTTCCTTCTTAGACAAGGGCTGCTTGCTGAAGTTTGTATTAAGATAAAAATGTATGCTTGTCAATCAGTTTTATAATCCATTTTTAAAAAGAGTATAAGAATGTATTCATGAATAAGAATAAAATTTGGGAGTATGCTTATGACCCTTTAAATATGAATTATATCATTCATGTCTGATTCCAAAACACTTTGGAGACAAAGGCTAGTGTATATCACATTTTAAAAGTTTGTGACAAGAGAAAAGAAAATAAAAAAGAAAAAAGGAAATAAGAGAGAAAGATAACATAAAAGAGGGAGCCATTACAGTTTGGAAGCAAAAACTGACTCTAGAGAAATGTCCAGAGATCTACAAGACTGACCCCAAATAACAATTTGAGCAACAGTGGAAAGGCGACAATAAATGCCCTTCCTTAATAATGAGATTGTAGACTAACTTATCCGCCATCATAGAGCCCCCATCTAGTAGCTGAAGGGAACAGAAGTAGACACCCACAGCTAAACACTCAGCCCAACTGGAATCCAGATGCAGAGAGAGAGAGGGCAAAACCAGGCTACAGAAACCCACAGGCCCCAGACTGATAGTTGGGAAACCAGCATTGGACCGACTCAGACCCCCTGAATGTGGGTCTCAGTTAGAAGGCCTGGGCAGTCTAAGGAAGCTCTGACCGTGGAACCAGGATGTATCCCTGGTGCACAAAAGGACTTTGGAGTACATTCCCCATGGAGGGATACTCCCTTAACCTAGAGACAGGAGGGAGGGCCTAGTCCCTATTCCAAATGAATTGCCAGATTTTGTTGACCCCTCCTGGAAGGCATCACCCTACCAGTGTAGTGGGGAGGATAGGATGAGAGGGTGGGTGGTCAAGGGAGGGGCATGGGAGGGAGGGAGAGAGGTAGGTAGGTAGGGAGGGAGGGAGAGGGAACTGAAATCGATATGTGAAATAAGAAAAAAAATGTAAAAGCAAAAAAGTTTGTATTTCTCAGTAATAATAAGCCTTTAAATAAGTACACACATGTACTTAATGTACCCATGAAAATGTGATTATCTTTTAATTGAATTGGTACACATATGGGTCATATCTTCATTTGGAGAACCCATATTCACTATCTCCTCTGCTTAAAAAATAAAAACAGCCTTTGGTCTTTCCTCACAAAAAAATCACCGGAGTTGTTTCTTTTCCTTTAGATTCTGGAAGCTTCTTTAGAACTTTTTTTTTCCTAGATGCTCTAAGGAAACCTGTTCAAAAGAATTTTCTAGTCTCCTTTGAGAGCCTAGAGTCTGCCAGTACAAGTAAGGATGATGAAAGAAAAGCAAAACTTTAGAGAAATGATAAATAAAGGCTTTTCTTCAGCTTCACCCTGGGAAGCAACACTAGTTATGTAATTTATGCTCAACAAATACTCTTTCGGACTGCTTTATATGTTGCCACTGATTGAGATTGCTTTTTCTATCTGCCCAGTAACGTAGAAAAGGGAACAATTACCACAATAATCTCAGCTTCCCGTGGTTCAGCAGTTTTTGATATTGCCACAAGGGGCGGGGCTGCAGTCTGTGCCTTCCTTTCAGCCCTCTGTGACTGGAGATTGGTGAAGTAGTTGACAGCTGCGAACTCAATGAGAGCAGAAAAGACAAAAGCAAAGCACACAGCTATGAACCAATCCATGGCAGTTGCATAGGACACTTTTGGTAGGGAGTGCCTGGCACTGATGCTTAAGGTGGTCATGGTTAAAACAGTGGTGATTCCTGAAATGTAAAAGGAGAAACACAGTAGTTAGCATCAGGAATCCTGTAACAAGAACGAACAAAGGCAAGTTTATAAGGAGAGTCACTCATTCAGCCACCTTCTAAGGATTTTAGTTAGTGTAAGGCATAATCACAGGTGTTACCATCTCTATATCATCTCAACTGACTGCATTGACTTATAAAATAAAATTTCTATAAAAGCATTTGTTGAACCAAATTAACTACAGGAAAATGTAAATCATGAACAGTTCTATTTGTTTACTGCCTGAGAATATGTAACAAATTACTATGATTTAAATTTTTAGAATCTTGCCTCTTTGATCTCTCTCTACATCTTTCACCACAAATGAGTAGAAAATTAGTATGAAATTAGGAGAAATTAGGTTACTCAATTTAAAAAACAAAACATTTTTCTAAAAGGTAAAATATTTACCCATGAGAAAAAGAATTCTGTCACTTTCTTGCCAGAAGTTTTTCTGCTTCAGTTGTGACAGAAAATTGATGTAATTTGTAGATGTATAATGTTGATGTTACCCATATGAAGATTTTTATTTCTGGTAATTTTGAAAAGTAGATCTATTCTAATGTAATAAACTATATATATATATAGTATTAATCTGAGATTCTAGTTCAGCTCAGATCTTTCACACAGGCTATTAAAGTTATAACAATGAAAAATGCAGGAAAAATTGATTTTGGTTTCATAATATTTAGTTACCAATCTTGTTTTTATTATTCCAGTTTTCTCCAAAAAGTAGTGATTTTATCCTTCACAATTAGAAGCAATCACATTATAGGAAATTGTCAATATTTCTCTATTTTAGGATCTTCAAGATGGCAACTTTACTCAACTCAATGAAAGTTAGATATACTTCAGATGAGTGGAATGAATTTTCTATATTATCCAGTTGTCTTCCTGGATGTACACATCAGGTTTTTTTGTTTGTTTGTTTGTTTGTTTTTTCCTCTCTCTCTCTCTCTCTCTCTCTCTCTCTCTCTCTCTCTCTCTCTGTGTGTGTGTGTGTGTGTGTGTGTGTGTGTGTGAGGATTTCTCTGTGTAACAGTTCTGGCTGTCCTGGAAATCACTCTATAGACAAAACTGGACCCAAACTCACAGATATCCTCTGTCTTCTGAGTGCTGGCATTAAAGGTGTTCCTTACTACCCCACGGTCAGGTTTTTTCCTTTATGCTGAGCACTGATAACTAAGAGATACACTTAAGTCATAGGAAAGAGCCACAATTATTAAAGGGACAAATTTTTTGTTGATTCACCACACAACCTGCAGAAAGATGAATCATTTTATGTGACATATGACTCTAATCCTTCTGTATCAAGAAACAGTTGTCAGTATTCCCCCACAAAAGCACAAGCATTAGAAAATGGAAACTGAATGGAGATGGAATACAAAGTGTTAGGCATACCAAAGACAGTTCTTGCTGGGACCGACTCCTTATTAATCCAGAAAGACACCTGAGAAAGAATGACTGTCATGATACACGGAGTATATATCTGGATCATGAAGTAGCCCATCTTCCTTTGTAAGTGGAAATAGACTGTCATTATTACATATTCACCTGTTGGAAGACATGCTCATTAGTAGGGTTGCTGTTGACAGAAAAATGAATGCAGTGAATATAAAACTTGAAATTTTTAAATTAGCATAGTTTGGAAGAAAACAAGCAAATATGTGGTTTAAAATAAATAAAAATGCTACTTGACCAGATTTAAAGAAACATATCACTTTATGAGTTGTAGTGGCACTATATGTATTTATAAAAACAATTAATTCCAAGATTACATGAGTATTCCTATTTACCCAGTTGCAAATAAATTTTGAAGACAACAATTCAAAATAGTAAATTTAGCCTGTAATATCTAATGTTAGTGGAATAAAATACTAGATATTTTGAAAATATATACAAGAGTTGTGTTACATTATCTTTTTATTAATTTATTTTATTTAATTATATATATATAACAAAGTCCAATTAAATGAAAACAAACATTTATACACAATATTTGGGAATTTGGGTGTCGTTCATTCCAAACTACTTCCTGCTGGTAAGGGGCGCTGTCGTGTTACATTATCTCAAAAATATTCTTACCTGTATTAGATTTAATTGTCTCACTAGAGACCGTTTGCCCAATTAAATCATACTGGAGTAGGCTGGAAGATTCCTCTGGGACTTCTACTGAGTAAAGTGGTCCTTTTTTCCATGTATATATGATTTCACTTTTAGGGTAAGCATCTGTATTTTTTTTAAACAAATGACACAAAATGCTAAATATAACTGGTTAGCTTTCCTTCATTCAAAACAAAACAAGCATTACCTACCTTATCTAGTAAGAAACATATATTTTGTTGCTTTTTAAAATATCTTATTAACAGAAACTTCTAATATTGACAGAAAGGATATTGCTGAACTCACACTGAGTTTTCTAGCAATATTTTATTTCATTTTCCCAGTCTTCAGCTCAAACCAAGTAAGTATATATTTTAATGCCCTATTTGACTTCCAAAAACTTTGTGTAACTTACAGCTCCCAAACTTAAGTGGACAAGCATGTCCATCCATAGGGAAGTTAACCAGCCTCATGGGACAATCGGCATTGATGGTAAGCCTGGAGATATTGAAACACATACTTCTGGTTATTGTGGTGGATGCATCCTCAAGCAACAGAAATAAATTGGCAACTCACCTCATAGTGTACAGAATTGTTCCATTCTGCATTAATCGGAAGAGCTTGTTAGGCGTGGTCATGTTGTGAGCAATTGACTTCTTCCCATTCCTGAAAAAAGTGTCAGGGGTCCAGATTTTACTGACCATCAAGTTATTTAAGCTCAGAATCTCGGCAGGACCCCTAAATTTCAGCCTCTCATCAGTCCAAGTCTGGCGGAAGAAAACATCCATTGTGTATTCCTAAAAGAAAAAAAAACATTCACACAGTTGATAGATGTCACTCTGTAAATATGTTTCTCTTATTGGTTAATGAATAAAGCCCTGTTGGCCAATAGGAAAGCAAGATAGGCAGGACTACAAGACAAGGAGAATTCTGGGAGATGTAGTAGAAAAGGGTCAAGATATAGGGAATTTAGGGAAGTCCGGACCCTCTCTTTTGTAAGATAAGGCTACTTGGAAACATTTTGGTTCATAGAAATGAGTTAATATTTAAGATAGAATTAGCCAATGAGAAACTCTAGTAACATGCCAACAGCTTTATATCTAATACAGTGCCTCTGTATGTTGTTTGGGGCTGATATAGCACTGGGACCAGCATGGCAGGAAAACTGCTGGTAACACAGGGTGGAAAGTGTCTTGTGAAATAGTCTATTCATTATTTATAACTAATGTTAAGATTAATCAAGAAAGCGAAGTGCACAGCAATAACTTCTTAATAATTAAGTAATCAATAATGATTTTTTAGAATCAATGATATTTGATTATTATTAGTAAATGATTTTTAATCATAAACAGATTCGATTGAGTCCTTATATTTCTCAAGATCACAAGGTTTGTAATATTCTAAAACAAAGATGGACTGGGCCAAACTCCTTCTCCTTACTTAACCTACTCAACATTTTTCCTCCATGTGTATCCAGCCTGCCAACTTTTCAGCCATGATCTTTCTCTGTAATTCCTTTAACTTAAAAGGAAAACATAAGAAAATATTTATTGTTCAGGCATCCTGTTTTATGTCCCACCTTCAGCTATTCCAGCCATTCACCCTAACATCTCACTCACCTTTACAGTAAGTTCAGAGATCAATACTTCCATAGAGTACAATTTCAACAATACACACCTAATAAACTATCTAATGTAAATATAACAATTTCTATTTTAAACCATGGCTTTATGGGATAACGTTAATTTTAAAGATAATTACGAGACTATCACAGAAGCCAATGAGAAATACCTTGCTCCTGTGCTGAAGCATTGCTAAAAGGTTTTGCCTACTTTATAATTATTCCCATAAATGGTGATTAAATTTTAAAAGCAAATTTCAACATAGAGTATATCTATAAAATTATAAACCATGAAACATAAGGATTCTATTATTCAAAAGTACTCAAAAAGATACATGAAAGAAATGAAAATAAACCCAGATTAGAATACTTCAAAACCTAGTGGTTATATATGTTTCCATGAGACTCTTCTCCACTTTGTACCCCTCATCTGTTTCTTTCTTCTGTTTTCCCTCCTGGTTTATCCCACCCTTTCTTTTTTCCATCCTCCTTTTTGTCTTGTTCTTCTAGCTCCACTTTCATTTACTTTTTATCCATCTTTACTGTTTCTATCTTCTCATATCAATTCTAAAGTAGGAGAAGAAGTCAACAGCAACTATTTTTACAAGATTACAATTTCCCAAGAAAAGCTAATGTTGTCCTTCTTTGAAGACATTTATGACAGTTTCTGCCTTGGTTATTGTATTTTAGCCTTGTGAGAAAAAAATACTACCTGAAAACTGGGAAGGCATATGATACACTTTGTTCAGAAAAAATGACTTCGGGCTTTCATTGCCACTTTCCATAAATACCCTCTTACGAATTCTACAGCCATCTGTACCTGGAACAGAGTCTCCAGAACACCCACTGATGCATCCGCAATGTACAAGGTAGAAAGCATGAACCTATCCAAGTGTCTTCTTCACTGTTTGGATAAAATGCACTAGCAATGATACATAGAAAATAACAGGTATGCTTTGACATCATACTTATTAGTTACCTCTTACATAGCAAGAAGCTTTTAAAAACAATTTCTTAAATTTGCTAGGACATCACAAAAAAAGATGTCTTTGAGTGTCTAAGCAGAGTCAGTCATTTGCTCTAGTTTATATATCTTCCCAAGGGAAATATACATACTCTGTGCTGCGATGAATGGCAATACCCGTACTCATTAGTCCTAAGTTATAGTTCTACTTCCTAAATAAAAGTACGCAATGTACTCACCATCTCCACATCTGACACAGGCCCAAAGCTGGTTACATAGATGTCAGTTTTGACTTCTGTCACAGCACCTGACATAAGCCAAGAAGGTTGAGGCTATTAACATGTGTGATGAGACCAGAGCTTAGTGACTCCACATAACCCTTCCCATTGAAAATTCGAGCTCTGCATGTTTCCACCCTTCCCTAGATGACCTCCAGTTTTTAAATTATAAGACCCTACAATAATTACTTTAAAGCCCTTCCATTCACACTAGGAAACTCTTAATGGATAGAAGATAACAAAATCAGTGTTCCCTAATAATAATACTGCTAATAATGATAATAACATGTGTATTGATAGTTTTCAACACAAATACCAAGGAAAGTGTCATACATGGAAAACTTCTTTCTGTACTCAAGCAACTCAATCAATGATGTACACACACACACACACACACACACACACACACACACACACACTCACACACACACGTACGTTTAGGACAGTAAGGCTTATAGAGTTTAAATAACTTACATAAGGTAACTCACTGATTGAGGAAGGAATGAGTAATACACACATGAAGTCTTGGTAACTCTCTCTCTACCCATACCTCTGGGTCTTAGAAGGGTTATAAAAGTGGAGGGAAATTTCAAGTATTTGGTCCAACCTTAAGGCAGTGCCTTACCTCCAAATCCTGGGCGTAGACGATTGTCATAGCCTTCCAGCAAGTTGTCAAGAATCCGACTGACATTTTCAGAGTAGAAATTGCCTTCACCTTCAAGTTGAGCTTGAGCATTTTCTAGCCTGAAGATTGAGATTCAAAAATTCTCACACCTGACCTCAAAGAAAATACATTGTTTCATGGGTGCTAGTTTACCAGTTTACCCCATCATGGATAACAGCCACACCACTCTTATTTCCTTTCATTGTGCAATAAAAAATTCATCCAGTAGATATATGCTCTCCATTTCCTCTAAGACAAAAGGAGGATCAGAAAGGTCTTACCACAGAATAATGGACAGCCACTGGAGAAGCACCACCATCCTATGGGTCACTGAGATGCCAGGTCACCCTCCTCCTGCTTCTCTCTTCTCTCCGCCTGCTCTCCTGTGACAGTCAACTGGAGAAATCTTCCAAAGCCCTCATATCCCTCATCCCAGTCTGTGTCCAGTGAGCAATCCAATAGATGGAGGGGTTGCCAGGAAATTGTTTTGGGTTTCTTTTTCCCTTTTGTCTTACTTTTGTCTTTTCCGATGGAATGGGGCTGTTTGTGGTCTTAAATTGAGTCTTGTAGATATCCAGCCTCCTCTGACTGGTTCACTTGAGAAATGGAGAGTCAGAACAATGACAATAATTGACTAAGGCATTAGGGGAGATTAAAGGAAAAAATTCATGGCTAGTTTTGGCATGGAATTATCAGAGCCTGTGAGGAAATCTGGAAAGCAGTGGCATCTTGCTGATTGAGATTATGTTCCAATGGGCACAGCGTTTATTATTTCTATGGTTCACAGAAGGATTCCTACACAGCTCTGATGGAACAGTCAAATATTAGGACAGTTCCTAGATTCTTCTTTTTATTTTCATTGTCTCTGCTGACTGAAGACATCCCTGTACTGAAAAATTATCCCACAGGTAGCTGATTAAAAGTAAGAGAACTCTTTTTGCTATTTTTAATAGTAAGAAACAAAAACAATAAAAACAAACAAATAAAACAAACTATCCAAGATTTACAAGTTATAATAAACTAAGCAATCACAGCTATTTCACTGATGGACCTGATCTTTAGAGGACCATGCAAGTCTAAATCATCTTTAAGATGCTCAAGTTACAGAACTGTATAAATTCAAATAATTGTATATGTAATTGTCTACATGTAATAAAGGTCAAGCTTCATACATTTAGGAAATTATATATGTTAATGTCTACATGTGTTGAAGTCTACCTACACACATTCAAATGACTATATATGTGACTGTCCACATGAAGCAAAATTCCTCCTCCATGCTCTCCTCTAAGAATTGGGCCAACAAGATCTATGAGCAGACTATAATTACACTGTAAACATTTATATGGATCCAGCAGGAGAAAAAAAGTCAAGTACATGAAAATGGCAATGACTTCAGGACATATTTAAGCATTTATTTAGTATTTTGACTACAAGTCAAGCATCAGAACTCCCCTACAGAGGCAATTTTCTTCTTTTGGACAGTGTGAGAATATATATCTTACAACTGTCTATGTTGATCTCTTCCTTTGGCAGCTACTTGTTTTTTCTTTCCTATGTTAGTGACAAATCTAAACTCTCATCCTTCTTAACAATATTGATATCAATGTGCTGGTATTTTCAAGAGGAAATGAGAAAAAATTGCATCCTCTTCCATCTAATATTTTGGCTTCCAGCATGACCACAATGGCATAGGTTTGTGAATAAGAAATGTACTATCAGTCATGTGGTGGTGGTGCACAATTTAATCCCAGCACTTGGGAGGCAGAGGTAGGTGGATCTCTATGAGTTCAAGGCCAGCCTGGTCTGCAGAGCCAGTTCCAGTACATCTAACACTGTGACACAGAGAAACCATGTCTCAGTAATCCAAAGCAAAATGAAACAAAAATAAAGTACTGTCAAAGACTATGAGAAATTAGAGGATATAATACAAAGAAAGGAAAACCTGGTACTAACACAAAATAGCATTTCTCAGATACAAAGCAATCAATTTATATACATATATATGTATATGTATATGAACATACATATATGAATGCATACATAAAAATGAAATGTTCAATATCTGAATAAAATTGTATCTTCAGCAACACATACTTTTCTATCTATACCTATCCATGGATCATTCTAAACCAAAAGAAAGAAAGCACTAGGAATGTAGCTCATTTGGTAGAATGCTTGCCTAGCTTGCACAAAACAATGAATTACAATTTCAACAATGTATGAAATCTGGTATAGTGACAAATACATGTAACCCTGGCATTAGGGAGTTAGAGGAAGGAAGGTTAAAGGTTCAAGGGCATCCCTGACCTCATTGTGAGTTTAAGGCTAGCCTATGATATATACAACCTACATTTCTGAAACAAATGATAAAATGTAACACCTTTTGAAAGAAACTAAAGGAACCCATCAAAGACCCTCTTTAGAAATTTATAAAGTGATTGCTTTTTTACATAACTAATAAAGTAATAGTAGACAATCTGAATTGATCTATGTGTATTTGATTACATCTTTCAATAATATCTTAGTAAAGACAAATGAAATATGGACATTATCATCAATAATTAAGTGTAAATGAAATAAAGTTTGTACATTTATCTCTTAACATTAAGTAGATCATTAGTTAATTAAACTTTGATGTCCAATGTGTTTCTTTTCAATGCAATATTGTATTTTCAAGTTGATAATAGCAACTCTTCATTTATGTTACTGGTCTACACATTTCAGAATATTTAGAATCTTTTGTTATAGTACTATATGGCTTTTGATGCCTTAGCAGGAAAGTAGACAAATATACTCCTTAATATTTTACAATGCTCCAATGAGGCCAGTCATTATCTATGATTAAGGACCACAGTAAGAAGGGCATGCTTGTACTAGCCTAATTTTTACAGTTACATACAAAATATGACTCAGTCTCCTATGGCTATTTGAGCAAGTCAACTTTCTGCATCTACATTCCCATAAAGAGGCTACTGTACTCGATCTACCCCCATCCCGACTCAAGTGTTGTCTTGCTTTACCTAATGGGATATGATCTGACAATTGCATCTTTACATAACTTTGACAGCACAAGAATACTATAGGCTGAATTTATACAAGCTGGAATATTATAGCTACCTGTGAATCTTACCTATATGTATAATACAATATAATATAATATATATTGTGTATGATATAATGTATACAGCTCATCACTGACAAACATTATGATGTGTTATATGATTGCATGTAATATAGCAACAAAAAAGAGACATGTGTCTTTGAGGAATGTGGTGGCTTAGTGAGGTGTTTTCTATTATATCTTCCCTGGGAATGAAGAAACTATGTACTCTGTGAGAAATGAGGGATGCCATAAACTATTCTTATAAATTACCCCTGTCCCACAATAGAAAAGTCTAGAAGAGTTAGTTGACAACTCCCCTTCTTGTTGATACACTTGCTGTAGTAATCACAAATAGAGACACCTGAGAATACTAAACTGAAGCTTTCTGGGAACTCCATGAAGAACAGACACTCAGTTGAGCATAGAACTTGCCATATTCTCCTCCCCATGCATAAGAAGTCTTCCTTGGTAATAAATTTCAGAGGGGTCTTAACACAGTGTAGTGTAGTATGAGGAGAGATATCATTTTTACTTGCAACACTTGCATAAGCATACAAAAGGATGTTAACTGTTCCATTGGTTCTAGGAGCTATCTATAATTGTGTTCATTGGATAAATAAGTAATGTTTATATATTGTAACCAGTCTCACTAAGCTAATAAGTGGCAGAACAAGGATTTAACACCAAAGCATTATACCTCAAAAGCAGCCAGATAGATCCAAGATTAGTGAGGAGATGTGAGCAAAATTGTCAGCTCTACTAAATGAGTCATTTCTGCTGTTAGTCATGGGAGAAAATGAATGTCCTGTTCAAAGGAGCAGCAGTAATGAGTTGCATGTTATGGAGGCAATTAATATGATCACTGTGATTATTCTGTAAGACTCTGAGGCTATCTGTGGATGTTTTAAGGAATAACTGTTCAACAAGAAACATAAGTGCATAGTTCAATTTAAAAGCTCTTTAGGGTCATGTCAGAAAGAGTAATAGAAAGGTGGCAAAATGTACTGAGGAGGGGATTAAAGATGTACTACATCACTGAACTAAAGGAAGGAGCTAAATTACTGGACCATACAAAGGTGAGCATTTATTGAACATTTGCTACATGGAATTCATAGGTACAGATACTGCCAATAATCTGTTCAACTACCTTGATTGTTAGCTATATCCTGATTTGTTTTTACAAAGGGTGAAAAAGGGAACTCAATAGAGGTGTGTTACTGCTCTAAGGTCTTGTAGTTAGTTATTATCTTTTGCTGTAAGGTGTACACTCTTATATACTGGGCTTCATGTATGTCAGACTTATCTCATTTTCTAAAGCCATAGTTCTTAAACTTCCTGGATCAGCAGAACCCTCTACAGTTGTTAAGGGTTACCTACCATCTCAGTGGACACTCTAGTAAATCCCTGTGTGATACCTATTGGGGCTGCAGAGCAATAAGAATAAAATTGCTCTGGGAGGCAAAGGACAATAAAGGGACATTTCTATGGACTACTGCTTTAAATTGCTCTTGGCTTGGTTAGGTATGGATTGTTGAGTCCTTTATAGGACACACTGTTGTCTCCAAAGCATTTAGATGGAAAATAGGCATTTAAAATCTCAAATTCAAATGCTGAGCAACCAGAAGCGATTTTGCAGAAGTTTATGATTTTTTAAAATATGTCTTTTTTATTATTATTATTTCTATGCAACTTTTACTTATTACATACATGATAAGTGTTGAGAATAAACATTTTATGATACAATATTCTCCCTCTTAATGTATAAATGCTGCTGCTTATCTAGTTGATATTAATATGATATGATAAAAAGGATACACTATTGAATAGTGAAGACTAATTAATAAACCATGTGCAACAAAGACAGAGTAGAGAGTGGGTCTGGTGGCTCTTTCGAAGAAAACATAAAATGTAATCTATTGGAGTTGAGAGTTGGAGTCAAATATACATTCAGAGAAATCTTTCATGAGGTTCTAATACATGAGGCAGTACTTGTACTTAAAAATAATATTAGTAACTGAGAAACTGCAATATAGGAAACAAAGAGAAACAGTGTGAATGAAAAGCTTGGAAGACATTACTGAGTCTTTTAAAAGCATGAGTTCTTCACTGTATAATTGAAGAAAATGAACAGATCCCTGTCAATGAATGCAGAGGGGTGATCTGAATGGTGCCCAACAGTTTTCCTGTGAATGAGTTGTGGAAACAGAACCTGATATGGAAAAAGACCTTTCTATGTTTGTGCTACTTGATATTGTCTTAGACTTCACCAGATTAGACTAATTGGGGATTAAATAATTTGGCTGCTGTGATGGCTAATGTTTGTTGACAACTTGTCTACATCTGGAATCAACTAAAATGCAAGATGTTTGGCATGCCTGTGAGGGATTTTTTTGAGTGGATCATTTGAAGTGGGAAGACCCACCCTATATCTGAGCCATGCTTTCAGGCTCATATAAAACAACATAGAAGAAGGAATTTTTGGGTTTTTTATCTGCCAATCCTTACTCTCACTAGCAAGTTCATGTAGAAATTCCTTCTGTGGTATTAGAAACTAATTCTTCACATTAAAAAGTAGTCTGAGAAACAACAGCTCTCTAGGAATCCTCCAGAAAATCTGCATCTATTACAACTGCTAAGAGATCCAGCATCATGAAGTGAACATCTGCTGGACTATTGGTCCTTCCCTGAGTCAACAACACTGTTAACCTAGTCGGACCAAAACCTGTTAGTTCCCCCTTATAAATCTACTTTCTAATATACAAGCATCTATTCTATCAGTTCTGTTCCATTAGAAAACATGACGAATGCCATGCATTACTAGACATAGAATCAAATAATGCATCCTCTCTAGGTGTTACCTTCCCCATTTATAAAATGGGAGTATAAGCTATGATCAGGATGGAATAAATACAGATGAAGTAGTTTGTCATGAGTATACCCATAGTGAAAACATCTGTTCATAATAATACCAAAATTGTCACTACCACCATTATTCTTTTCATTGTGTTTGACCAAATCAAATCTTTTCTCTTAGATATTGGAAATGGGGCTAAGAAACTAGAGTCTGCATTATTTATTGAGGCCATGGTGATAAGGGAGAATGTGTTAACATTAGTTCAGGCAACAGAAGCAAAAGGTCTGATGGAAGAAAAGAGAGGGACAGAATACAGAGGTCTCACAGAGAGAAGCAACAATGAGTCCCTGCAACCTACACCTCTCAAGATCAACCTCCTAGTTATCTGACAGCTTCCCTTAATTTTAACACCTGCACAATCTATGTGCCCTATCTATCATTAGGCTTCCCAAGAAATCCCTGTAGTTTTATGTTAAATATATCTTACTTGCCAAGGGCAACTTGAGTTGATTTCTGCCAATAGCTTTTGCAATTTGGAGACCATCTCCCAAAGTGAGAGCAAAATTTCAGACAGTGTTGATGTTTGTATGAGCTGTGTGATTCACTGGAGAGCAAACCTACATAGTGTGGAGTGCTTTACCTCATTCCTTGGCAGAGGGAAAATTCCAGCTAACTGAAAGTTACTTAATGAACTGTCTGCTTAATGAATCTCACACCTCCATGGAGTAGAATAAGCACTTTAGAAACTGAACAAACCATTTGGGCCACTAGAGGATTGATGAGTTTCCTCTTCTGGCTGTGCTACTCATGCCCTAGAAGCTGCCTATATGTCTGGTGTTAGAAGTATATGAAGGAAAGGACTGAATCTTTGGACTCTAGCCAAATGACAAATTCCAGGGAAATGTTACAGAAGAGCCAGTAGAATTGTATTCAATTAAATGTGGATTCAGTCTGGCGTGGGTAAGATACAAACCCCAAAACTGCTATCCTGTAAAGGGAAACCATCAGAGACAATGAAAAAAGCAAAATTTGAAATCATATCATACACATTGTTATTCTGGTCTTTTGAGAAAGGGTCTACCCATGTACTTCTGATTATCCTGGACCTCACCATGTAGACCAGGCTGGCCTTGAACTCACAGAAATCCACCTGCCTTTGCCACCCAAGTGCTTGCATAAAAGGCATGAATCACCATGCGTGGCTCACGTTATTTTAAATGATTAAATTTTCCCTGATAGGATAGGATTCATGAGTTTTCTGTTCAAATATATGTGATTCTATTTGAGAGGTAGGAAAGCAACTGATGGGGACAGGGTATCTAGAAAAAAAATAAGCAATACTAATAGGCATATCTGGCCACCTAGCTCATCATTATAGTATATAGTGATAACAGCTAGACAAAACAGTTCTTATACTAAACTTTATATGGAAAAACAAAAGACCCAGAATAGCCCTATATAATAAAGGAACTTTAGAGGCATCACTCTCCCTGACTTCAAAATCTATTATAGAGATATTGTCCTGAAAACAGCTTGGTATTGGTGCAAAGATAGACAGGAAGACCAATGGAATCGAATTGAAAACCTTGATATTAACCCACACACCTATAAACACCTGATTTTTGACAAAGAAGCTAAATTATACAATGGGGAAGTAAAAACCATCTTCAACAAATGGTGATGGCATAACTGGATGCTGATTTATATAGAAGACTGCAGATAGATCCATATCTATTGCCATGCACAAAACTTAAGTTAAAATGGATCAAAGATTTAACATAAAACCAGCCACATTTAACCTCTTAAAAGATAAAGTGGGAAGCATCCTTGAAAGAATTGGTACAGAAGATTGCTTTCTGAACATAACATCTGTAGCACAGACACTGAGATCAACAATTAATAAATAGGAACTCCTGAAATTGAAAAGTTTCTTAAGGCAAATAACACCCATATACCCCAGTCTGATAGCTAGGAAGCCAGCATGAGGCTGACCCAAACTATCTGAACATGGGTGATACTTAGGAGGACTGGGCAGTCTATGGGGCCTCTGGTAATGGATCAGTATTTATCCCTAGTATACAAATGGACTTTGGGAGCCCATTCCACATAGAGGAATACTCCCTCAGTCTAGACACATGGGGAGGGTCTAGGCCCTGCTCCAAATGATATGGCAGACTTTGAAGATTCTACCATGGAAGGTCTCACCCTCCCTGGGGAGCAGTAAGTGGATGGGATAGGGGTAAGGAGGGGAAAATGGAAGAGGAGAGGGTGCAAGAACTGAGATTAACATGTAAAACAAGCTTGTTTCATATCTAAATAAAAATATTATCAGAGAGAGAGAGAGAGAGAGAGAGAGAGACTGTTCTCTGTGTTTGCATCCCAGCAGCCCACACAACAGTTTGTGGTACTGTGAAATCTATCCATCAGAGAGAAATCCTCCAGGTCAGTGCTTCCAATTTTCTCCTTATCATATGACCAACGTGTGTGATAATATTTCATTTTTGCTTATGTGTGCATATCCTCAAGTTTAGGATATTTTTAGTGTTTAATGATTGTATTTTTCAGATTTGTATAACTTTTAGCGATTTCATTAAATTTATATGTTGTTCAGTTGTTCAAGGATAGATGAATAAAAGATAGATAGATAGATATAGATAGATGATATGATACTCAGACATACAGACAGACTGACAGATAACCCTTTGATTTTAATTGCTTAGTAATTTATTTTCCATTCTGTTACTTCATATGGCACATTTGGTCAGGCAGTTATTTTAATAAGGTCAAATTTATTTTTGTTTCACCTTAACAACATGGTCTTGAAATTTTAGTAAAATACTTCTTTCCAAGAGCTGAAATCTCTTTTATATTTCTTCTAACAATTTTAGTTTTCAAAGATTTAGTTATCTGGAATGTAATTGTGAAAGTGAGTAAAAGTGAGGACATATTTTATTTTCCTAAATAGGATACAATTGTTTTAATAGAAATTCTATTTATTACCTAGTGATTTATAGTATCTACTCCACAATTTAACAATTCTCTACTCTCTGCTGAAAAATGTTATTAGACTTTTAAAACTATTACATTGACATTCTTTTGTTTATAGCTACACCATCATTATTGATTTCCCTCTTAAATCCCTTTGTATAAAAGATGTTTCATTCTATTTTAAAAATATTTAAATCTCTTCTCCAAAACATCCAGATTTCATGAACATGACACCAGTTCTGGTCTTAGAGCTCCAGATTTTACATATGATAATCTCTATGTATTGTTTTTCTAAGTGTTATGCTAGTTTTCTTAATCTGTGGTATGATATAATTTTTGTACTTTCACAATTATCATGGGAATATTTGAAATGTTATATTATAAAACCAATCAGGTATATTGTACACATGACATGCCAGGTCTCAGGAAACTAAGGCAGGGGGATTTGTGATTTTCATAGTTTTATTGGAGAAACTTTTCCTTGGGAGAATTATGTCTACTCAGCACAGTTGGGGACCCATGACAGACAACGTTGTGGTTATACCGAAGTCAACGTATTGAAACAATGAACTTTCATCAGGTTACTAACAGGAGTTATTTACGGGAGCAGACACAACTCAAAAGCAGCTGTATCAAAAAAAAAAAAAAAAGAAAGAAAACCACCACAATATGGGTGACAGCTCATAAAGGCTGCCTCTTTGAAGTGTTGCACATTTGTAGGCATTTCTATAGTTCCAAGTGTATGCTCTTCTAGCTTGGCTGGTCAGAATCTCTCCTACAACAGCTGAGTGCTTCTGTAGCCATGGAGGAGTCCTCAGAAATCTTCCAAGTTCAGCCTTCCAAAACAAGTGAATTGGATCCACTTCTTGGGCCTTAGGAGTCTTTTCCTTCCTCCTAGAGGGAAACATTTCAGTCTGGAGAAAATTGTTGTATAGCAGCAAAACACGATGCAAATAAGAAAGGATGAAAGCTGTAGCAAGGGAGAAAAGAACAAAAGGAAAAAGGGGAAGAAAGGGAGGAGAAAGTAAGAATGAGTGAGGACACATATTACATGTTATACATCCTTAAAATACCATCATGTAAATTTATTATATACTTGGTCTTTTCTGACTGCGAATATACAAATATAAAGGGATTGGTGCTGTCACCAATAAGTTTATGGTTCACTTACTGGGTTTTCTTAGCCATTAATGAAATGTTTCTATTTGACCTTCATATAGTTGAAATACCATGATTGAAATACATATTTTCTGTATTCATTGGTTTAGCAAATATTTAGTGGGTAGCTATTAGCTATTAGCAAATATTTAGTGGGTACCAAAAACTGAAGTGTTTGTATTTAAAAAAGAAATAATAAGAAAACCAAAGTTTTGTACCTGCATTGAAGGAGAGTATGACAGGTGTACACCTACAGTGTGAACAGGCTATTACCAGATGGAGGCAGAGAGAGATACAGAAGCTGTAAGAATTTTGAGTCTGGAGTGATGGGTGATGTCCTTCTGAATTCTGTGAATATATATTTCTTTTATTGATTGATGAATAAAGCTGTTTTGGCCAATGAACAGGCAGGATGTAGCTAGACAGCAACTAGAGGGACTACCAGACTAAGAGAATTCTGGGAGAGGAACACAGAGAGTGAGTCATGAGGGACACCCAGGCATTCTCCAGCAAGCCAAAACCACATGGAGATACATTGATTAATAGATATTGGCTAATAATTAAAGGAGAGCTAACCAATAAGAAGTCTGAGCCAACAATCAAACAGTTTATAATTAATATAAGCATCTCTGTGTTCATTGGGACTAAACAGCTGTGGGACTGGGCAGGGCAGAAACCTCTGTCAACATGAGACTCACATGAAGGCTCAATTTTATCGTGCCCAATATAAATCTTCTGGTTTGGTTCTCTTTATATCTATTTCCAAAAAAATACCATCTTATTCCCTTGGCAAATACTTCAAACTTTTAACAAGCTCTGATGCCACTCTACTTCATTTCTTTTATTGCTCTTTTTCTACTTTTAGCAACTAACAAATTATATCCTTCTTTGCCTGAAGAGAATTTGTGGCAACTGAGGGAGCCAAATATACACATTCGTCTTGCTTGTTTCCAGAAAAATCTAAGCTTGTGGCATAAAACAAAGTAATAATTCTTCTCTGCTATGCCATAGGTTTTGAAAACATCTGGATGGAAATGGTATGGAAGCCAGGTATGTAGACATGTGCCCTCCAGGAATAGCTCTGAAGACATGAAGAGTGGCTAGATTTCACAAGGCCATCTTGCCCTCTGATTGCTGTGAGATCTGGAAGAATCAAGGTTTCTCTAGGATATTGCACAACCTATCAGATGATACTCATGAGATCAAGAAATATATACTATTTTTATGTAAGAAGGCCATAGTAAAGTAACTACTGAAATATCAGCTCAATTATTAGGGGAAAGAATTTTTGTTTTGTTTGTTTTGTGTGTGTGTGTGTGTGTGTGTGTGTGTGTGTGTGTGTGTGTGTGTGTATGAGAGAGAAAATATCCAGAGGCATCTGGAATAAACCAAAGGGAAGAAAAAGAAGTAGACTGGATATGGTCAGGAGACTGGACATAGTCAGGGTTATCTGTAAGAGAGGCTAAAGAGCAGATAGAGAGGAGTGGGAATAGAGAATATCAAGATATGCTAGAGGCCCGAACTCCCTGGGTTGGCCCCTCATCCTGCTGCTCCTGTCTCTGGTTCCCATCGAGAGCACCCTTGGAGCTCTGATACACCCCCACCCATCCCCACCGCCAGCCTACCCCCCTAACCTGTACCGTACCCTACACACGGTCCTGCCACTCTGGTTGAGCACTGGGACAGAGGGTGGAGCCAACAGTCCACCCTACTTTGGAGACTTCTCAGAGCAACTCTGAACAAAGGAGACCTGACTATCCATTCAGGACCACCCGTAACTTCTACCTGCTTGGTCTCTGACCCCACTTCTAGTCCTCTGCTGGAGTCCCGGGCCCCTCCCAGAGATCTGCCTATCTCTGCAGGACCACTGTGAGTACCTGCTGGCATCTTCTACTAGATCCTCATCCTTGACCCCATCCCTGGGTCCCTGTCTGTAGAGAAACCTCCTAGAGAGCTTGGACCACACAGAGCTACAGATATTGAATCTCAGACCCACATAAGCCCATTGGGGAAGTACCATAGAGAGAGGGGGAGACCCCATCAAGGAAGAAGGTATGGGAAGAAGGCAATACAAGAGAACACCTAACAACAGAAAGACAAGCATGACACCACCAGAATCTAGGGAATCTACAACAACTAGAATGGAACACAACAACAAAGCAGAGGAAGCAGATGGGTACTACTTAAAAATTACCATCATAAAATGATAGAGGCCCTCAAAAAAGATGTAAGAAAATCCCTTAAAGAAATGGAGAAAAAAAATAGACGAAATGAACAAATTCCTTAAGGAAAGTACAGAAAGCCAAAAAAAAAAATAAAAAAAAAAAAAAAAAAAAAAAAATGAGCAGGTGAAGGAAACAGTTCAAGACTTGAAAACTGAAATAGAGAAAATAAAGGCAACACAAACTGAAGGAATGCTGGAAATAGAAAAGCTGGGCAAAGAATCGGCAACTACAGACACAAGCATAACCTACAGAATTCAAGAGATTGAAGAGAGAATCTCAGGCACGGAAGATAAACTAGAAGAAATAGATTCATCGATCAAAGAAAATCAAATCCAACAAATCCCTACTACAAAACATCCAGGAAATGTGGGACACCATGAAAAGGCCAAACCTAAGAATACTAGGCATAGAGGGCGGTGAGGAAGCCCAGCTCAAAGGTGCCGAAAACATATTCAACAAAATCATCGAGGAAAACTTTCCAAATCTGAAGAAGGACATGCCCATGAAAGTACAAGAAGCATAACGAACCCCAAATAGGCTGGACCAAAGAAAAAGGACCCCTCGACATATAATAATCAAAACACCTAGCATACAGAATAAAGAAAGAATATTAAGAGCAGCGAAGCAAAAAGGACAGGTAACATATAAAGGCAGAACTATCAAAATTACACCTGATTTCTCCATGGAAACCCTCAAGGCCTGAAGGTCCTGGATAGATGTTCTAAAAGTATTAAGAGAACACAGATGCCAGCCTAGGCTACTATATCCAGCAAAACTCTCAGTCACTATAGATGGAGAGAACAAGATATTTAATGACAAAACCAGATTTTCCCAATAAATATCTACAAATATGGCCCTACAGAAAATATTGGAAGGAAAACTCCAACCCAAGGAAGGTAACTACACCCACAAAAATGTAGGCAACAGATAATCCAACTGCACCAGAAACCAAGGGTAAAACAGAACTAATATATTCACAATACCACTGCCAACAACAAACGTAAATCAAACAAGCATCAACAATCAATGGTCCTTACTCACCCTCAACATTAACAGTCTTAACTCACTTAAAAAAAGACACAGGCTAACAGAATGGATACGAAGACAGAATCCATCCTTCTGCTGCATACAAGAAACACATCTAAGCTTCAAAGATAGACATTACCTCAGGGTAAAGGGTTGCGAAAACATTTTCCAATCAAATAGAACCAAGAAGCAAGCAGGCATAGCTATCCTAATATCTAACAAGTTAGACTTCAAACCGAAATTAGTCAAAAAAGATGAAGACGGTCATTTCATATTCATCGCAGGAGAAATCCATCAACACAAACTCTCAGTTCTGAACATCTATGCCCCTAATACAAAGGCACCCACATTCGTAAAAGACACTACTAAAATTCAAGGATCATATAAAACCTCACACACTTATAGTGGGAGACTTCAATACACCACTCTCAACACTAGACAGGACCACAAATCAGAAACTCAACAAAGAAACAAAAGAATTAACAGAAGTTATATCTCAACTGGGGTTAACAGACATCTGTAGAACATTCCATCCAAAGACTAAAGAATATAACTTCTTCTTTGCTCCACATAGAACCTTCTCTATAATCGACCACATACTAGGTGACATAAGAAACCTCAACAGATACAAGAGAATAGGAATAGTCCCCTGTATCTTATAGGACCACCATGCTTTAAACTTGGAATTCAACAACAACACAAATAGCAGAAAACCTGCAAACTCCTGGAAACTGAACAATGTACAATTGCACTACTCCTGGGTCAAAGAAGAAATAAAGAAAGAAATTAAGGACTTTCTAATATTCAACTAGAATGAGGACACAACATACCCAAACTTATGGGACACCTTGAAAGCAGTGCTACGAGGGAAGTTCATTGCACTAAGTACCCACATGAAGAAAATAGAGGATAGTCACATAAGAGAATTAACAGCACAACGGAAAGCCTTAGAACAGAGAGAAGCAAATTCACCCCATAGGAGTAGATGCCAGTAAATAATCAACTTGAGGGCTGACATCAACAAAATGGAAACCAGGAAAACAATATAAAAAAATCAATACAACGAAGAGTTGGTTTTTTGAGAAAATCAACAGGATAGACAAACCTTTATCCTAATTAACAAAAAATCACAGAGAATACATGTAAATTAACACAATCAGAAACAAAAAGGGGAACATAACAATGGACACAGAGGAAATCCAGACAATTTTCAGGTCATACTTTGAAAACCTGTATTCCACACAAAATTGAAAATTCAAAGGAAATGGACAAATTTCTGGATAGCTATCACTTACCAAAATTACATCAAGTACAGACAAACAATTTCAATAGACCTATAACCTGCAATGAAATAGAAGCAATCAAAAGCCTTCCAACCAATAAAAGTGCAGGGCCACATGGATTCAGTGCAGAATTCTACCAGATATTCAAGAAAGAACTAATACCACTACTCCTTAAACTCTTCCACAAAATAGAAACAGATGGTTCATTGCGAAACTCTTTTTATGACACCACAATAACCTTGGTACACAAGCCTCACAAAGACACAACTAAGAAAGAAAACTACAAACCAATATCCTGATGAACATCGATGCAAAAATACTCAATAAAATACTGGCAAACAGAATTCAAGAATACATCAGAGAAATCATCCACCATGACTAAATAGGCTTCATCCCTTGAATGCAGAGATGGTTTAATATATGAAAATCTATCAAAATGATCCACCACATAAACAAACAGAAAAAGAAAAACAATATGATTATCTCCCTAGATGCGGAAAAAGCCTTCAACAAAATTCAACACCCTTTCATGATAAAGGTCTTGGAGAGGTCAGGGATAACAGGAACATAATAAGAGCAATATATAGCAAAACAACTGCCAACATCAAACTGAATGGAGAGAAACTTAAGCCAATTCCTCTAAAATCAGGAACAAGACAAGGCTGCCCTCTCTCTCCATATCTCTTCAATATCATACTAGTAGTTCTAGGTAATGCTATAAGACAACAAAAGGAGATTATGGGATTCAAATTGGAAAGGAAGAAGTCAAACTGTCTCTATTTGCAGATGATATGATAGTTTACATAAGCGACCCAATAAACTCTACCAGGGAACTCCTACAGCCGATAAACACCTTTAGCAATGTAGCAGGATACAAGATAAACTAAAAAAAAAAAATCAGTAGCCCTACCTTTTTCAGATGACAAAGAGACAGAGAAAGAAATCAGAGAAACATCACCCTTTACAATAGCCACAAGCAACATAAAGTATCTTGGTGTAACGCTTACCAAACAAGTAAAAGACCTATATAATAAGAACTTTGTGGCTCTAAAGAAAGAAATTAAAGAAGATACCAGAAAATGGAAAGACCTCCCATGCTCTTGGATAGGTAGGATAAACATATTAAAAATGGCAATCTTGCCAAAAGCAATCTACAGATTCAATGCAATCCCCATTAAAATCCCACCACAATTCTTCACCGACCTTGAAAGGATAATAATCAACATTATATGGGAAAACAAAAGACCCAGGATAGCCAAACCAACCCTATACAATAAAAGAACTTCAGGAGGCATCACCATTCCTGACTTTAAGCTCTACTACAGAGCTATAGTTCTAAAAACAGCCTGGTATTGGCATAAAAATAGACAGGTAGACCAATGGAATCGAATTGAAAATCCTGATATTAATCCACACACCTATGAATACCTGATTTTCGACAAAACAGCTAAAATTATTCAATGGGGCGAGGACAGCATCTTTAACAAATGGTGCTGGCACAATTGGATGAGGGTGGGTAGAAGACTGCAGATAGACCCATGTCTGTCGCCATGCAGAAAACTCAAGTCCAAATGGATCAAAGACCTCAACATCAATCCAGCCACATTGAACCTCTTAGAAGAGAACGTAGGAGGTACCCTTGAACAAATTGGTATAGGAGACCGCTTCTTGAACATAACTCCAGGGGCACAGACACTGAAAGAAACAATTAATAAATGGGACCTCTTCAAACTTAGAAGCTTCTGTAAGGCAAAGGACACACTCAACAAGACCAAACTGCAGCCCACAGACTGGGAAAAGATTTTCACCAACCCTATATCCGACAAAGGGCTGATCTCCAAAATACACAAAGAACTCAAGAAATCAGTCAACAAAACACCAAATAACCCTATTAAAACATGGGGTACAGAACTGAAGAAAGAATTCTCAATGGAGGAAATCAAAAAGGCTGAAAGACTCTTAAGGAAATGCTCCACATCCTTAGCTATCAGGGAAATGCAAATCAAAACAACTTTGAGATACCATCTTCCTCCTGCCAGAATGGCTAAAATTAGAAACACCAGTGATGTTGGAGAGGATGTAGAGAAAGTGGAACACTCCTCCACTGCTGGTGGGTGTGTAAACTCATAAAGCCATTTTGGAGATCAGTATGGCAGTTCCTCAGGAAAATGGGAATTAGTTTACCACAGGACCCGGCAATCCCCCTCTTAGGCATATACCCAATGGATTCACATCCATGCAACAAACACATCTGTTCAACTATGTTCATAGCAGCACTATTTTTAATAGCAAGAACCTGGAAACAACCTAGATGCCCCTCAATTGAAGAATGGTTAATGAAGATGTGGCACATCTACACAATGAAATACTGTTCTGCAGAAAAAAAAAAAATGGTATCTTGAAATTCGCAGGCAAGTGGATGGCACTTGAAGAAACCATCCTGAATGAGGTAACTTAGTCACAAAAAGAGCAACACAGTATGTATTCACTCATATATGGATTTTTAGATCTAGATCAAATGATCACCATTCTATAATTCACACCACCAGAGCAACTAGGATACAAGGTGTACTCTAAGAAATTCATATAAAGTTCCTCACAGTACTGGGAAGGGACAAGTCCCCCAGAGCTCAGGGGAAGTGGGGGGGGGCAGTGAATGGAGAGAGAAGTAGGAGAAAACGAGGGGGAGGAAAGGAAAACATGTGCGACCAGGAAGATTGAGCCTGGTTAGGAATAGAAGGCAGGAAAGAGAGAGAGAGAGAGACAGAGACAGAGAGAGAGAGAACATAAAAGAGGGAGCCAATATTGGTTTGAAGATAAAATTGAACACAAAGAAAGGTCTAGAGTACTACAAGACTGCTCCCAACTAACAATTTGAGCTTCCGTGGAAAGGCTATCATAAATGCCCTTCCCTGAGAGCGAGATCAACAACTAACTTATCCATAGAGCCCTCAACTAATGCCTGTTGGAAACAGGATCAAACACCCATACATAAACACTGAGTCGAACTAGAACCCAGATGCAGGTGGAGAGGATAAGACCAGGCTGCAGAAACACATAGAGACAGCTTACCTGAACAAGGAGGAGCTAATGGCCACTAGACTGAAAGCTGGGAAGCCAGCATGGGACTGACTCAGGCCCCCCTGAATATGGGTCTCAGCCAGAAGGACTGAGCAATCTAAAGGACCTCAGACAGTGGAGCTTGGATGTATCTCTGGTGCACAAAAGGACTTTGTGAACACATCCGCCATGGAGGGATAACTGTCTTAATCTAGAGACAGGAGAGAAGCCCTAGTCCCTAGTTCACATGACCTGTCAGACCTACATGACCCCAACTGGATGGCATTCCCCTACATATGGAATTGTAGTGGGGGGATGGGAGGGGAGGGTGTTTAGAGTGCATGTGAGAGTGAAGAGAGGGTAAAAGGGAGGGAGGGAGGGAAAAAAGGAGGGAGGGAGAGGGAACTGGGATCAACATGTAAAATAATAAATTAAATAAAAAAAAATGCTTTGACTCCAAAATTTAAGTTGAAGGACAAGTTACTGGGGAAAAGGATTTCTATTTTTTTTCCCACAGAAAATGAAAAGATGTGGATTCCTTCCAGACTAATGTGGTTTGATCAAGCCAGACCGCCTGAAACAGAGTAGGAGGTGTTCCTACATTCAAAACAGCTGGACAAAGCAGCCTTGCAGACTACAGCCAGGATTTCTGAATCTTCTTCAAATCCCCCATGACAGCACCCCTTGCCAGCAGGAAGTAGTTTGGAAAGAACAACGCCCAAATTCCCAAATATTGTCTATAAATGTTTGTTTTCATTTAAATGGACTTTGTTATATAAAATAAATTAAAAAAAGAAAAAAAGATATGCTAGATAGTGAACATGGGGAATTATTGTCATTATCTAAAAAAAAAAAATGGTTATTTGAATGGAGAGAAGACTTGAGAGGTGAGGAAGGCCATGGTGCAACTGTGGGGGCTTTGAATTGTATGACAAGTATTAACTTGTGACTAGGAACTGGGGGAACCTTATATACATAGCCATAAAAAGTCATGTCCCTTCTTCCAGAGTCAAGAAAAATGCCTTTTGTGGACAGGCAACCTGTTTCACAAGTTACAGAGGATGTCTGGCTTTATCAAATCATCAGAAATCCTTCTATATACCATTTTCATTTTTAGACATATGGACTTCCTGAGACCAAACACTACTACAGCTTCTAGTTTTTATTTGCCTTTTGTTCAATTACGGCTTCTTCCATGATTCTATAGTATTTTCTCAGGGTAACAAAATGAGAAAATAATTTATTGGGAAAACAAAGTCAAGAACAAGGAAATGGAAGCAATGAAATGTTTTTCTAAGAACTGGTTTTGTCCCTCTTTGGCAGCAAAATAGCATGCCTTGGTAGTAGATGGTATTTCTCGGACTTCACATCTTTTATGCCTAAACATTCATCCCTTGCTTGAAGTATTTGCCATTAGGGGCTATTCCTGAGAAATTTTGGAATTTATCATCTAAGGAGTGCTTCTTATACAAAGATTACTAATTGCCATTTCTGAATTTATTACAACTCAAAGTTACAGGTTACATGTTAATTCCACAGCCATGTCTTCTGCCCTAAATAACTGATGCTGATTCTTCAAGTAGATATTCTCTCTCAGTGGTAGTTGATTTAGAATGGTATTGTAATCATATTTAAATCTTGTGTATAAGTGTCTTCCCTTCCCAATGTGATCACAGCTGCTTCTACATCACACAGCCCAAGTCATGACACATAATACTGTCTTGTATATGCATGTCACAGAATAAGCATTGGATGGATGTAATCAACATTAGCCTATTCTTTTAATAAATATATTTACATGTTTATACACATGTGTGTATGTGTTCATATAGTTGTATGTGTGCATATGTGGGTATGTAAACATATTATGCAAAAGATAATCTTTTGAAATGCTATTTTTAATTTTTTTCATTTCTTTATTTGTATGTAACATGTATGGGTAAGAGATTTAATCTAACTGTAATGTATTAGCATGCTATTCATTTCAGAAATCAATGTGAAGAAAAATGAATATGTGAAAAGAAAAACATATCCACAGTGAGTACAAACCAATCCACTGAAAACTGCTTTTAATTTGTTATAACACTTCAGTCAACAATGTATGAAAGTCTAAAAAATTATATGTGAATTTACATGAATGGAAAATATTACCCAGGAACTGTGACCTTCACAATGTGTAAACTATCTAATTGCAATGTTAAGAAAATATTATAAAATCTTTATTACAGAAGTGGGACCCAGTAACCAGTAAACTCATTTAAGTTTAATGGGACACAAGTCATAGATGCCATGAATACATTCTGAGTTTGTGAATCTAGTGAAGTTAAAGTACACATTAAAGAAGTACTGGTGTCCTGCACACATCCAGCATGGGCAACTTTTGGCAGAGGGGCACCTTCCCACACGTGATATGAAGCTGGAAGTTCATTTTACTAGACAATAAAATACATATTTTTAGGAATCATTTCATTCAAGCATAGAAATTCCAAAGTGTAAGCACAGCATAGAGGAATAAAATGTTATTAAATAAATTCTTAGTAATATTAGATGCTTGTTTCTTTTTTTGTTGAACAAAGGCGGTCACACACACACATGTATGCTGCAATGCTGTACTGATGAATACCTGCTTTATTTAAGGTGGGATGCTATAATTACGCAAATGTGTAAATAAACCAACTACATTGGATTTGAATGAATATATACTGATGCATATATCAGCACACAATAAAGTAATCGATGCTGTCTGTAGAATTTGCATCGAGGCAGAAAAGAGATGAGGAGAATAGAAAACACCTAAATTCCGAAAACAAGTTGCATTAGATGTTCAGAGAAAGAAAACTGATGAGACAGGCAGTGGGGTGGGGTGGGTGGCAAAGATGGCTCAGATCCTGCAGTCAACACAATGGATGAGACTCAAAAGAGCTGGTTTTGTAGTTCCTGTCCTCATATAGTGACCTGAGATTCAGAGGGTTGATGATGTAAAAATAAAGGCAGAAAGATATTGATATCCCTGGTTAAAACAAAAATAAATAAATAAATAAATAAAACAAAAGTCCCACTGGGGCAGAGACTATCTATTTTCATTACTCAACTCTTTTGCTAGCGTCAAATCTGGTGAATGAATAATACCATGAAGTATAAAGCAACCTTTACTTGTTGTGTTAATTCAACTGCTAGATTCATAAGAAAACATCCTTGTACAGATCCTCGAAGTCAAATGGAAATACCAGGCCTACTTATGTGCCACATAAAGAAAACCATTTCACCATTTTTCATTTCTGCTATTACTGTCATAGTAGCTGAGTTCAACATCATGCCACAATTTTCAGGCTCCAAATATTATGTGTCTTAACTTCATTTTTCATTTCTGCTATTACTGACATAGTAGCTGAGTTCAACATCATGCCACAATTTTCAGGCTCCAGATACTGTGTGTTTTAACTTCATCTACATATCAAAGATAACACCTGCAACTTCTAAAATTGAAATTTTTAAATGATATAAAAATTGAGTTGCTTAGCATGATGCAGACTCAAAAATAAATCAAGCAGTTAATATTAACCATTATTGCTATTACCAAAATAAATATAAATTATGAAATTTGACTGCCTGTAAAAATAGTTTAAAATTATTTATTTATTTTTACATGTATGTGTGTATAGTTGCCCAACACCATTATATATACCCATACCTGAAGCTTCTAAAGGAGTAAAAAGATGTTGGATCCCCTGGAACTGGAGGTTAGGTAGTTGTTAGATTCCTAATGTAGATTCTGGGAACAGAACCTGTGTCCTCTGCAAGAGCAGTTAGCTTATTAACTATTGACGTATCCCTCCAGACACCTTGTATGAGTTTAATAATAGGTTGGGATATCGAATTCTATCATGCACAGAGAGTAAAAATTTTGGAGAAAGTACCTGAGTGACTGTCATATTGAAGAGTCTCTTAGAGAAGGTTGAATATTTGCTCAGAGGTGAAAAGCAGGAAGCCTAACATCAATGACTTTCCTGTGAGTCATCTGGCCTTATTTCAGACTGTGTTATATAAAGTTAACTTCTATAAAAACTTGTGTCATAATTATGAGACATTTCACTGTCCTTGTTGCTGGTCGATCTTGAAATTTATTTTACTTCTGACATGTTCTCTTGGATTCCAAGACACAATCTAAAATCTTCAGAAGCTAACAAAGACCTTCACAAGTTACATATAACAATAATCTGATAGTGTATGGATCCTTATCAGTCTGTGGTTTACATTACCCCACTTTCATTGTTTCACAATGGACCAGTTTCCTGCTGTGTTTGTCTCACTGGCAAGCCTACTTTGCCAACAAATCTAATATTCTGCATGTAAGTATCATGTTTTGTAAGCACGATTTGTTGAAAATGCTGTCCTTTCCCCAATGCATTTTTTCAACATTTTCCAGAATCAGTAGGCTATAGATATGAACATATTTATAGGGTTTCTGTATTGTTCCTTTTGTCTATATATCTGCCTTTATGCCAGTACCGTGCAGTTTTGGTTATTGTTTGTAGTATGCTCTGAAATTATACATATGGATGTCCCCATCTTTATTTATTTCATTCAAAATATTTAGCTATCTGGAGTCTTTTGTGTATTCCCTTGAATATCAGGATACTTATTCTGTGAAGAGTGTCATTGGCATTTTGATAGGAATTATACTGAATCAATAGGTTGTTTTGAGTAGTATTGGCATTTTGACAATATTGGCTCTTGAATGTCATGAATATGGAAGGTTTTATGCCTTTTAGCATTATTGTCAATATCTTTCACTAGTCTTTTGGATCTTCGTTATGCACGTGATTCATTCCTGGAGTTGCTTAATTTTTTATTGACTAATTCATATAGCCCTCCTTTCATAAAGTTATTTTGGGGAAATTAATTATTGGCACATGAAATGGTCCTGGATCAGCTGTGCAATGTTTAGCACACCATTAATCCTGGCACTTGGGAGACAGGGGCAGGTGGATTTCTGTAATTTCAAGGTCAGTCTCATCTACAGAGCAAGTTCCAGGACTACCAGGGTTATAAAGTTTTGCCATGTCTCCAAAATCCCAAAGAAAAGAAAAGGTACTTGCTTTTATATGATATGAGTGTTTCTAATGTCTTGGATGATGAATTCCAACAATTATTGGGTAGAATCTTTAGGTTTTTCTATGTATAAGATTATATCACCTGCAAATGGACTTTCCTCTGTCATTAAGTACTATTTCTTTCATAACCCATGTCCCTCTCTAACTAATTAAAGTTTTGAATATTTTCTGTCTCTTTTCAAATAATCAACACTTTTTCTTATTGACTCTTTAAAAATTTCTTTAGATTCTAATGCAATTTTGTATTAATCCTTATTATTTATTTTCTTTCACAATTTCAAAACAAAAATTAAACCTTTATTTTTATGCATGTGTGTATATTGCCTGCATGTAAAGTGCAGGATGTAAAATGCTTGTGGAAGCCAGAAATGGACATTAGATCCCCTGAGACTGGCATACAGGTGACTGTGAAATGCTGTGTAGGTGCTGAGAATTGAAACTGGTTTTCTGGAATAGATTGTTCTTAGACTTGTCAGAATGGCTAACATTAATAACACATGTGACAACTCATGAGGAAAAGGATGTGGAATACTGGCAATGAATGGAATACTCCCATTCCTAGCAGGAGTGCAAACTTGTAAAGCCACTGTAGAATAATTATGGTGATTTCTCACAAAGACAGGAATTGATCCACCTCAAGATCCAGCTGTACAGCTCTTGGGTATATTCCTGAAAGGTGCTTCACCCTACCATAAAGGGCACTTGTTCATTCATGTTCATTGCTGCCCTATTCATAATAGCCAGAAATAGAAACAACCTAGTTGTCTCTGAACAGGAGAATGAAGGAAATATTGTGCATTCACATAACATATTATGACTGAGCTCTTAAAAACTGGCATCATGAAATTTGCAAGAAATGGTTAGAACTAGAAGAAAAAACTCCAGATGTGTAAGGTAACCCAGATCCAGAAAGGTAAATATGGTATGTATTAACTTATATCTGCATATTATCCATTAAATCAATGACAATCAAGTTTTAATTCTTAGACTAAGAGATATTAGGTATAGAGGAAGGGACTGGGCAATGCAGACACATGGAACCTATACCTGACACTGTTTTGATGACCAAGAACCAGAGACTAGGGTAAAAATCCCATATTCCTGGGATCCCAGAGACTAGGGTAAAATCCTATATTGCTGGTATCCCAGAGATCCAGGATAAAATCAAATATTATGTGTCTGCAAAAAAATAAAATAAGTCCTAATGGTATTCTGCTATAATCATAGATCAGTACCTTATTCAGCCAACATCAGAGAAGCTTCCTCCTACAGCGGATGGGTACAAATACAGAGGCCCACGGTCAAACATTACATGGAGAAAGAAACCTTGGAACACACACCTCTAAATAGGTTGTCTTTAGCAAATACCTCCCCCTCAGAGCTCAGGAAATCATGGATTAGATGAGACAGAAAGAGTATAATAGCCAGAGCTGATGGAGTATACCAGGAAAACAAGACCTTTTAAATCAACTGAGCAAAGGTCATATGAACTCAGAGATTGAAACATAAAGCACAAAGACTACATTGGTCTTCACTAGGTCCTTAGCATATATATTACAGCTTTCAGTTTAGTGTGTTCATGTGGTTCCAGAGTGTGTGAACTAGTGGGTATCTGACTCTGGTGCCTTCTATTGGGGCTCTTTTCCTTCTGTTGGTTCGCCTTGTCTAGCTTTGATGTAATGGTTTTGTTTTGTGTTATTATCCTTTGTTTTGTTACTTCCTCTTAAAATTTTGTTCTTTTCTAATGAGAGATGGAGAGAAAGTAGATATAGATGATAATGAATATGGAGAGAAACTAGGTAGAATAGGAGGGGAAACTATCTGGCCTTGATATGAAGGTTTGTTCAATCCTCTTGTAACTTGTTATGTCATATTCAGTTGATATTCCTGGGAAGTCTGGTCTTTCTGAAGGAAAAAGGATAAGGGATGGATGTGAGGTAGGGGAGATGAGAGGAGTGGAGGGAGGGGAAACAGTGAAATACATGTAATGTATGAGAGAAAAAAATAGATTCTTTTATTATCCTGATTACAGTTACTGCCAATATATAAATGCAACTATTATACCCATGGGGATATCTTGTGATTCTGGTAATTGATGTCATTTGTGTCATTTACAGTTTGGTAGTATTGTTGGTTATTTTTAATCCTTTGGCAGATTTTATAGCAACTTCTTGGTATTATGGGACAAGGCTTCCAGGTTGCTTTCAACTTGATTACTCTAAGTCCTGCCGCTGAAGTACATGCTACCTTCAGCAATAGGGTCTTACTTCAAGTTCTAGTTTGTAACATATCCTGTCTTAGGGAATGCTTGAACTCTGACTAACATCTCAAAAAGAGGCATCCCTTGGAATTTTTGTTAGATTGCACATGGATCCTGGCCGGAGGGGGGGGGTGTTGGAGTTTTTTACCCCTTGTGGCTTAATTCTATTTAAGCTATGTACATATATATTGTATAATTTAAGTAAGCTTACAATGTTTAACTACAACTATGAATTATATATAGATATAGGTATATATAGTTTGTTGCTAGCTTATACAAGTTCAATATATTGTGCATTTATATTGTATTCCTTGACCTCCATAATCTCTATTATTGATAGCTTTTCATGTCATCCTTGAGATTTTATATGGTAAAGCTCTCATCATTTTCAGAGATAGTTTTCCTCATGTTTTTCTAAGGTTCATACTTCTTACCGGTTTTTCTTTTCTAATTGCTCTCATGGAAACCATCAGTGCAATATTAAAAATAATGCCAAGAACAGACATTTCCTTCTTGTTTCTTTCGGATCTTTCACCATCAGTTATATTACCCATGAAGTTTTTGAGCTGCCTCTCATCAACTAAGGGAATTTCTTTTTAATTCTATTTTGTCAACTTTTTAACCATAAAACTGTGTTAGAATTTGTCAAACATACTTCCAGAGCATACTAAAATAGTTTTGTGTATTTTGCCCTTTATTGAGTTAATAAGTGTAGAAAATTCGTTGATTACTTTTTTATGAAAAGCTAATTAATCTTGCATTTTCAGGATAAATCTCATTGGTTATGGTGTACAATAGTTTTTATGTGCTACTAGATTTAGTCTGAGAGGATTTGGAGAAGGATTTGCATCTATAAGGATGAGGGAGTTTGAATTCTTATTTTTTCAAGGTATCATTAGATTTGACATATTGGTGATATTAAACCTCACAGAAGTTCAGGTTGCTGGGCTTTTCTTCAAGATTATCCTAAATACTTACTGTGCAGTAGTCTTTATGAACTAGGTAAAATTTAACACTACAAACCTACACACTTTCAGATCAAGGTTTTCTGAGAAAGATTTTTTTTTTTTATTGGCAATCAATGACTTGGTATCAGTTTTATTTTCATTTATTTATTTATTTATTTTGGTTTTTCAAGACAGGTTTTCTCTGTATTGTTTTGGAGTCTGTCCTGGAATTAGCTCTGTAGACTAGGTGGCCTCAAACTCACAGAGATACACCTTCCTCTGCCTCCCTAGTCCTGGGATTAAATGTGTGAGCCACCAACTTCCGGCGGTATCGGTTTAATTAAGATTTGGTGTTTTCCATTAAGACAAGTTATTATATTTGCTATCATCTTAGGAAAATATCAGCTTTGTTTCCTGATCTATTAGTAACATATTTGCTCATTATTCTCTTTGTGCTGGGTAGTTTTTGACACAACCTAGAGTCACTGGAAAGGACAGAACTTCAATTAAGAAAATTCTTCTATTAATTAGATCTGGCTATAACACATTTTCTTAATTGGTGATTTATGGAGGAGCACCCAGCCTATTGTTTGTGGGTCTATCCCTGGGATGGTGGTCCTGGATTCTATAAGAAAGGCCAAGAAAGTCATGAGAAGCAGGCCAGTAGGCAGCACTCCTCCATAGCCTCTGAATCAGCTCCTGCCTCCAGATTCCTACCCTGCATTAGTTGCTGTCCTAATTTCCTTTCATGGTAAACTGTGATGTGTAAACATAGGTCAAATAAGCCCTTTCATTCCCAACTCCTTTTTTGGTCATGGTGCATTGTTTCAGCATTAGAAACCGTATCTAAGACACACAATTCTTGTTATTTATGTAAGCTCATTAATGGTATTACTTCATTTATTTCTTGATGCTAGTGGTATGGTTCTTTGCAATTCTTCTCCAACAGTGTGCTATATATTTATTAAGATTGTTTACCTTTTCAAAGAACTAATATTTGCTTTCTCTATTATTTATTAAATGCTCTTCTGCTAATGTTTCCTAATGCTTCTCTATGGCTTACCCGAAATAAATGCAGTTTTATTTCCCAGTAGCTTACAGGGAAAATTAAAATCACTGATATGTGGTATTTCTTCTTTTTCAGATTGACATTTACATAGACCAACATCTCCATAAGTTCAGTATTAGTTTCTTTACCTACATCTGGGCATATTTAATTTTTACTTCTATTAATCGAGATGTGTTGGTGATTATCTGAAATAGTTCATAATATATACTTTAATTGCTGTTTTATTAGGTACATAGTTTTGTATTGTTTTGATTCTCTTGAAGTCCTTTTTCTTTCTTGTGAATTAATAAATCACAATTATCTCTTGGAGAACATAATTGAAAAGAACAACTTTTGCTGTTTCAGAGGAGGTGTCCATAGATGTCTACTCAGTCTGATTTGTTTTCTGTCTCAATAGTGTAAATGTTTGATAAATTTTTGTGTAGTTGAATTATTCATTACAAATAAGTGAAGAACGAACAGAATTCTTTCACTGTTATCATCAAGATGTTAAGATTCTCTTCAGTTTTTTCAATTCCTATGACACATATTTTGATTTTTTATAATATATAAACACATACACACGTGTTTCATATGTTTATAATTGCTTTGTCTTTTGAATTGATTGACTTTTTATTACAATATAATATTTATTGTAGTGATAATTTACTACTAAACCCATTTGATTTATACTAGAACAGTGATTCTCAACCTTCCTAATGCTGCAACCCTTTAATATAGTTCCTCATGTTGTGGTTTCCCTCAACTGTAAAATAACTTTTGTTGTTACTTTGTAACTGTAATTTTGCTATTGTTATGAATTGTAATATAAATATCCAATATGTAGGATATCTGATATGCAACTCCTGTGAAAGCATCATTTGAACATCCACCCACCCTGGAATTGTCACAATACAGAAGTTGAGGACCACTTACTTGACTATTCATTGCATTTTGGGTATTTGTATTTTAATATTTTAAACTGTTTTGGGTTTAATTGTTTACCTTCATTATATGTTATAGAAGCACTGAGTTAACACACATAATATACATGTATTATAATTTATCTTTCATTCATCATTATAGTTATATTTCTGCATAACCTAATTTTCAATAAACTAGGGTTACATGTGCCCTATTCCTGTATTTTCTATTTCTTCTCTCATTTTCTTCTTATCTCAATCTGTGATTTCTAATAATCATTATCTAGTGTACTGCTCTAGATTTTGTCTTTACTATATTTTATTCAGTGACATTCTTACCTGTCTACCTGGGAATAATAATTAAGATACATGATTATATACATAATTTTAATTAAAATGAACTTATTTTCAACTGTTTAAAAATTGATCACTACAAAATTTCTACTCTTTCATTTTTGTTTATGTTCTAATTGTGTAGTTTAATAAATCCATTAATACACAGTTTTAACTGTCTTTAGATCAGTTAGTAATTGGAACAAATTATTAAAAATACTAAAATCACATATGCTTTTACACTGACATATGCCAGTACATTTGGGAGTGAATGGTATATTGGTATTGATTACTTTTTCTGTTTAATATCATTTTGTCATCTATAATTACTACCTCAGTTTTGTGCATAAGGAACATTATAAATCCCCCCTGCTTACTCTCTCTTACTCTGTCTCTTTGTCTCTGTGTGGGTGTGCTTACATGCACTTAGTGTGTATATGCATATAAAATTCAGAGATCAACATAAAGTTTCTTCTTGATTGCTCTGCAAATGAGTTTTTAAGGCAGGCCTCTCACTGAATTAAGTCCTCATGAACTAATTAAACTACTTGTTCAGAAAGAGCTAAGGATCTGTTTTCAACTCTTTACCCTCACATCCAGCTATGGTTACAGATATCTGTGACTACTCCTTGCTTTTGTACATGCATACTGAATATCTGAACTCAGGTCCCAAATGTTTTCACGGAAGGCACATTACCCACAGAGTCAACTCTCCATAATAATGTGTAGTTATTTGATAGTATTTTACTGCTAACACATTTACATGTGACTCTCCAGTGCTTAGCAACAGCAATCCATTAATGATTTTTTGTGTTGAATTCAACAGTCTCTCTGAATCTTTGGGTTCCTATTATTTATGTTCCCAAGGGCAGTATTTAGAAATCATTTAATTAGTTTGATTTGTAAATCAATATTTCAATAACATTCATTAAAATTTGCAGGTTTTAAAGCATCCAGTCCCTCTCAGACACACTAGTTCGTTATGTCCTAAATGAGTAGAATAGTACTTCTGAGTAAGAAAGAAACAAGGGTTCTTGAAAAAACATCTGTCTATTAAGAAAATTTTAAAACATATTTTATTAGTCAAGGACTATTATTTAATACAAAATTATCTATTCATACATTATGAGACATGACAGAAAGCAAATGAATAAAACCTAGAAAAAAGGAACATTCTGAAAACAGAATCACAATACACAAATTGTCATCATTGGGGTAGGGATAAACTGTGATTAAAAGTTTCTATCATGGGCTTGATAGGTTGCTAGCCATTAAAGGCAAGGCACACAACCAAAAGACAATGGTCTCTAGAACATACTTTTAAATTTTTTTGATAGGAGTTATTGCTAAGAAATTAATATCATGAATGAACTTCAGAAAGGATCAAAGATAATTCACACATTTGATATGAAAATAAGCAAGAGAACAAATAACCTGAAAACTGTAAGAGTAGTAAGTAACCAAATATATCAAACTATTTTTTTTAATTTATTTTATATAACAAAGTCTATTTAAATGAAAACAAACATTTATAGACAATATTTGGGAATTTGGGCGTTGTTCTTTCCAAACTACTTCCTGCTGGTAAGGGGCACTGTCATGGGGGATTCGAAGAATATTCAGAAATCCTGGCTGTACTCTGTAAGGCTGCTTTGTCCAGCTGTTTTGAATGTAGGAACACCTGGTACTCTGTTTCAGGCGGTCTGGCTTGATCAAACCACATTAATCTGGAAGGAATCCACATCTTTTCATTTTCTGTGGAAACAAAAATAGAAATCCTTTTTCCCCAGTAACTTGTCCTTCAACTTAAATTTTGGAGTCAAAGCATTTTTTTTAATTTAATTTATTATTTTACATGTTGATCCCAGTTCCCTCTCCCTCCTTCCTTCCCTCCCTTTTACCCTCTCTGCCCTCTCACATGCACTCTAAACACCCTCCCCTCCCATCCCCCACCCCAATCCCATATGTAGGGGAATGCCATCCAGTTGGGGTCATGTAGATCTGACAGGTCATATAAAGTCCCTCACAGAACTGGGAAGGGACAATTCCCCCAGAGCTCAGGGGAAGTGTGGGGGGGCAGCGAATGGAGAGAGAAGTAGGAGAAAACGAGGGGGAGGAAAGGAAAACATGTGCAACCAGGAAGATTGAGCCTGGTTAGGAATAGAAGACAGGAAAGAGAGAGAGAGACAGAGACAGAGAGAGAGAACATAAAAGAGGGAGCCAATATTGGTTTGAAGATAAAATTGAACACAAAGAAAGGTCTAGAGAACTACAAGACTGCTCCCAACTAACAATTTGAGCTTCCGTGGAAAGGCTATCATAAATGCCCTTCCCTGAGAGTGAGATCAACAACTAACTTATCCATGGAGCCCTCAACTAATGCCTGTTGGAAACAGGATCAAACACCCATACATAAACACTGAGTCGAAGTAGAACACAGATGTAGATGGAGAGGACAGGACCATGCGGCAGAAACACATAGAGACAGCTTACCTGAACAAGAAGGAGCTAATGGCCACTAGACTGATAGCTGGGAAGCCAGCATGGGGCTGACTCAGGCCCCCCTGAATATGGGTCTCAGCCAGAAGTACTGAGCAGTCTAAGGGACCTCAGACAGTGGAGCCAGGATGTATCCCTGGTGTACAAAAGGACTTTGCGAACACATCTGCCATGGAGGGATAACTGCCTTAATCTATCAAACTAGTTTTAAATTCACTATTGGACATAACATAGGTATATGAATGTCTATGCTGTGTCACAGCAAAATCTGAGCTATTTATATTTAAAGGTCCAGGAAAGAAGACAGAGAATAGAAGTTCATTTGTCCAAACTGATTAATCACATTATCCTACAAAGGGTTGAAAACGTATTTGCCTCACACAGGTTCAATATAGAAGCAAAACAAAGTAAAGCAAAATGGCTCATGACACATCATAGTAAGGTTTCTGAAATTCACAAACAAGATAGTAAAACTCCATTAAAGACCCCTATATATGTGCTCAGATTTTTCAAAGTTGGATTTGTGCTGTTTTCGTATGTGACATCAATTTCTAAGATTCTAAGGGTTCCTTTTTAAATTAGTAAATGCAGTTGGTCTGGGTTCTATGCATAATTCTCTGGCATGCTTTATTATGTTCAAGGGGTTATTCTGTTTTGTTTCCTGTAATATCTTTGTATTGTATGTTATCCCAATACCTTCAATTGTTTGTCTTGGAATAAAATTACAATAATTAACATTAAAAATTTAGAATTAATTGGAATTCAGGAGTATATTTCAACTTTACAGACATTGTATCTGTTTAAAATTCAAAGATAGGAGTACTTTCTCTTTAGGATTTTCTAGCTTTTTTTTTTCACAGTTTAGGGTATATAAATTTATTTTTCAGCCTGTATTTCCTTGTTCTGCTCAACTTTATGACAAACTTAACAATTTCTTTTGATGGGCTCTTTTTTGAATAGGAGATTGATTTGACATGTCAGTTTGAGAATTCATAAAAATGAGATTAGGCAAAGTGTAGCCTACTTAATCCTTTCTTGGAATTCTTGAATTCAGCATTAGGATGGTCTGAACATCCATCCTTCTCAGGTATGAGTTTCAGACCTACCTGTCTCCTGTAGTAACCTTTCTTAGTTCAGGGTCCCAGGTCCTTGTGCTTCTTCTTCCTTCTTACTTTCCCAATGATAATGAAAGTTACATTCAGGTTTGAGAAAAATCTGGTTCATCTGCTTGCATTACTTTGTGCCCGTGGGGTGTTTATAAATATAAGAATTTACTCAGGTGTTTGGGGTTTTTTTGTATTGTTCCTGATTTTGTCTTTACTTGTGGATTGAATGATGATTAAATAACCATTTTTTAAAAATAAGTTTCATTCATGAAGTAAGCTTCTCTATCACAACATAGATATTGTGAGTTAATGAGAACAGAAGACAAAATTCTTAGTAACAAGCTACAAACACAAGATAATCCATTCCATTTATAAAAATACAGTAGAAAGATTGCTTAATGGACATAAAAAGACATATAGTACATGCATGATTTCAAACATCCTCTCTGATAACTAAAATAAAAGAAAATTTCCCATTTTTTCCTCTTGAGAAACATTGTAAACTTTCCTAAGACAAATTAAATACTGATGTATTTGTACTTCTGCCAATAGACTCAAATAAAGATTTTTAGGACGATAGTGGAGTAAAAGTGAAAAATAAAAATCAACTTACCTACAAGACTGACTCCAACTAACAATTTGAGCATCCATGGAAAGGCTACCATAAATGCCCTTCCCGGATAGTGATATCAACAACTAACTTATCTACCATCATGGAGCCCTCATCTAGTACCTGTTGGAAACAGAAGCAAACACCCACAACTAAACACTGAGCCGAACTAGAATCCAGATGCAGAGAAAGAGAGAGAGAACAAGACCAGGTTGCCGAAACCTGGTCTTGAGACAGCTTACCTGAACAAGGCCCCCAGACTGAAAGCTGGGAAGCCAGCATGGGACTGACTCAGACCCCCTGAATATGTGTCTCAGCTAGAAGGACTGAGCAGTCTAAGGGACCTCAAACAGTGGAACCAGGATGTATTCCTGGTGCACAAAAGGACCTTGTGGACACATCCCCCATGGAGGGATATTCCCTTAAGCTAGAGACAGGAGAGAAGTCCTAGTCCCTACTTCAAATGACTTGACAGATTTAGATGACCCCTCCTGGATGGCATCACCCAACGTATGGAGTGGGGGGGGATGGGAGGGGAAGTTGGTCGGGGTACATGTAAGGGGGGAGAGAGGGAAAGAAGGAGGAAGGGAGGGAAAAAGGGAGGAAGGGAGAGGGAACTGGGATCGATATGTAAAATAAAAAGAAAAAAAAAAGAAAAATCAGGTGTTCATAAAAAAAACTATGTTTCAATGTATTAAAACAGCAACAAAATGCTAACAGTGATTAAATTCTAATCAATATATTTAAATATTTAAAAATGTATCAAAATTCAATTTCTGTAACAAATCTAATACCTTGGAAGAGTTTCACACCAAAGTTAAAATATTTATGTTAGACATTAAGTAGAACTCATATAAAAAAGAATTATATCAATTTTATAAATTATAAAAGTTAGGAGTGTGAAAACAGTATTCAGGCATCTGTACTGGTCTGCCCTTGGAGTTTTGACAGAATACACCCTCAACTGCAGCCAGTAAGAGTGCCACTTGTGTACATTTACAATATTCCCTTTAACTCTCTCTCTCTCTCCTTTTATCTTTCTCTCTCTACTTCTTTGCCTGACTCTATGTCTCACCACCACCACCTCTCTTTTCACTTCTACTCTCTGTCCCCAAAGGGCAATTGTCCTGCTCCCTTACCCCATTTTTTTTCCATTCTCTTTCCCCTAATTGGAAAAAAAAAAAAAACAAGAAAAAACCTTCATGTGAGCTCTGTTTTATGGATCTTTCTCTCTCTCACCACTTATTAAATTACAACAAAGACTAGGACTTTCCAAATAGATCTGTACATCAATGCATTACTAACTGAAAACTTTTTCTCTTGTAGAAGTTATCAAGTTGCTAATTGTAAAGATTAGCACAAAATTCTTAAGGTGAAAGAATCCTAAAAAACACACTTAAACCATCAACTGTACAAACTTATTCATGCATCTCCGATGAAGCAAAGGTATGCATTGTGTTAAAGCTGTACAAGTAATTATAGCAAGAACAGACAGCATAGGGAAATCAGATGCAAACTACAGATGTAGACAACCAACTTATCTCAAACATCATTAATGTCTTTTGTAATGTGTGCATCTAATCAATGGAAAATCCATTTGCAAATGAACCTTGTACCCAAAATTATGCAAGTCAATGTATTGTAGATGTGTCATGTATTTAAATACTAAACCAACACTTGATTTTTGACAAAACAGCTAAAAGTATACAATGGAAGGAGGAAAGCATCTTTAACTAATGGTGTTGGCACAACTGGATGATGGTGTGTAGAAGACTGCAGATAGATCCATATCTAATGCCATGCATGAAACTTAAGTCCAAATGGATCAAAGACCTCAACATAAACCCATCCATACTGAACCTCTTAGAAGAGAAAGTGGAAGGTACCCTTGAATGAATTGGTACAGGAGGCCACTTCTTGAGCATAATACCAGTAGCACATACACTGAGATCACTGAGATCAACAACTAATAAATGGGACCTCCTGAAACTAAGAAGCTTCTTTAAGGCAAAGAACATTGTCAACAAGACAAAATGGCAGCCCACAGAATGGGAAAAGATATTCACCAACCCTGCATCTGACAGAGGGCTGATTTCCAAAATATACAAAGAACTCAAAAATCTAATTACAAAAACACCAAATAATCCAATTAAAAAGTGGGGTACAGAACTAAATAGAGAATTATCAATGGATGAATCTAAAATGGTGGAAAGATACTAAGGAAAGGACTCAAAATCCTTAGCCATCAGAGAAATACAAATCAAAACAGTTCTGAGATACTATCTTACTCCTTTCAGAATGGTTAAAATAAAAAACACCAAAGACAGTTTATGCTGGAGAGGATGTGGTGAATGGGGCATACTTCTCCACTGTTGGTAGGAGTGCAAACTCATACAGCCACTTTGGAAATCAGAGTGATGGTTCCTCAGGCAAATGGAAATTAGTCTACCTCAATATCAAGTAATTCAAATTTTTAGGCATATACCCAAAAGATGCACATTCATACAACAAGGACATCTGTTCAACTATATTCACAGTAGCATTATTTGTAATAGCCAGAACCTGGAAGCAAACTAGATGCCCCTCAACTAAAGAATTGATGAACAAAATGTAGTACATCTACACAATGAAGTATTACTTAGTGGAAAAACACAATGGAATCCTTAAATTCACAGGGAAATGGATGGAACTAGAGGAAACCATCCTGAGTGAGGTAACAAAAAGACAAACATGGTATGTACTCGGTTATATATGGATTTTAGACAGAGAGCCAAGGATTACCTATGATTCACACCTCCTGTAGAAAAGCTACTATACAAGGAGAATCCTAAGAGAAACATACATGGTCTTCTGGATAAGGGAAAAGGGACAAGATCTCCTGATCAAATTGGGAGCATGGAAGGAGAGGAAGAGGGAGTTTGGAGAAAGAGATGGGGAGAAGCAGAGGGGAGCTGTGGGCATAAGGGAATAAGAAGATTGAGACAGGAAAAGAAAAGAGGAGAACAATAAAAGAGATACCATAGTAAAGGGAGTCATAATAGATTTAAGGAGAAATTTGGAACTAGGGAAATTCCCAGAGGTCTACAATGATGAACCCAGCTAACAATCTAAGCAATAGTGGAGAGACTACCTTTAATGCCCTTCCAAGATATTGAGATTGGCGACTACCTTATATGCCATCCTAGAGCCTTTATCTAGTAGCTGATAGAAGCAGAACCAGACACCCACAGGAGTGATGGGCAAAATGGTCAAGACCAGGCTGGAGAAACCCACAAAATCATCTGACCTGAATAAGGGGGAGCTCATGCACCCCAGTCTAATACCTGGGAAACAAGTATAGGATCAACCCAGACCCCGTGAATGTGGGTGTTAATTAGGACTGGGCAGTCTATGGGGCCTCTGGTAATGGATCATTATTTATCCCTAGTATACAAATGGACTTTGGGAGCCCATCCCACATAGAGGGATACTTTCTCAGCCTAGACACATGGGGTAGTGCCTAGGACCTGGCCCAAATGATATGACAAACTTTGAAGACTCCCCATGGAAGGCCTCACCTTCCCTGGGAAACAGAAAGGAGATGGGCTGGGGTTTGGTGGTTTGTGATAGGGGAGGATGGGAGGATGAGGCAACTGGGATTGAAAACAATGTATTATATCCTGACAATACAGCATTCATTACCAGAATGACATATACTAAATATACCTACACATCATGGGAAAGCATGGAGGAACCTGATGCCCTAATGAGACTAGCCATTATGGAAAGATCATATATTTGATTGATTTAAATATATGACATTTCAGCAATGCAAAATTGTGAAGACAGTAAAAAAAAAATAGTGGGTTTTTTTTCACAGATTAGAACATGTAGGCAGAGATTGGAGGGTTTATTAAGATAGTAAAAAGTTTTTTGATATTGCTCGAGTGACACTCTAATTTTCCAAAGTCGTCCAATGTCCAAGACCAATAGTTACCCTAATGTAAATGAAAGAACCTGGATGGTTATTATAGGTCAGTAGAAGCTCATCAGTTGTACCACTGAATTTACTAATCTGATGTTAAACATGGGAAAGCTAGGCATGTAGAGGAAAATGCATGTAGAAAATTTCTCTGCATTTATACCATAGACCTTATTAGTCTGGTGTTAAAAATTGGAAAGCTAAACACATAGAAAGGAAAATCATGTGGAAATTTTTTGTCTTTCTCTTAATTTTGTGATCCTCTGCAAAGATAATTTTTAAAAGGTTATGTACTGTGTTCTTTCATCCACATATGTACTGTAAAAGGAAAAGCTATGGAGATGTGAAGGAAGTCATTGGTTGCCAGGGTTTTCTGGCAACTCTGTAGATTCTAAAAAATACTGAACATAAACTGTATCTTTTTTCCCTAGTGCAGCAATTACAAAACATACAGATAAAGTCCAAATAAAGAACATTCTACAAAGTTACATGGTCAAATGGTCAATCTCTCTCAGAATGGTCAAAGAGAGAGAGAGAGAGAGAGAGAGAGAGAGAGAGAGTGATTCTCTATCAACAGGAATCTGTTTTGGTGTGTGTCTAATGTGTCTGAATTCTCTGTACTACTTATATTCCACTTTTCTAACTTTGAAATGTTATTTAAAAATTAAAAGTAGAGCTTTAGAGATGGCTCAGTGACTAAGAGCATTAGCTGCTGTTACAGAGTACTTGGGTTCAGTTCTCAGTACTAATATTGCAGTTCACAAATATCAGTAATTGCAGTTCCAGGGAATCTTAGGCCATCTTCTGATCTCTGTGGACACCAAGCATATTCATGGTACACAGACACACATGCAGTCAAAATACTCATACATATAAAGTAAAGCAATTAAAAAGAAATCTCATCCACAGATAAGCACATACGTAAACTCTAATACACATTTGTTCTCACCACACTCATATAAATAAATGTATTCTCTCTGTTTCTCTCTGCATTGAGTATGACAGAAAAAAAAAGCAGAGAGGCTTATTCAAGACCTCAGAAATCAAAGTACTGAGTTAACCACTTTTCATTTCCTGATTAGTAACTCAGTTCTTCCCACTGCACTAAACTCAACTCAACCCAAAGCAGCTAAGAGAAATTTATTTGTTCTAAGAACTGAAAAGCTCAGATAAATTTGCCAGCCTTGGAAAGGATAGAGCTTGGCATTCAAAAATGTCACTTGATCTTTGCAGTTCATCACTGACTTTCTCTGCTTCCTTTGCTCTCTATAGACTTTCCTTCAAATGATGGAAAGTGACCAACAGCAGTTCCACATTCCTGTTCTTCTAGCTCAGCAGCATTTCCTTAAAAATATGTCTGTCTTTCCCAATAACTTTAAAGAAAAAACCCACGACTGGGTCTTACTGCACCAGATGCCTTGTATTATCAGTTAACACTGTTAAATATGGGATGCCTTATAACAGCAAAATAGAGTCATCCTTCCTAATCCTTTGGAGTAAGAATGTGTTGTGTGCTGTCCTGTGGGTGCTGAGAATTGAAACAGGCTCCTTTACACCTCTGGAAGAGCAGTCAGTGCTCTTATCCACTGAGTTATCACTCTAGTCCAACATTATTTATTTATTTATTTATTTATTTATTTATTTAATATTTTTCTTATTTTACGTATCAATCCCAGTTCCCTCTCCCTCCCAATCCTCCCATGTCCCACACTGCCGCCCCCATCCCCTATCCACTCCCCAGAGAGAGTGATGCCTTCCAGGAGGGATCATCAAAATCTGTCAAGTCATTTGGGGGTAGGGCCCAGGCCTTTCACCATGTCTCTAGGCTAAGGGAGTATCCCTCCATGGGGAATGGGCTCCCAAATCTGTTAGTGCTAGTTATACATCCTGGTTCCACTGCCAGAGGTCCCATAGATTTCCCAGTCCTCCTAGCTGACACCAGGGGGCCTGGTTTTGTCCTATGTAGGTTCCCCAGCTGTCAGACTGGGGTCAATGAGTTCCCATGTGCTCAGGTCAGCTCTGCTTCCATGGGTTATCCCAGCATGGTCTTGACCCCATTTGTTCATCACTCCTCCCTCTCTAAAACTGGCTCCCAGGAGTTTGGCTCAGTGCTTAGCTGTGGATCTTTGTTTTTGCTTCCATCAGCTACTGAATAACGGCTCCAGGATGGCATGTTATCCCAACATTCTTAATGTATTTGACAGTTGTGCGGCTTGATTTGTTTGTGGGACCCCTGGCAGTGGGACCAGGGTTTATTCCGAGCACGATGAACTGACGTTTTGTAGCCCATTCCCTATAGTGGGATACCTTGCTCAGCCTTGATTCGGGGTTGCGGGGAGCTTGGTCCTGCCTCAACTTCATATGTCAGACTATGTTGACTTCTCATGGGACCCTTATCCCTCTCTGAGGAGTAGATGGAGGAAGATGGGAGGGCAGGAGAAGAGGAGGAGGGCAAACTGGGCTTGATATGCAAAATGAAAGGAAATTTTAAAAAAGAAAAAAAAAACAATGAGTTGTGGGTGCTTGCTTACTGAGTATAGGAATAACAAAAATAAATGCATAAACTGAGCAATATGTCTGAGACAGCAACAGGATAGTCGTCCAGTATTTTTTCTTTCTTTTATTTAAATTAGAAACTATCTTATTTTATATATCAATTCCAATTCCCTCTCCCTCCCATCCTCCATGCCTCCCACCAACCCCTATCCATCCCTCTTCTGCTCCATAGAAAGGGTGAGGCCTTCCATGGGGGAATCATCAAATCTGTCACATCATTTGAGGAAGGGCTTAAGGCCTACCCCATGTGTCTAGGCTGAGAGAGTATCCCTCTATGGAGAATGGGTTCCCAATGTCCATTCATTCACTAGGGATAAATACTGATCCACTACCAGAAACCCCATAGAGTAACCAGGCTTCCTAACTGACACCCAAGTTCAGGGGGCCTGGTTCAGTCCTATGCTGGTTTTTCAAGCTGTCAATCTGTGGTCCATGAGCTCTCACTTTTTCAGGTCAGCTGTTACTGTGGATTACCCCAGCCTGGTCTTGACTCCTTTCTCATCATTCCTCCCTCTCCACAACTGGATTCCAGGAATTTGGCTGAGTGCTTAGCTGTGGGTCTCTGCTTGTGCTTCTAGCAGTTACAGGGTGAAGGCTCTAGGATGTCATATAAGGTAGCCATTAATCTCATTATAGGGGAAGGGCTTTTAAGACAGTCTCTCCACTATTTATTAGATTCTTAGTTAGGATCATGCTTGTAGATTTCTGGACATTTTCCTAGTACCAGATTTCTCTTTAAACCTATAATAGCTCCCTCTATTATGGTATTTCTTTTCTTGTATTCCTCTATTCTTCCCCCAACTCAATCATCCTGGTCCCTAGTGTCTTCCTCCCCACTCCTCACCTTCTTTATCTCCTAACTCCCTTTCCCCTCCTCCCATGCTCCCAGTTTATTGCATAAATGTACCAAGTTTTCTTTATCCATTCTTTAGTTAAGTGACATCTAGGTTGCTTCCAGATTCTGACTATTACAAATAATGCTGCTATGAACATAGTTGAACAGATGTTCTTATTGTATGAATATGCATCATTTAAGTATATGTCTACGAATAAAATAATCCAGTTTTAAACAATTTACTTTTCGGTATGTAGAGACAATGAATTTTTAAAGTGAAAAATAGATGGGGAGACTAGTGGAGAGACAAAAAGTATCAGAATATTTTTGTTTATACACTGTATTTTTTAATACTACATGGAAATATATAACTTTTATACACCAATTACTAGAATGGCAGAGCAGAGCAGGCAAATAACCAAAGAACTCACTGCTTGTATAGTAAAAGAAGTACTGTATTCTGTGACTCCTTTGACTTTAATAATGAAATGAATACTGTTGTGTATTTATCAAGATTGAAATAAAAGCTAAAATCACTGTTCATTTTACTATGGGACTTAGATATTTAGTAACAAAATGAAGCCTGATAAGTATACCATGTATACTTATACTTTATAATCTTAGGTATAAGTTTAAAACAGTATGCCTTCAATTTCTCTTTTCCTCCAAATGATTCTGTCAGTAGCATTTTTGAAAGTTCTTAATCTCATGTGCAGTCTGGGCTTTCCCATTTTAATACTTTAAAGGTATTTTTGGTTATATGTTATGATTTCTGGTTTGTGTTTTGTACAGGATTTCTCTGTGCATTAATATATATGTCTCTGCATATGTATGCATTTCTTTTTCCTTTTCTTTTATTTATTTATTTATTGTTATTTTACATGTCGATCCCAGGCTGCTCACTCCTTCCAGTTGAGACCCATATGATGGGAGATGTCATTCTGTATATGTTTCTCATACTGGTTAATAAATAAAGCACTGTTGGCCAATAGGAAAGCAAGATAGGAGGGACTAGGAGACAAGGAGGAAATAGGAAGTGGTAAAGAGGAGTCAAGATGGAGAGTCTGGAGAGAGCCAGCCACCTCTCCGGTAAGAGAAGGCCATGTGAAAATACATAGATCAGCAAAAATGGGTTAATAATTAAGGCAGAGCTAGGCGATAAGAAACAAGTAACCGGGCCAACAGCATTGTATCAAGTACAGAGTCTCTGTATTATTTGGGGCTGGTGCAGCGGCAGGACAAGACCAGTGGCAGTGGGCAGAAAAACAATACTCGTTACACCCATATTCAGGGGGTCTGAGTCAGCCCCATGCTGGATTCCCAGCTATCAGTCTGGGGGATGGGGCTCCTACTTTTGCTTTTATTTGGCTTTTTTGTATGCTTTTTCCTATCTTGATTTGATTGTTTATATTTATTATTATTACTATTATTACTTAGATGCCTGTTTGTATTCTAATGAGAAAGTCTAATGAGTTTTTTTTTATTTTACATGTCAATCCCAGTTTCCCCCCTCCCTCTTCCCCTCCCTCTTACTCTCCCTCCCCCCTCACATGCACCCTGGCCACCCTCCCCTCCAATCCCATTCTCATTCCACATGTAGGGCTATGCCATCCAGGTTGGGTCATGTAAATCTGTCAAATCATTGGAAGTAGGGACTAGGACTTCTCTCCTGTCTCTAGTTTAAGGCAGTATCCCTCCATGGGGGATGTGTCTGCAAGGTCCTTTTGTGCACCAGGGATACATCCTGGCTCCACTGTCTGAGGTCCCTTAGACTGCTCAGTCCTTCTAGCTGAGACACATATTCAGGGGGTTTGAGTGAGTCCCATGCTAGATTGCCAGCTATCAGTCTGGGGGACCCGTTAGCTCCTCCTTGTTCAGGTCAGCTGTCTCCAAGTGTTTCGGCAAGCTGATTTTGTCCTCTCTCTCTGCATCTGGATTCTAGTTTGACTCAGTGTTTAGGTATGGGTGTTTGTTTTTGTTTCCAGCAGGTACTAGATGAGGGCTCCATGATGGTGGATACGTTAGTTGTTGATTTCACTATCCGGGAAGGGCTTTTATGGTAGCCTTTCCACAGAAGCTAAAATTGTTAGTTGGCAGCAGTCTTGTAGTTCTCTAGACCTTTCTTAAGTTCAGATTTCTCTTCAAACCAATAATGGCTCCCTCTTTTATGCTCTCTCTCTCTCTCTCTCTCTCTCTCTCTCTCTCTCTCTCTCTCTCTCTCTCTCTCTCCTGTCTTCTATTCCTACAGTTACTCAATCTTCCTGATCACACATGTTTTCCTCTCCTCCTTTCTCCTACTTCTCTCTCCATTCACTGACCCTCCACTTCCCATGTGCTCTGGGGGAATTGTCCCTTCCCCCCTTTTATGAGGGACCTTATATGAATCTCTTAGAATACTCCTTGTATCCTATTTCCTCTGCTGGTGTGAATTATAGGCTAGTGATCATTTGCTCTGGGACTAAAATCCATATATGAGAGAGTACATAACATGTTCCTCTTTTTGTGACTGGGTTACCTCATTCAGGATGGTTTCTTAAAGTGCCATCCACTTGCCTGCGAATTTCAAGATTCCATTATTTTTTTTCTGCAGAGTAGTATTCCATTGTGTAGTTGTGCCATATCTTCTTTATCCATTCTTCAGTTGAGGGGCTTCTAGGTTGCTTCCAGGTTCTTGCTATTGCAAATAATGCTGCTATGAACATAGTTGAGCACATGTCTTTGTTGCATGGATGTGGATCATTTGAGTGTATGCTTAAGAGGGGATTGCAGTGTACTGTGTAAACTAATTCCCATTTTTCCTAACGACTGCCATATTGATCTCAAAAATGTCTGTATGAGTTTGCAGTCCCACCAGCAGTGGAAGAGTGTTCCCCTTTCTCCACATCCTCTCCAGCATAAGTTGTCGTTGATATTTCTAATTTTAGCCATTCTGGCAGGAGTAAGATGGTATTTCAAAGTTGTTTTGATTTGAATTTCCCTGATAGCTAAGGATATTGAGCACTTTCTTAAGTGTCTTTCAGCTGTTTTGATTTCCTCTATTGAGAATTCTTTCTTCAGTTCTGTACCCCATTTTATAATAGGGTTATTTGGTGTTTTGTTGACTAGTTTCTTGAGTTCTTTGTATATTTTGGAGATCAGCCCTTTTTCAGATGTAGGATGGGTAAAAATCTTTTCCCAGTCTGTGAGCTGCCATTTGGTCTTGTCTACTGTGTCCTTTGCCTTACAGAAGCTTCTAAGTTTGAGGAGGTCCCATTTATTAATTGTTGATCTCAGTGTCTGTGCTACTGGGGTTATGTTCAGGAAGTGGTTTCCTATACCAATTTGTTCAAGGGTACTTCCTACTTTCTCTTCTAAGAGGTTCAATGTGGCTGGATTGATGTTGAGGTCTTTGATCCATTTGGACTTGAGTTTTGTGCATCGCGATAGACATAGGTCTATCTTTGGTTGTGGAATTGTATACTTTATCAAAGGAGTTTGAAGGAGGAGAAACTTTGTCAGTATATATTATATGTAAGAAATTTACTTTCAATAGTAAAATATAATTATAAAAAAGAAAAGATCTCCATAGTCACCAACAATATAAAAGTAACTTATATTTATATTTTAGAGCAATTAGTTGATACTCAACAAAGACAGAAAAAGTATCCATGACTAGTCAAGTATAATAAATTTCTTTCACATGACTTAAAAGTCTAATATTTTTGTATTCACTGTAACTAGAACAGTAAATTTCAAAATAACTCAGTGAGTCCCATATAGAAACTTGCCTTCTTTGATAGCTAGCAATATAGGAATATAAAAATAAAAATTAAGCAAAATGAAATAAATATGTGCATATGTGTTTCAAGATATATATGTATCTAGAATACAGGCTTATGCCCAAAATCAACGAGATTGTTTGCTATGACCTGAACTGTGTCCCATTTATGTTTTGGTCTGAAATACCTTAGAATGCAACTATTTGCAGAGGTTAAAGTTTAAGTAGGAATCTGAGATTGAAATGAAGTCCTGCAGTACCCCTAAATGTGACTGTCATCCACAGATTTTGAAATTAAGATACAGACATACATACTATGCAAGCATTTGGGAAGAAATTGTCATCTAAAAGGGAGAGAGAGGTCTCAGAAATATTCCCTGCTGCCAATGCCTTGATGTTAGATTTTCAGCCTCCAAAAGAGTAAGAAGTGTAAATGCCTATTGTTACTCCCAATATGTCATAGCTAACTTTCATTGTGCAATGGAATTATGCATCTACAAAAGGATGACAAGAAGGTTGTGTCCAGCAATTATAAAACTATCAGTTATTTCAGTATTTCAGTGCTTGCTTTGAAAAAGAATAAAAGCAGTCCTTTCTTACACAAATTCAAACAAAGAATGAAATTCCAAAGGAAACTTATTTTTTTCTTATTATTTCTTACTTATTTCTTCCTTTGAAGAGAAAATTACTTTGGTTTACACATGTTACAGCATTCACTGCATGTGTACAAAGGGTTGGGATCTACCCAATAAAATAATTAATTTCTACTATAAGAATTATTTTTTTCCAAATAATGGTATCTTGAAATTCGCAGGCAAATGGATGACACTTGAAGAAACCATACTGAATGAGGTAACTCAGTCACAAAAAGAGGAATATGGTATGTACTCACTCATATATGGATTTTAGACATAGATCAAGGGATCACCAGCCTATAATTCACACCACCAGAGGAACTAGGATACAAGGTGTATTCTAAGAGACTCATATAAAGTCCCTCACAGAAGTGGGAAGGGACAAGTCCCCCAGAGCTCAGGGGAAGTGGGTGAGGCAGCCAATGGAGAGAGAAGTAGGAGAAAGCAAGGAGGAGGAAAGGAAAACACGTGCAACTAGGAAGATTGAGTCTGGTTAGGAATAGAAGACAGATGAGAGACAGAGAGAGAGAGAGAGAGAGAGAGAGAGAGAGAGAGAGAGAGAACATAAAAGAGGGAGCCAATATTGGTTTGAAGATAAAATTGAACACAAAGAAAGGTCTAGAGAACTACAAGACTGCTGCCAACTAACAATTTGAGCTTCTGTGGAAAGGCTACCATAAATGCCCTTCCTGGATAGTGAGATCAACAATTAAATTATCCATGGAGCCCTCAACTAATGCCTGTTGGAAACAGGATCAAACACCCATACATAAACACTGAGTGAACTAGAACCCAGATGCAGATGGAGAGGACAAGACCAGGATGCAGAAACACATAGAGACAGTTTATCTGAACAGGGAGGTGCTAACGGGCTACCAGATTGATAGCTGGGAAGCCAGCATGGGACTGACTCATGCCCCCCTGAATATGGGTTTCAGCCAGAAGGACTGAGCAATCTAAGGGACCTCAGACAGTGGAGCTAGGATGTATCCCTGGAGCACAAAATTACCTTGTGTACACATCCCCCATGGAGGGATAACTGCCTTAACCTAGAGACAGGAGAGAAGCCCTAGTCCCTATTTCATATGACCTGTCAGATCTACATGACACCAACTGGATGGCATTCCCCTACATATGGAATTGGGGTGGGGGATGGGAGGGAAAGGTGGTTAGGGTACATGTGAGAGGGCAGAGTGGGTAAAAGGGAGGGACGGAGGGAGGGAGAGGGAACTGGGATTGACATGTAAAATAATAAAGTAAATAAAAAAGAATTATTGTTTTTTCCACGTTCTCAGTCTCCTTAGGAAAAGATAAAGTATGGCATTCCAACACACAAGCAGCAAAGGAAAGCCCTGTATAATCTACATCAGATAAAAACTGTCTGTCCCTGGTACATGAGCCAGCTTGTCAAAACCCATTCCCTATGAGGGGATGCCATACTCAGCCTTAACATAGGGGAGGTTTGGCTTTGCCCTACTCCCACTTATTGTGCCACACTTTGTTGACTCCCCATGAGAGCCCTTAATTGTTGGGAGGAGTTGATTAGGAGTAGGCTGGGCGGGGACAGGGGGATGGTGGGAGGAAGACTTTTGATTGGAATGCAAAATGAAATTTAAATAAATTAATTTAATAAAAAACTAAAATAAAAAAACAAACTATATGTCTAGGGAGTGACGGTTAAGAGGTAAGTTGAGAGAGGACTGATGTTTCCCAGAGTTCTCACAGGCCACAAAAGGAACATAAGGTTTGCTACTTAATCCAATGTGAAGCAGCAAGAAATAGTTTTATTCAAGGAAGCTATACAATTGGCATTTAGCAGTCAAGATCCATTTCAATAATGGAGACAAGATAATTGGCTAGTGGTATAAGAATCACTTTAGTCAATGGTGAGATGCTGACTTAGAGCATGGCAGAAAGAGAAGAGTTGATGAGATATGTTTAGACTAGAATAAAGTTTATGCTGATATATTCACTCTAAAGGGAATGAAATAATGTGCATAAGTCTTAGGTCCTTGACTTGAATAGTTTAGTGATTTATACAACATTAACGGAAGAAGAAACTCATGGAAGCAGAGATGGGGGGGGATGAGAACTGAGAAATTAAGAGGTCATCATTGACTATTAATTCGAGCTGTGCATTGTCTAATAAAGAAACAGTTTCAAATGGATGATATTGTAAGTAAATTAAACTCTTTAAATTACAGGTTACCATTTACCCTAGCAATATCTGATTTGAGGTAATGCATAATTAGAGGAAACTATCATATTAAGGACAAAATGGGAATGAGTTTTCCCCTAAGAGTCACACTAAATCAGGAAGAGAACAGATTTAAAGTATGACAAAGGACCACAATGAACTTGACAATTGTCTATTCAGGGATCACTGAAAGAATATTTTAATAGAGGGCAAATATGAGAGCATAGTGGTGAGAAAAGGGAATGGTGGAGGAGCTCCATGGGGACATAGCTTTGATCTCAGATACATAGGTTCCAGCACAGGTCAGAAAGTACCCAGCATAGTTTGGTAACATTGAAAAGAGTGGAATGATATTTTCTGGATACTGCATGGTATTATATTGTCTTTGTATTGTTTGACTGCTGAAGAAATAACAACTGTTAAAACAAATGCTGCTGGATCAATCCAATTTATATACTTTAAAAATGCTTTGACTTCAAATTTAAGTTCAAGGATAAGTTACTGGGGAAAAGGATTTCTATTTTTGTTTCCACAGATAATGAAAAGCTGGGGATTCCTTCTAGACTAATGTGTTTTTGAACAAGCCACATGCCCTGAAACAGAATACCAGGTGATCCTACATTCAAAACAGCTAGGACATAGCAGCCTTACCGACTACAGCCAGGATTTCTGCTCTCTCCAGTCTCTCCATGCTGACCCCTCCTTACTACTTCCTTGAATCCTCCTTGTCTCCTAGTCCTGCCTATCTTGCTTTCTTAATGGCCAACAGTGTTTTATTCATTAACCAGTATGAGAAACATATTTACAGAATGACATCTTCCAACAGTATTTTGTGACAACTCCAAGTGGGTTATATATTACAGTAAAAAAAAAAAGTAATACTTTCATTGCATCATTTTTATTATTAGAAGAATTCAGTTTTATATTTAGCATATGAGATACTGGATTTTATTATTAATTTCATATCTATACATTTTACTGTGGGGTACCTTACTCATATTTGTTTCCCAATTTTGTCTCATCCCTCCCATCCCACTCTCAGTGGTTCACTTCTGACATAGTGTGGGTTTCTATGGCTTTGATATCACATCATGAACAAAAGCAGTTTGAGAACTAAAGGGATTATTTCATTTTACAACACTTCAGATTATACTCCATCAGTCAAGGAAGTCAGAGTAGAATCTCAGGGCAGACACCTGGAGGAAAAAAGTGATGAACCCTGGAGAGATGCTACATTTTAACTTGTGTCTCATGACTTACTCAATTTGTTCTCTTATGCAATTCAGGCCACCTGCTCAGGAGGGGCATTGCCCACAGTGGGCTGGGCTGCGCCTTCCCACATCAACCACTGTCAAGAAAATGTCATATATCCTTGCCTATCATATGGAGGCTTTTTCTCAGTTGAGTCACTCTTCCCAAATAACTCTAGCTTGCCATTTGGGACATAAACAATCCAGGACATGTTCTAATACCCAAATCACCCCCAATAATATCCATTCTGTGTTCATATTTTATGTATTATGTTTACATGTAGTTAAATCACAATCTCACATACTATAAAAGTGTTTTGTCTTCTCAACCTGTGTTGGGGGCACATGCCTTTAATCCTAGCATTCTGGATGCAGAAGCCAGCCTGGTCTACAGAGCAGGTTCTAGGACAAGCTCCAAGCCAATACAGATAAGCCCTGTCTCAAAAAACAAAAACAAAACAAAAATGTTTTGTCTTCTCACCCCACATCCATTACCATTGCTGCTTTCATTCATAATATCCAAGTTATATAATCCATTGACAGTCGATCAATATATGAATAACTAAAAAATATGTGCTTCACACTATGCTATACATTTTCACATAAATATAAATAATATAAAATCCTTTTCTTTCAAAAATAAAAATATATGTCAAGAAATGCTCTTTAGCTGTAAGAAGAATGAAATATTGGCACATGTAGGAAAATAAATAAACTACAAATCATTAGAGTTAGCAAAATATGTCAGATTTAAGGGAGTTAAGCACCACATGCTTTCCTGTAGAGTTTAGTCCAAAGAAGGCCCAAATAACTAACAGTTGATTGAAAAAAGGAGCTTGTAATCTTGTGAGTAGGGGCAAATGGTACAAACAGACAAGAAACAGAACAAAGATAGGGAGGGGCAAGATAATAAAATTGCTAGTAACCAATGATAATGCAAGGAGGTCCTGCTCAGGAGGGCTGCATCTGAAATTCCCAGTCCTCAAGGAAACTTTTATTGGGACAGGCTGCCTGGCTAATCCAAGGGGTCAACAGAAGTCATACTATAGACTGTTTTCTATCCTTACTAAATCAAAGCAACAGAAGTTACTTTCTATTTCCAGAAGTTATTAGCTTGTGTGTTTAATTCATCTCTTCCATCATTTCTAATATGATGTAAAGGTCACTTGGGAGCTGACTCACTGTCCAAGGAAAACCCCATTGCAGTGTCTACTCTTCCCTTGATAAAGGAGGAGATAGCTAGGCCATGAAACTCCCTCCCATGACATTTGCAGAAGTAACCTTTCATGCCAGAAAGGGCTACCAGGAACAATGCTGTCTTACTCAATGGCATTGGAACTTTTGGTTAAATGTGGTTAATTTTGTGTTCTTTGCACACTTGGCTCTAATGTTTGCGAGAATGTGAATATTAATCCTTCTTTTCCTTCTTTTTTCTAGTTTCTACCAAACCTCTCTGAACACTGTGTTCTCCTGCTCTGAATCTTGAATATAACTCTATATTTGTACTAAGTGAATACATTTTCCATGTTAATATTCAAGTATTATAGTTCATTTAATGCCACTCGCTAATTGTCACCAATGTATGTGCCTAATAATGTATACAATACCTCAGATTCCTCAATCATATAGTAAACTTATTTGTTTAGTGGGTTGACAGTAAAGGATTTTGAAGAATTCAGTAGTATTTTAGATGGTTATTTTAGGTGAACTTTTAAGAGTTATTTCTTTTAATTGTATCTATAAGTGAAGGTGCCTATGAGACCCAGTTAAAAAAAAAAAAGCATCAAATTTGGACTTATAGCCACCTGTGAGTTGCCGGATGTAGATGTAGAAAGTCAAACTCAGGTCCTCTGAAAGAACAGAAAATGTTCTTCACAGTTGACTAATGTTTTCAGGCCCTGAGAAAAAAATTATAGTAGACACTAGACATACACATTAGTCTACAAATACTATACAGTACCGCTTTAGATCTTTTATTGGGAAGTGATCAAATATTCACTTCACTACAGTTTATATGGAATAAGGTACTTTGACCAAAATCAGAATGCTTCACTCATTTATTTGACCCTTTAAATAATTTTACTTTTTATTCTTAGTTAAGTTTCATACATCTACACAATGCATATTGATCATATCTATCTAGCACTACTTCTTTCCAATTCTCTCTAGGGTCCCTCATTCAATCTCTCTCCTAGCTTCATGTCCTATTTTTATTTTTAACTTTGTTATTAATAATCCCTATATCCAATCAGTGATAATCATATGTACAAGAGTATGTGACCATCCACTGGGCCTTGAGTACTCTACTATGGGCACATAGAGAAAGAAATATTACTCTTCAACCCATGGTAGTTACCTGTTGGTGTTTTTTCCTTTGTTCTTTGGGTGCCAGCCACTAGGCTCCCAAATAAATACATACATGGAGATTTATACTTACTTATGACTTCCTGGCCTTATCTTGGCTTGTTTTGATCCAGCTTTCCTTAATTTAGACTATCCCATCTACCTTTTACCTCTGGGCTTTAACAGTGGGTAATAATTAATAGAAGTCTCATGAATGGTCAAAGTACCAAGTATAAATAATTCTGTGTGTTCAGTGATGAGCCATCTATATCAACTTCCTATCATCCAAGTCTCACAGAACATGAAGAAGAGGGAACTGAAAGAATTTAATACAAGTGGATGGGGAGGAAAGCTGTGACATGTTCACTTCTAGAAATAACAAGGCTGTTAAATACATCAACCCACAGCATTTGGAGTTGTCTGTATAAGACTTGTAAAAAAAAATGACTCTTAATTTCACAACTTGACAAAAATTTTCCCTCCTAAAATATATCTGATCCACATACATCTTCTTGTACAGATAAGTAAAAGTAAGCCTTGATTTGGCCAATGGAAGAGGAGATGAGGAATGCGCAAGTGTTACAGTCAAATATAACTTGGCTAAATTCCCACAGGTTGTCACTTAAACACCTAATGTATAGAAAAGGATGTTTTGATCATCAGGTTATGTTTTAGTATAGCATTGCTTTTCACATTGTATATTATAAATGTAGTCTTTATAGTTATGGTCTATATTACAAGCAAAATTGTCAAGATGTGTGGGCCAAAAGACAAATAAAAGAACATTGGTTTTAATTAGTTCAATCAACCAATTAGTTTCTTTTCCCTGACCATATAGTGTCCTTATGACTATTATGTATCCTTATTAAGGTCACTACTACTAACATAGCTTTTGTGAGCTTAATACTTTACAATTTATAAACATTTTCTTCATTGAAGTAATCTAACACCTGGTTGTAAAACAAAGTAATTGTTTCATTAATAAGAGTTTCATTAATTAAGTGAATAGAAATTACTTAAGCAAATAAACATTTCTTTCTTTTATTACATGTTGTAACTCCCAACAGAAATTTTTATTCCTAAGAGAAATGTCCTTGCTGTGTCTTCAAATTGTGAATAGGGGTTGCAGTTATGATTTGAATATTACAATTTTGTAAACAAATATACAACCATGGGGATTGGAGAGATCTCTCAATGTTTAATAACACTGACTGCTTTTACAGGGAATTTGTGTTCAATTCCAAGAACCACCTGGTCGCTCACTACTGTCTGTAATGTTACTCCTGGGGTATCCAATGACCTCCTCTGGCTTCTTTGGGCATCAAGCACACATGTGGTGCACAGACATACATAGAGGTGAAATACCCATGCATACAAACAGAGTAATGCAGGGAGGAGAATCTGTAATCAGGATATATTGTATGAGAAAAAGAATATATTTTTAACAAAAGAGGCAAATAAAAAATTTTGAGCAAAAAATTTGGAGGACAAACATTATAAAACTTGGAAAAATGAATGTACTCTAGAATATAATTGGTAATACTCATACAATTGTTTGGTATAGCAGAACTACTAACCTTTGAGTGACTGGCTAATTGGATGTTGCCCATAACTTCACCTTTTCTATAAATTTATTTGATTTCCTATTTAATAAACAGTAATCAAAAGACAATAAGAGGAAATTATGTGTAAATTTTGTATTTTAATTTCATTTTTAAATATTCTTCTAGTTAAAAACAAAAGATCTGAATTATTTTTGCTTAGCATTGATTTATTCCCTTTACAAATATGTTACCTCAGTGGAAGAACAGAATTAAGCAACTTCTCCCAAGTCACTTAGGTGCCCTACGGTCCTTGTACAGTACTTTATACATTACTTTGACATGAATATTTTGTACAGCTGAAGCTACATGTCTTTGGCTAATAGTTACCGTTAATGAGCACACTAGGACAAGAGCAAGTGTCTGTTAGGGAAATGCCCTTGTGCTCCTGTAGCTGAACGGTTGTACCAGTGTAGGCTAGGTGAGAAATTCTGTCTCATATTTTAACCTGGGAACAGCTAACCCAATCTGGCAATTACAGATGATATCCCATGGCCAAATGTATGGGGGTCCTCACCTATTCACACCTTACTTTTTCTTATTGACATGTTTTATTTCACTGTACTAGAAAGAATTTTGCTTCCATTTGAATCAAATGCCTCTATTTGTTTGTTCTTAACCCCAACTCTCTATCTCCTTTGCACCCCTAGGATGTTAGTGCTGGTAATCACATTGAAAAGTTAATGGCTCAGAACAATAGACTTTCAGGTCTAAATAGAAAAGTTTGTTTTTTTCCATAATATTTCACAGACTGTGGCTCAAGTATTTGCAACCTGAATAAAAAACTACTAGCATTTTATTGCTTTGTAATGTGTGTGTATATGATCTGGCTTGACAGCCACAAGACCTTTCACTATCACTATATACACTATCACTATATACATATGTATACACTTAATGTAAGGAATACCAGCTGTCTGCTAAAATAATGATAAGTGAATGCTCTGGCTAGAAAAGCTAGCCATAAAAATACATTAAATTGAGATATTTTACTAGTTTCAAAGCTCAAACATTCTACTACTAAGGTTTAGTCACATTAAAAGTATGTGTATTGGAAGGAAATGATGAGGAGATGGTAGCTGGTACATATCCATATCTATACTTATGTATTTGTGGGTAACCTGCTTTATTTATTGTAATATAAAGAAAAGTATTTTTGTTTTCAAAAAGGTATGCACTCCCTTACAAATTGAATATTTCAGTTCTCAGTGCTCAATCCCAAACCCGGTCTCTCTTGCATGGACAGTAATCCTCTTCTTTAGAAAATGTAGTTTGTCATTACCCAGTATGCCTTTGGTGATTTGTGATAAGCCTTGCTGTAACGCATATAGTATAACGGGCATTTAAACACATCAAATGTCACAAAAGTACTGTCATGGATAATAACTATTTTTTTTCTCTGACCTTAAATTCAGAGACTGCAACCCAGGTGATGGTGGCCCATGCTTTTAATCCCAACACTCCAGAAGCAGGCAGATAGTTGAGTTCGGGGCCAGCCTGTTCTGCAGAGCGAATTCCAGGATGGCAGGGGCTAAACAAAGCAACCCTGTGTAAAAGGAACAAAACAAACAAACAAAAAATATAGACAACAACCTTTATTTGGTAATCATTAGCTGGTATCCTTGACAATGGAATACATTGGAAGAAAGGTTTTAATGAAATAATTCATTAACTGAGCTTGGAATTTTCTAGTTCATAGTTCTTCATTTTTCTTGGATAGAAATCAAACTGGAAATAAACATGGTGCTCTGGCAGATAGGTGAGGGATGTTTCTGAAATGTCTACAAATCACATGGTTTTTTTTTCAAGCTCACAAGAGTGAGGAATATCCTTGCCAACATCTCAAGAATTCCACCAGTCTGGGAGGAGAGCCTTGAGATGGAGACTGTGTGAAAAGGAGAGAAAAAGCAGACACTCTGCAGTCTTGTACTTGTACTTACTCTTGATCTACTTTGGATGACTTTTTAACTTGAAAACATAGTTCATTTACACTTCTGAAAGGATGTGGATCTTTTTCTCAGATGAAATTTTTATATGAGAAAAATGAGACATTCTGCTGTTTTTACCAAGAGGAGTGTCTTGGTAGACAGAATGTTGGGAATCATTTTTATATTTCCTGGTCTCTCCAGGAGATGAACACTTAGCATATTCCTATATAGTCTGTGTCCTTTCAGTGTGTTGAGCAAAAGAGACCTCAATGCTGTATTCCCTAAAAGAGTCTTCTAGTAGGTCTGCTCAGCCCCAAAATGTCACCTGACTTAGGTAAAGTTCAAAAATGTTTCAAAGGACATTCTGACACTGGACTGGTGTTCACAGGATTTACCACCACGGTCTAACTGGAGAGCAGAAATCCTATTAGTTACAATACCACAGTCTTAATACCAACCAGAATTTGTGGAGTTCTGTTCTTCACAGCTCCCATTGTATCTTCATGCATCTTATTACAACTCAGTAACTATTGTCTGAGAGCAAAATGGAGAGTTAAGATTCCAAAACTTCATATGTATTTTATGCAAATCCTTTGGAAAGAAAGGTAAAGAGTAATGGATGATGAAGCAATTTCTGAACTTGTAGCTTTTAAGGCTCAGTTCTTCATCTATAGTCTTCACAGTAGTAATTTGCACATAACCTGTTGTAAAACACTTCCTCGACTTAACTGCTATCTATTGACTTTCCATGTGCTTTTATGTCTTTGAAGTAGAAACCGAAATGTTCAGCAATATATGGCTTCTTTAATGTGTATTGGGACATAAAAGTCTTTTTTTCTCCATTGGCTGAATATTATTGAACTAAAGAAGAATTCAACCTCAGAAGTGTGTGATTATCCATGTAAAACTGTTCATGAAGAGATAGTAAACAAAATGAACTCTAGAGGTGAACAAAATATTAATATCTCTATGAGATGTCTTGACAGATAGTATATTTTGACCACTTTTGTGATTATTTGATGGCCTCCTCAAAGCATTACACAAATGCTTAAGTAACTGATGAATTTAACTAAAATGCATAGATTTTTTTCAGTATATGGAAAAGTTTAAATAGTAGCTAGAGTTATACAGAATCCAAGAACATATTGATGTATTCATTTAAAAAAAGAAAAGGAGAAAGCTTATGTTCAGCCTCTACCACATGCACAAACTTTAAAGTTTGTATTATAAATCTCAATTGATGAGTTATCTATATAACATATCAAAAATCTGCTTGAAAACAAATATTACAAGCCCTATTTTGGACTGTGGAGAAGAGTTAGCAGGTAAACACACTTGCTGCACAGCCATGAGGCCTTGAGTTCATACCTTTAGAACTCAGAGGAATGGCTGGGTGTGATACCTTATGCTGTTAACCAGTGGTGACACAGAAGGTAGGAGATAATCTCTGGCTGAGGCTTACTGGCTGCCTGTATAGCCAAAATACAAGGAACTCCAGGTTCTGTGACATATGCTGCCTTGAGGAATTAAAGCAAAGACTGATAGAGTAGAATACTAAATGTCTTTCTCTGCCTTCTTCATGAATGAGCATACACATGTGTACACACACATGTGCATATATAAATTATGTTACACACATGGGAAAATGATTTTTAAAAACTTACTCTTTTCAACCAGAATAAGAAATTCTTCAGTTTTGAAAGCAAAGATGCAACTATAAGTCCAGAGGTCAGCATAAACATCATATAAAATGAATTTTCTGCACTTGGTCTCAGATTTAAAGTTACTGTGGTTGCAAATGAATTATGATGTTAAATCAGTGATTTTTTTAATAAATATTAGCCACTCAGTGCACTTACATGTTCTTTTAGTTCATCTACATAACACAAATGAAAACATAGCAAAGAATTATGAATGTTGAGGCTTAAAAACAAAAATACAGCTAACATATTTGAGCTTCATATACTCAACCTTTTTGGTATCTTGGTTATGTGTCCATTCCTTTGCCAATCTTACGAAACCAGAGAAGTACTAGATTGAATTTGTTTAGGACTGAATTAAAAATACCTCTCCTAGATTCAATGATATAGCATTTGCAGTAAAAAGCACACAGGCAAGAAATACAGGTGTGACACAAACACAGAGAAAAAACAAACCAGAGAGTACCATGTTTTGTAATAGCATCTAGAAACTTCTACCAGCTGCACAGCACAGTAGCTGCTAATGTGTTTTCTCTCATCCATCCTCAGTGCTGACACATTTGCTGTTTGATCAGTTCTAGAAGCAGTCTCTGCATTTGTTTACATGCTTGCATAGGGCTTCCTGCCTTGAGTTTCTGAAAATCAAAGCCTCATTGTCTACATCCCTCTGCAGCAACAAAACCACCATTTTATGGTTATGCATAGAATTATAGAACCTCATAGAGTATTGATGATATGTGTGCACACAAGTCAACTGCTAATTCCAACTTGGTTGGAAAAAAAGGGCAGTATCAGAGCAACAAAGGAACATTTTTTTTAAATAAATGCCAAGTCTCAAATGAGTAAAACCAACAGGATACAGGTCTGTTTTCTGATGTTTTGGATCTAATTAAGACTAATTTGAGAAGCAGTCATGTTGGAATATGAATTGTTAATTTTGGAGATATGTCTTAGTGGTTAAGAGAGATTGCTGCTCTTTCAAACTGCACAAGTTCTGTTGTCATCACTTAGGCTGAGCAGCTCCTGACTTCCTGTGACTGCTGAAGCTCCAGGAAATCCTCTTCAGGCCTCAGCAGCAACCTGCACACAAATGCTCATATTCACACAGCAAAATAGAAGTCCCAAGATTCTTAACGTGTGTGTGTGTGTCATGTACTGCTTTGCGCTTCTCTGATGGTGCATAATGGATTACCATTCTAACATTCTAAGTAATATATTAAAAAGTAGTTACAGTTATTATATCAAATATACATAGTTTTTTGGGGGGGTAATGGGGGGAACAGAGTTTCTCTGTGTAGATTTATAGACAAGGCTGGCCTTGATCTCACAGAGATCAGATTGTCTCTGCCTCCTGAGTGCTGAGATTAAAGGTATGTACCACCACTACACAGCCATATACATAGTTCTTATATGTAATGGGCTAGATTTAGATAAGAGAGAAAGACACACACACACTCACATGCACACACACACGAAAAGAGACAGAGACAGAGAGGCACAAGACAGACAGGTAGACAGACAGAGAGAAAGAGACTCAATCATATTAAACAATGGGAAGGATCAACCAAGGTGGAGGGCAACTTGACCCTCATGTGCCTTTTCTAGCTATTGAAGTAACAAGCTCTTCAGTTTACTCTTATATGTCCAAAAAAAAAAGAAAGAAAGAAAGAGAGAGAGAGAGAAAGAAAGAAAGAAAGAAAGAAAGAAAGAAAGAAAGAAAAAGAAAGAAAGGAAGGAAGGAAGGAAGGAAGAAGGAAGAAGGGTACAGATCCACAGAGACAGCTGAGCTGAACAAGGGGGAGCTAATGGACCCCCAGACTGTTATAGCTGGGAAACCAACATTGGACTGACTCAGACTCCTGAACATGGTTCTCAGTGAGAAGTCCTGGGCAGTCTAAGGGACCTCTGACAGTGGAACCAGGATGTATCCCTGGTGCACAAAAGGACTTTGGGAACACATTCCCCATGGAGGAATATCCTTAGCCTAGAAGCAGGAGGGAGGGCCTAGTCCCTACTCCAAATGACTTGACAGATTTTGTTGATCCCTGTGGAGTGGGGGGTGGGGTGGGAGGAGGTCAGGGGTCATGGGAGGGAGGGAAGGAGAGAAGAGGGAACAGGAATTGATATGTAATATGAGAAAAATTAATTTTTAAAAAGGAGGGTACAATTATATAGCTGTGATTCAATGTGACAAGAGCTAAGACACACTTCCCAATTGAACTTGATGGGTAACATAAACTAGGGCATTTTCCTCCCAATTTTTGAAAGATGTGGGCCTGTTTGTCATTTTTCCATCCAAGAATTCTCACATGCTTATAAATTTAATTACTAAATAAAACAGAGCTCCTCATCTTCTGTAGAGCACAGTGAAATAATTCACTAGAAGAATTAAGGAGATGGCTCAGTAGGTGAAGTGTTTGCATTCAAGCATGAATACTAATTATCAGATCACCATCTATGCATGGTGGCATGACCCTGTCTATAATCTTAGTGCTAGGAGTTGAGATAGAAGCTACCTAAGTTTCAGTTGCCAGTATGTTTAGCCATACAGTGAGTTCAAGGTTCAGTAAGAGACCCTGTATCAAATAAATAATAAATTAATAATTAGAACAAGGAAAATGAATGAAGGAAATATCAGGCACTGGCCTCCATAGGCACCTGTGCACACACACACGCATGCATGTGCATGTGTGCAAACCAACACTTAACTCCAAATGATAATAGAATGCATAAGAACAAACTAAATTCTGACTATTGTGCATTTGTGGAAGTTACTGCTGAAGATGCCTTTATGAGGAAGTCTCCTTAGAGCAAAAGCCAAGACAAGCTAGATCATCCAAACACTCCAGCATGTAGACTGGAAGTCTCCTGCCTCCTCTAGAAACACAGATGGGCTGTAACAAGCATTTCCTCTGGCAAATTGCACAGAGCAATAACAACCTTGACCTAAATCCAAGACCGTGATATTAGTTCCTCAATAGTTATGTTGCAATTCCAATATGTAACACCTCTTCTGGGTCTCCTGAACAATATGATACCTTCTAAGAGCCACCAGAGTGTAGTACCTTTTGTGCTTCCATTTTTCTATGCTCTGCAATTTTGTATAAAGTGAAGACTCAGTTCTTAAGAGAACCATGAACTCTGGCTTCATTAGAAGAAATTAACTTATAGCATATATATGTATGTGTGTGTGTGTGTGTGTGTATATATATGTATATATATGTATGTATATATATATATATATATATATATATATATATATATATATATGGAAGTGGGAAGGCTCTGAACCATTATTTCCTAACTCCCTAGGCACAAATGGCACAATAATTATTGCTTATGGGATTAAAATTGCTTAAACCTTATTGTGAGCAATGTACAAGAAATCTTAGTTTACTCTATTGAAGTTTATTAGTGGAAGGAAATAAAAACTCACAATAAAAAGATACCATTGGAACTGATTAAAAGCAAACAATAATCTTGGGTGATAAACCACAAAATTATGCTCCTAGTCTAAATATGTTAATATTTAGGAAAGAATATGATGCTTGATGCTTCTATTTCATTGTTTATTGTTATAATTAAAGATTTAGCACAGTAAAAATTACTTCAAAAATAATTTTGATTTTATGAAAGTTTATTTTATTAAGTAGTATTGCACTTTCAACATACAATAGACTCACAAGTATATTTATGAGCATACTAAAACAAGATAATTAATTTTCTCCAATTAATTTCCATGCATTTCATAGCATTTAGAGAAGTAAATAGAATTAAATTATGAGATGAGAAAATTATTTTAACAATGCACATTGAAAGTGTTGTAACTTTTACCCAGACTTAAAATGAAATCATTTCTACCTAGAGTTAATGAATTCTAAGTCAGTTTTGATTATTAATTTGTTTCTATTCATAAAAATAATTAAAGAAATAAGTACATTTATGCCAATAATGCAGTGTTGCTAGCAACCATATTTGGCAATAAAATCTGATCAGTAAGTAGTTATTCAGAAATGGTCAACCAAATCATGGATATTACCTTTATTATTATGTCATTTCTTGATTTGGGCACCAATTATTTAGTTGACTGTCACTTATAAATAATACAATATTCATTTCCTGATCAAAACTTCCAAAATGTTTTTTAAAAATATTTTCTACAAAGTACCTTTGGCAAATGAAAACAATAAGGAGTTATTCTTATAATGAGATCAATTCTAACTCATAAGTGAATGAAGATGAGTAACACATATACTGTAAATGCCTACCAGAAATCTTCAAATAAAAGAGCTGTTCAAAACCAGTGTTTTCCACTACATAAAATGGTAAGATATCATGGGGAGTTGAAGTTGTTTTAATGCTTCAAGAGAAGAAACTTGTTTCAATTCATCTGACCACACATTTTTTTCTCCAAATTAAAAATTATGTTTTTATTATTTTACATATCGACCCCAGTTTCCTTTCCTTCCCTCCCTCTCCCTCCCGCCCCACCCATCCCATCCCCCCCCACTCCACAGGGAGGGCAGTGCCTTCCAGGAGGGGTCAACAAAATCTGCAAGTCATTTGGGGTAGGGACTAGGCCCTCCCTCCTGTCTCTAGATTAGGGGAGTATCCTTCCATGGGGAATGTGCTCCCAAAGTCCTTTTGTGCAGCAGGGATACATCCTGGTTCCACTGTCAGAGGTCCCTTAGACTTCCCAGGCCTTCTTGAAAGTGCTCAACATCTTTAGCTATCAGGGAAATGCAAATCAAAACAACTTTAAGATACCATCTTACTCCTGCCAGAATAGCTAAAATTAGAAACACCAATGACAACTTATGCTGGAGAGGATGTGGAGATCAGTATGGAGGTTCCTCAGGAAAATGGGAATCAGGCTACCACAGCACCAGGCAATCCCACTCTTAGGCATATACCCAAAAGATCCACATCCATGCAACAAAGACATCTGCACAAATAAGTTTGTAGCAGTATTATTTGTAATAGCAAGAACCTGGAAGCAACCTAGATACCCCTCAACTGAAAAATGGATAAAGAAGGTGTGGCACATTTACACAATGGAATACTACTCTGAGGAAAAAATAATGGAATCTTGAAGTTCTCAGGCAAATGGATGAAACTTGAATAAACCATCCTGAATGAGGTAACCCAGTCACAAAAAGAGGAACATTGTATGTACTCACTCATATATGGATTTTAGACATAAAGCAAAGGATAACCAGCCTATAATTTACACTGCCAGAGAAACTAGGCTACAAGGAAGATTATAAGAGATTCATATAAGGTCCCTCACAGAAGGGGAAAGGGACAAGATATCCTAAACATATTGGGAGTGGGGACAGTGAGTGGAGAGGGAGCTAGGAGAAAGAGAAGGGGAGGAGAGGAAAGCACAAGGGACCAGGAAGATTGAGTTATGGGAGGAATAAATGAAAGAACAAAGAGAGAGAGATACCATAAAAGAGGGAGACATTATAGATTTCAAGAGAAAACTGACTCTAGAGAAATGTCCAGAAACCTACAAGACTGACCCCAACTAACAGTTTGAGCAACAGTGGAAAGGCTACCATAAATGTCCTTCCCTGACAATGAGACTGTTGACTAACTTATCCACCATCACAGAGCCCTCATCTAGTAGCTGATGGAAACATAAGCAGACACCCACAGCTAAACACTGACCCGAACTGGAATCCAGATGCAGGGAGGGAGAACAAGACCACACTACAGTAACCCACAGAGACAGTTGATCGGAATAAGGAGGAGCTAATGGGCCTCCAGACTGATAGCTGGGAAAACCAGCATTGGATCTGACCACACATTTAATAAGCAAGGATTTGAGCCAATAAAACTTGGCAATGTCATTTACCTCTAACTGAATACCTCAGTGTCTGACTTAAATTCTAATTATCTATATATTTAAATTATTTAATATTCTTATTTTAAGACATTTCCAAGGATAACCATATCCATTTTTCTTTTAACTGTTTTTTTATAAACTTGGTACTTTTAGAGCTACTTTCTTACTGCAGAAGGAAATATATTAAGCTAAATCCAAAGCCTCACAACAATTCAGACCAATAAGTTATTATTGATAGTAACCTTTTTATTGGTTCATGTCAAAATTCTTGAAGTTGGTGGTGACTCATATCTTTAATCCCAAGCTTTGGGAAGCAGAAGCAGGTAGATCCCTATGAGTTCAAGGACAGCCAGGACTGAGAAATCTTGTCTTTAAAAAAAACAAAAAAATAATAATTATTGAAATCCAAAATATTTTAAGATAAAACTGAGTAGACTGTCATTCTAATATATATTGTTTAACTCAAATGATCCATTACCTCTTTATTCTAGGTATTTTGATATATGAATATACAAACACAAACAACACACCAATATAGAATATTCTTACCAGCACAGGAACTTATCAATGACCTTTGGCTATTATTAATGTTCAGCTATGCTCTACTTGTCACTATTAATCTCATTTGTATATTTTATACTCGATAGAGATAAAATTCATGTAGTTCAGTATTTGAGAGAATGATCTATGTTGTACATAACAACTTAATATGCTGGCTTTTTTATAATAATTATCCAGTATGTGAACACAACAGATTTTGTTAACTAGTTCATTTCTGATACCTACTTCATTGGCTTCTAGTGTTTAACTGTTATAAGTCAAGCAGCCATGACCATCATTATGTAAATAAATACATTATTAATATACTTTAATTTGTTCTGACTGCATGTCAATGGATAGACTATCTTATCTACAACAGGGTAGTTATATCTGAATGCTATCAAATAACATTTAATAATTTTATGTAATGTTTCAAGTTTATTTATATTTCTCCAAGTTCTCAGTTATCCTATTTTAGCCATTCCAGTGAATAAGAGACAATTTCGGTTTGCTTTGCCATAACATGTAATAAAAGAGACATATGGTAACAGCTAAATTGTCACCAGAGGCTACATTTACAGATTTGCCTCTAAGTCATTATTTCAATTATTTGGCATAGTTTTTCTGTTACTTGTTTTAATATTTTAATAGATATAGAAGTTATAATATATATTATGAGTGGGTTTATCATATATATATGATAGTTTTTATTTCTTTCAGAATTTTATGGTAGCTTTATATTACTGGAATTATTTTAGTTGGATGAAGTTCAATTTTTATTGTTAATATATTTTATGTTCAGTCCAAAATTTTCTTTTCTCATGAATATGCTGTTGCTTCCTATAAAAGTAATATAGTGTTTACATAAAGATATTCAATTATCCAGCATAACAATTTACCAAAAAAAATGTATTTTCTCATCTGAGTTCTTGACAAACAATCTGATTGAATATTTATTCTTGTATGAATATATTTTGGAGTTTTAATATTTATTCCATTAAAATAATTATATATATATACATATATATATACTGAAAATATCATAGCATTTTAATTAGTGTATTTTCATAGACTATATATATGAAACACATATTCAAAGATTCACAAATTTCTCAAATACATGTATGTTGTTCAAAATCATTTTTCACACTAGATAGTGTCTCTTTAAAATTTGGATTCAGTCAAATTCTCAAGAAGCTACTGGAAATACTGATTGGAATTGAAAAGAATATGAAAACAAATTAGGAGAGAATTGACATTACTTAACAAAATTTAACATGGAAATCCAAAAAATACCATTTCATTCTATTGACATAGCCTTTAATTTTTCTACCATCATTATAATATGTTTGATGTATAGTTATTGAACATAGTGGTTTACTTGTTGGAGGGGTTTGCTTGATATTTCTTTCCAATAACATGCTATTGGAATACTGACAGTTGATTCTATAGTTTGCTATCTTAAGAGTGAATTGTTCTAGATTTTCTGTAAGTGTATTTCTATCTTTCCCTTCATCAATTTATTTAAAATAGTTGTTTTCATTGTTTCAATAATTTTCAAAAATGTATTCTTTTTATTAGAAAGACTATTAATATAAATCCATCCATTCTACTTGTTTTGAAAGGGAATATTCAGATATTAATTCTGGAAAATCACTAATTCTAATTAAGCCCTTTTCTCATGAGCCAGGCCTTGCACCTTGTGCATGGTCTTAATTTAATCATCAGACATCTTTTGGGGTACTTACCATATTGTTTTCTATTTTACAGATGAGGAAACTGAGTGAGTTCATAGAGAGTAAATGTTCCTTTGTTAAAGCAAACAGCCAGTGGTGCTGCCTCTGGGAGACAGTACTGTCTACTGTCAAGATATTTGACTTATAATTTATTGGTGATAATTACATATTGTATCTAGAACTTGGAAAGAGCTCACCGGCTAAGACTTTTTAGTATAGAGGAAAGTCAGAGTTCTTTCTCCAGTACTTGGGGTGGGGAGAGTCAATTTACTATATAGTATCTCTTTAAAACATTTTCTTTACTTACCATCAGAATTACACTTCAAATAAATTTGTATTATTCACAGAGTGAAAAACACAACGTTTCTGTAACATGAAAAATAAAAAGTCCCAGAGATAGATATTGGGGTTCAAGCTTCAAGTTGAAGATCAGAGAAGTAGAACAGACAGCCAGTAATCTTACTTCTACCAAGCTGATATGGCAAGCCTGTCTCCATGAATACTCAGAGGCAAAAGGTCTGAGTTCCTTTCTCCTCCTACTTATTATATTCATTTCTCTACCCAGACATATTCTCCTGTCTCCACTTCTCTAGTGCTGGGATTAAAGGCATGTGGTCCCAAGTGCTGGGATCAAAGGAATGAGCTCCGTTACTGTTCACTCTTGTGTAGGCTTTACCTGTCTCCTGAGTCCTGGGATTAAAGGTGTGTGACACCACTGCCTGGCTAAATGGCCTGCTAGTATGACTGCCATGCTTAAAGGTGTATATCACCATTGTCTGACCTCTCTGGGTATTATGAAATGTTACGTGGGTTAATATTTTTAATGCTGAGTTATACTGTGTTTTAATAAGCTAATGTGAATGTATATTTCTAGTCTCAAAAGCATTTACTACAGTAATATTTGGCAGAATGCTTTTATTATTTTCTTGTCTAGAGGTTTAGATTTTCGTACAATACCCAGGAACTGATAACAAATACACTTTATAGAAGTAAAGAAATTCACAATACCCTACAATTAAATTCCATCTGTTATAAAGTCCAGTTGCCTGGTGTTTCCAAGCACACTTTTATGGGGAAGGAAGAATTTATCTTTGGGATATGAGTGTCCAATCACTATCATTTTTAATCTCATTTAACCACCACATCTTTAAAGTGAATGTCTTTTAAGAAGACTGATAGAATCCATTATTTAAGAAGACTGATGGAACCCATTATTGCATGCGAAATTTTAACTGGTCTTAAACAGCTCCAGAGATACCACTAACTGGAAAAGTGGCAATGTTGTTTTCAGACAGAAGTTTGTGAACCATCCTTTGTGTGTGTGTGTGTGTGTGTGTGTGTGTTTTTCTGGTTAGTCAATCAAAAAATTAACAACAACAAATAAAAACCAGACTGACCAATTTTCATTTGTTTAGAAAACAGAATTTTCTTGGAAATGAATAAAATACCATTCAAAAACACACTGAACTATTGCGGTTTAATAAGGATCGGGATAAACAGATAGGCCAAATAGATGTTTATTCAGGGAGAAATAACTTACAACCTAGACAGATGAACACCAGCAGGTTCCACCGGATGCTCTCCTCTCGGTGACCTGCCAGAAAAAGTGCTGTCCATCGGCTTCTCCTTAGACCTAGTTCCACCAGTCACTTCCACCCCTGGCTCCACCCACAATGGGCATGGTCAGTGGCACAGAAGGAGACAAAGTGAATATCCCACTACACTGAACAATATAACACAAATAATAGTAGTTGTTTATGAGGAAAACATGAAAAAGGCACTTATCTTTTACCATTATATGACACACACACACACACACACACACACAAACATATATGAAATCATAAAGTATTCCTCTGTATAAAGCAGGGATGCTGACACTTACCAAATTCTACTTTTTCATGAGATCTTGCTTCTACTCTCCTCTGTATGTTTGAGCCATAGAGCACATTGAGGGAATTATAAAATAGAAGGTATCATTGAATGATATTTTTATTAAATCTTGAAATACCATTCAATTTTTAAACTATAAATAACATAATAGGTAACATAATCAGGATAACCCTGAGAACCATTTGTGAAAGAAGAATGCAAGAAAGGACAGGCTGGAAACAAAAACATGTTAATGTTTCAGACCACTGACCTTCACATTAGGTAGAGAACACCATCACTGAGCTGAGGAGCTGGGCACGAGGTTTTCCATAGAGAAATGACAATGCAGGGCAACTATTGAGCTAAATTAAAGACTTTCAAACCTTAATGACAGAAACACATTTCATATAGGAAAATAAGGAACCAGGGAAGAAAACCCAGTTGTGGAAAGCCAGTACTGTTGAAGTTCAGCAGTTATACTTGACAAATTAGAGGAAGTTCAATAGAAGATGGAAATGTTAGCATGAGCTACCCAGGGCCAGGGTGGGTAGTAAGTGGGAAGGAATCAGCAAAATCACATGGACACTGAACAGTGAGAATTGTTGCTTCTACAAGTGACTGTATTTGCATATGATAAATGTGCTACAAGTTCACTATGTACCACTGGATTAGCTACCTTGTATTGATGAAAAGTGATTACGTTTATTCACAAAGAAAGAATGCAGAAATGAGGAAGAGATGGCTTTGGAAATATTTGTCTAACAATCTTAGGAAAGTGGAGCCACACAAGAGTGTTTGAAGGAAACAATTTGAAAAGGAAGGAATGAAGTTTTTTTTAAAAAAAAAAAAAACTCAGCACCATTAACATTTATGTACAGAGTAGAAAAGACACCACAATTAATTGCCTGCCACTTTTCACTTACCATATGTTTTGTGATTTGTCTCCATACTATCTTGGGAGCAAATTAAAAAGAATAACTGGTCTTCAGTGTGAATGTTTCTTATAATGTTTTAGGTCCTTGTATATATGGGAGAATTAAATTCTGAATTAATAAAGTTACAAGTCACTAAATGTAACCACATGTCATAATGCATTGCATTAACATGAAGCTCATGTTTTGCTGCTGTGTTGTGCTGATGTAAATGAAGCATGGGTTTGGTCAACACTCCAGGCACAGTGAGGAGGGAGTCAACACCTCAGCTTAAGACTTCCACCTCATGTGTAGTCTTCTATCCTCTACTAATGGAATCTATTCATGGACTTCTGAGTGCCTCAGTCAGTCACAGTTTCTTTAGTATTACTCTCGGTGCATTCTCATAGTCCTTCATCAAATGACTGGGACTCCATATCCTACATACTATACTGTAGTTAGTTGTTCCAAATAATTCACCTTCTACAGTCTTCCCTTTCTAACACATCAAGCTCAGATAACTTTCAAGAAATGTTTTTGTTGTAATTTTTGCAATGGAGATTTTCAACTCATTTGTCCACTGCTGGGTAAATAGCAGAATGAATATATATATATATATATATATATATATATAAAACCTGATTAACACATTTGCCAAAATTCCAGAAAAAGTGCTTGAATTGAAATATCTGACAGGGCACTGAAGATTAAAGCTATCCTAAAGCAACCTTCTAATAAACTTAAGGCAGAAGGCCTCCCTAAATGCCCATCTCTTCATTCTCTTTAATGTTCCTGGCATGCCTTTTCTGAAGACAACTTAAAGCAGCTGGATTGATCGTGAATTATAACAAGCATATCCTTTTCAACCTAGGTAATACCATCTGAATAATATCTGGAAATAGCCCTCACTATTGAACCCAAGAAGATTGAAATAGCGAGTGCATTGACGTCAGTACACAGTATCTTTGCTACAAAATCAAATCAAAATATTTTCTCTATTAACACACATTTAAAAATTATTAGTTTCTGCTGGTATTTATATGGAATACTCACTGAGCTTGCAAAGGAAACATCAGATTCTATCCAGGTTTACAAAATAAATACATTTAATCTATTTTGTTTTCCATGTATACCCACAAGTATATTTATGAGATTATAGGTGGTACATGTACTTACACTTATGTAAGTGTGAGCACACCATACTTGGTATTTATTGCACATAGCTCTATGAAGTGCATCACCATCAAACATAACTGTAACACAGTTGCTGAATCAACATTTTCCCATTCCTATTTAATACCTGGATGTATGGCACAAAGAAAAAAAATCCTTAACAAAACCACTGAGTCGTGAGCAATGAAGCTATTGCTGAGAGCATCACATGTCATCAAAATTGTAGAACATTTTTAACTGGAAATCAATGGAAGCTACTAATGTCAACTCACAAATCAGAACATCAGTGTCTTGAAAATCAGTTTGCAGTTTCTATCTACACTCAAGCCAACTGTAACAGAAATAAAACTAAAATTCTCCTGCAATCATTCTTATGGCAAATAGTTCATCAATAAAAATTGGTTATAAAATGATTTCAAAATGATTTTCAATTTGAGTCTGGATTTTAGCTTTGTGGAACCAACAAGAGATGCTAACCAATCTGATTATTGCACAGTATCTCCTTTATTCATCCTAAGAGTTCCATCCTTTAGACATCTATTTTGTACTAAAGATTTCATATGTACTTTGAATGTATTTTCTCTTTTGATCATTAATGTCTTGAAGTATTATGCTATGATGATCATTTTCACTTTAAAGATAGAATAGACACTGATAAAGTTAATATAATTGCCTACAATCACATTTCTGTTACTAGGAATCCAATATTCAATGCATGTTTGTCAGTTTTAAAGATACTACCATTAACTAATACATGAAATAACACAGAAAAATAAGCATTTTAAATCCCCAAACTACAGGATTCAAGAATTTGCCCACAGGATGATTATGTAGCCACACAAAAGAGGTAGAAATCAAATAAAGGCATAGAACTATAAGTTTGGTAAAATGTATATGCTCATGAGATAGGTGTTTAGTAGGTATTAAATGAGCTGTTTCTACTAACTGTACATATTATGTCTCTCATAATTAATTATTGTTTTTTTGTATCTTAAAAACAATATACTCTATAATTTCATGCAAAATCAAATATTCTCTGTATAATCCAAAGAAATGTATGAATTATAAATTAAAAACTGAGGAATCATATGAACAGAAAGAGACTGAGATGTGACATCTGATCATTTCAGGAAAGAAACGGAATGCTTGTTTCAATGAACTAATTATGTTTCTGTGTGTAACTGGTTAAAATATTTTACCACTTTGCTGGAAGCCTTTTTAATAGAAGCTTCATTCATATTCATTTATCTTTCAAAACCCTTTAAATTTTTGAACAACATATTCTGTAGTAGTCTGCAAATAACTCTTTCACCTTCTCTGAAATAGACCAAGACATAACATTGTACCTATTCTTCCTTCCTTGTCCTGTTCTCACACAACATATAATACATTGTTATGATGATTAGTAAAGACCTATTACTTCCCTAGTAGTTATATTTAAATCTGTCACAAGTAAAAACATGTCTTATATAAATCTGTATCTTGATATTTCTTTTTGAAAACTAGAGCTGGAAGCCATAGGCTTCAGCAACCATTCCACCAATAATCCACACCCAGCCATTCCTTGACAAGTTCCTTTTACAACCTTACCAAATAGTAGTTGTCCATGTTTACCTTTTGATAATGAGTTTCTATTTTTGATATTTTTTTTAATTTAAATTAGAAACAAGCTTGTTTTACATGTCAATCCCAGTTCCCACACCTCCCCTTCTCCCTATCAACTCACATCCCATCCCCTTTCTGCTCCACAGGAAGGGTCAAGTCTTCTTTGGTGAGTCTTCAAAGTCTGTCATGTCATTTGGAGCAGGGCCTAGGCCCTCCCCCATGTGTCTAGGCTGAGAGAGTATCCCTCTATGTGGAATGGGCTCCCAAAGTCAGAAAAACAAAACAAAACAAAACAAAAAAACAAAGCAAAAAAAAAAAAAAAAAAAAAAAAAAAACAATGGAATCTTGAAATTCTCAGGCAACTAGAAGAAACCATCCTGAGTGAAGTAACCCAGTCACAAAAAGACAAACATAGTATGTACTCACTCATATATGGAGTTTAGAGACAGAGCAAAGGATTACCAGCCTATAATCCACACTGCCAGAAAAGCTAGGAAACAAGGAGGACCCTAAGAGAGACACACATGGTCCCTGATAGACCTGCAGAGCGTGGATCCTCACGCTCTGACTTAGGAAAGGTGGCACCCCAAATCACTCAGAAAAAGGGGTCTTGATGTAAAAGCATGAGGTCTTTTATATTCCAAATACATTGAGGTCCACAGTCATATGCCATGCAGGGTAGAGGACTGAGGACCCTGAGTACAGAATTGAGCCACCTTTTATAGGGTTACAACAAAGCCAGCGCATAGTAAACCGATCATTTCATATCATCCAGAGCCCACACAGTGCAGGCCAATCAATTTAAACTATCCAAGCCCGCACTTTATAGACCAATCAGTTTTCTATAGCCCCGGAGGTCTGCATTTGCGTGGGCTCTTGAGAGCGGTCACAAAGCTCTTTTCCTGTTATCTTATGAGGCCAGGATCACGTACTCACAGGTCCTGTCATAAACAGCAAAGAATGTGACCTTTTGCCTATTTACTGCCAGGGGACAGGGTCTGGAATTTAAGGTAATTGGGGCTTTTCTAAACTTCTAGCTCCCTGTGGTCATTGGAGAGTTAGGCTGTATTTTTCCATCCTTTCAGTCCCCAGGAGAAGGGGAAAGGTACAAGATCTCCCAAGCAAATTGAGAGCATGGCAGGGGGGGGGGGGGAGTCAGGTGTCAGGAAGAGGATGAGTTTCAAAAACAGAATTCTTTTGGTATTTGGTAACCCTGCATCATTTACTTTTTAGAAGTGCTCCCAACTTGCCCTGAAATTATAGATTAATAACTAGTTGCCAGTTTGAAAACACTGATAGTAAAAAATATATTGAACACATCCAAACTATTTAACTTCCTAGATTAACCTAGCTTGTCTTAAAGATTTTCAGAACACTTGCATTGTCCTACACTGTGTGTGTCAGCATCCTGTCAACAGGATAAAACCATCTAAGATAATCATTTTTCATGGAGAAAACAATTATCATTCACAGTTTTTAGAAGGTTAGGCCATAGTTGGTTGTCCTCAGTGAGCATCATGGAAGAAGATGTGTGTTACAGCATTGTGGTGGCTAAGACAGGAAGGAAGGAAGGAAGAAGAGGTGAGTTGGGAGTAAGTATGGTCCCCCACCAATTACTGGCTACATTCACTGTATCTCACTTCTTAATTTCTTATCATTATCCAAGTGTTCATAAAGTATGGACTTTTCAGTGTTTAGAGTTTCTGTTGCTGTGACAAAACTCCATGACCAAACATCAAGTTGAGGAACAAAGGGTTTATTTAGCTTATACATTGCTGGTCATCACTAAAGGAAGTCAGGACAAGAACTCAAGCACAGCAGGAACCTGGAGGCAGGAGCTGATTGATGCAGAGGCCATGGAGGAGTGCTACTTACTGGTTTGCTTCTCATAGCTTCCTCAGCCTACTTTCTTATAGAACCTAAGACAACCAACCCAGGGGTGGCCATCCCCACAATGTGCTGGGCCCTTCCCTATTGATCACTAATTGAGAAAATGCCTTACAGTTGGATCTCATGGAGTCATTTCCTCATCTAAGGCTCCTTTCTCTCTGATGTTTTCATATTAAAGATGTTTTCCAGCTCTAAATTCTGCTTATCTTCATTTTATGTCACATATAATCAAGTTAGCTAGTTTAAATGCTGTTCTTTAAAATAGATTCCAAATATTATCAATGATTTATTGGAAAGACTCAGAAAAATGCTTATTCATTGCAAATTAGTTTGGTTTTCTGAAAGTAAAGGGTTGATATCAGATGCCAAACACTCTCTCTGAATGTCTTTTTAATTCTTTTAGCTTGACTATGAACTTGAATTCAATTCCTTGCATATTTCTAGGTCATGGTTATCCAGAAAGTTTGTTTGACATCATAGATCGATTTGGGGGAACATACCCTTGGATACATACCATTCCTGGAATGTCTTGCTTCATGTTTTAGTTGCTAAATCTATCCCAAAACAGATTTGTTAATTACTTTAACAATAACTGTATTTCCATGAGTTTCAGCCTATGTAATATGTAAGGTCAGATAACTCAGGCATTAGACTTCCACTTAAGATGTTGATTTCATGGGTGCATCTATCACCACTTAAGAATCAGCACACTATACTGCCTAGACCACAGTTAAATCTTTTGTGAGGCTCAACAGATATAGGGAAATTAGTGAGTAAATTAAACAACACCACACAGGAGTCAATGTATAGATAAAACTCCTGCATATATTTACTTTTGTTGTATGGAGAGGTATTCAACTTAACTTTGACTTTATCCTTAAGTAATAATAGCTACCTCTCAGTTGTAAGTTGGTGACTGAAGCAACTTGAGTTTGAGAGGCATCTCAACACATGCAGGCTCTCATTAATACTCTGAGATTGACTGAGAAAGCTTCATGAGGTGTGTATTCTGTTAAGTTTTTCAAAGGAGGCAATGTGGATTTAGTTGGATTTAATGAGGGTGACAATACTTGTATTTCTATATCTAAATTTCTATAAAGACCTGTGTATATATATAAGATAGATTTAGTAATTCATGTTCATAAAAAACAAAAACAGAGAAATGCAGATTAGACGTGTTTAAAGACACATTATGTAGAAATACATTTAAGAATATAAAGAATGATCAAACCGTCATTTGAAAATAGGTCAGAAACAAGGTCAAAACCACTGATTACTAAGGCTTTTGCAAATCTAAATATACTGAGAAAAATCATGCAACATATGAGTTCAAAGCACTTCCCAGAATGATAATGCTCCGTCACAGACATGCTAAAATAAGAATTAGCATTTTGTCTGACACTTGGAATTTAGGCACCAATTTCTTTATTCAGGAGAATAACAGAATGTGTGCCTCTGAGCTAAGTTTTGCCATCTCTGCAGTTAATCTGATTGTGGCAAAGATGATACTTGAAATTCCACCCTTGTTCCAAGAAGAAATTTCTGCACCAAGTGTTCAGATGTCCTTCATTTGGCATCCAGACTAAGCGTGACAGCTGTTTTAATGGTCTAGTTTACCAAGCTACACTCATGTAAACACTGACCACCCAAAGAGACATGGCTTCCAAGGAAGTTGATCCTTTACAATTCTGGTTTCAGCCCCAGGTTAGTTCTTTGTTGTGTTGATGCCATTCTAAAGAAGCAGGACACTTTGCTCATTTCCTCCTAGTTGAAATGCTCCCTGTTTTAGTTATTTGTAATCTTGCTGTGAAAAGCAATTACCTGTCAAAAGCAGAGTAAGGAAGAAAGGGTTTGTTTTGGCTCACAGTTCTGCCACAGGTCTTCATAGCAGTATGAGCTGCATGCAGCAGGTCACAATGCATTTGCAGTCATGGAGCAGACAATGATGAAGGCTGTAGCTCAGCTTGCTTTCTCCCTCTGACTCAGTCCAGGAAATTCTAGCCAATGGAACATTGCTGTACATGGTAGGCCTCACCTCCATTCACCTAGTACAAATAATCACTGACATGCTCAAAGGTTTGTGTCATAAGTGATTGCTGTCAAATTGACTGTTGAGATTTGTTTTCATGTCCCCCTGAAAGACAAAAAAGTAAAGTTAAGGAACCCCCCCACACACACTTAAGATAAAGGACAGTCTGACCTGGAATTTGCTAACTTCCCCTCACAAGGCCCTGAGATGGCAAGATACCAAGAATTCATACTGCCCCTTCTTTCTGTGAGTCAGCAGGTGGTAAATAGGGTCCTTTAGAAACAGAGATAGCTGCACCTCCAGTTTGCCCAGACAAAATTAATTAGCACACCCTGAGGCCCTAAGGTCTGTTGACCCTAACAGCAAGACCATCCAGCCTCAAAGGATCACATAGTCAATGGACAGAGGGACATACCCCCCTCCCTAAGCTTGTGGAGTTTGCCTTTAAAAACACCTGTGTGTGTGTGTAGGGGGGCTTCTCTCTAGCCTGCATGCTGAGGGAGCCCATTTGTGCAAATGTTCATTAAAGCCTCTTGCATTTTGCAGCAACTGGACTGGACACTGAGTTCTTAGGGGTACCGACCGAAACTGGGAGACTCCTCATTCTGAGGGTCTTACACCCCATACACACCACAAATCTAAATATGATTTTTCTTCCAGAGAACACTTATATAGTGATTCTGTGAACATTCTATAAAAGTATTCTCATTTTCAAATTGACCTGTAGGGACACTAGTGGAGACTTTTATCATATTGTTCTAATAATAAAATTTTGAAAAAATAAGCACTAGTCTATATAAATGAAATTAAAAGGGCATAACATTATAAAAAGAATCATTAACTCAGACATATTCTTAATTACCAAGCAGCAAAATTCCACTGACATAAAGCTTCATATTTATCCACAGTGAATACATTTTTTTTTAATGTTTACTATATCCTAATGCCTGCTCCCATGGCAGTAAATGTATTTTGTCAGATTTCTGGGCATTTCCTATCACACGTGACTAAACAGGTTTTCTCTACAATTTTAAGTTGTTCCTTTCTGGTATTCTACCTCTTTCAGAAATGTCAAAGTAATGCTTATAGTATTAAATAGAAACTCTATTTAAAAATATTTCCATTGATATAATTATATGACCTTGAGATACCTATATGACCTTGGACACTGCTATTAATCAATTGTTAAGTATTCTATATCTATACCTCCTCCCCTCATCACAGCAGGCTGGTACATTTATCCTTCTTACATTAAAAATCCTTTTATTATATTTTAATTTAATTTTAGAGAGGTATTTATAAATGCAAGGTCTAGGACTTGGCCTAGCTAGATTCCTTTCTCATCATCACTTTGCTATCTAAACCTGACTTATTCTACTATTTTTGTGGCAATATTAATCAGTTCTATTTTTAGGAGTGATTGCAATGAAGAGTGAGTTAAAAATGATATCAAAGATCCTGATTGCTAAATAAAATTGCAAATTATCTGCAGAGTCTACTTTAAGCAAAGATGTCCCTTTACAGTTTCCCAGAACTCATGGCTTCCAACAACTTCCCCAGGCAGTGTTATGTCATTTGGAGAATAATTCTTGACACTGGAGCTGCTTGGCTCAGTGACCTTGAGCATATCAACTAACCTGTAGTTTCTCTAAGACTAGATTTTCTTCTTCTTCTGTAATAATGAAATCACAATGTGTGTCCTGCTTACAGTCCCAAATTTATTGGAAGGATGTAATGAAAAAGGGTTTGTGAAAATGCTTTCTAAATCATAAAATTCCATTGTAGATGTTTCTATTGCCATGGTTCAACTTTAAAAATACATGAAAAAAAAATCACCTATCAAAACTCAATCCCCTGTCTAGAATTACTATAGCTAAAGAAGATCAGAAGTAGTTTATTTTATCTTTCAAAGTCAGTAGAACTTATATACAGATGAAGTTTTGAGCCTCAAAGTCTTTTATTTTATATATATCTCTATTGATTCTCTGTGGAATCCACATTCTGCATCCTTATCCCACTCATCTCCCCATCCCTCCGCCTCTACCCTCTGATCTCAGCCTTGCAACCTACCCTGAAAACAAAATTTAAAAGGAAAAGTAACCCCCCCAAAAAAACAAACAAACAAGCAAATGAAAAACATTTAAAAAGTTTCAATGTGTAAGGAATAGTGTGATGCAGTGAGTCAGTCACACAGTAAAGCCTTCAAGTCCATACATCTTGACTTGTAAGTGTTCATTGGAATGAGTCATTGGTCTGACTCAAGGGCTCTAACTTCTGCTACACTCTCAGTACTTGGACCCTTACTGGAACTCCTACTGGAGACCCTACTGTTGCCTTGTGTTGTGGAGATCCTGTATCTTTGGATCTACAGGTATGGCCCCTTCATAAGCTCCAGCAGTTCATAGATGAGGTGGGTCCTAGGGTAGGCTACTTCATAGTCCTGGCACTGAGCCTGGGTGGCAGCTGGGTTGGTCAGCCTGATAGCTTTTCCTCACCATCGCCACCCACGTGAGCTCTCCTGCACTGCCCAGGCTAGCTCACCCAATACAGCAGGCAGCAAGGAGGTGGGTCAGTTCTGGTCTCACACTCAGGTCCTTCTCACTTTCACTCACACTGCCTGGGCCATCTTTACAGTTTTGTCCAGGCAAGGTGCAGGGCCTGCTCTCTGGATTGCTGCACTTGGTGCAGGGCAGGACCAGCTCTTCAGTTCTCATGCCCAGCTTGGCTCTCCTACCTGTTGCAGGTGTCAGGAGTGGGCAATATTTCCGTTAAATTTGCCATCCTATGAGCCTCAAAGTCCTATAGTGATCTAGACCCTAAACAAATAAAAATCTCCTGCACATTCTACTCCACACTGAATATGCAGATGTCACCTACCTGGTAATTGATTAGGGGAAATGGAATAAGTTGTTTCAAGAATTTAGAGACACTTGCAACATTTTGTTCACACCTTTGCTATTGCACTGATGATTAACTTCTTTGGGCATCACTGTGAAGTATATTCTGTTCTTTCTCACTCAGACTTTTGATGATTAAGTAGATACCATATAAAACATTTTTCATGTTTGCAATTAGCTGATAAACCAGCATACTTACTTATGATGATTTTATACAATCTTAATTGGAGTTGACCCTCTCCTACCTCTCTTCTCTCTGTACCCTTCTCCAATTAAGACTCACTCAAGGGTCTCTTTCTAGTTTCCTGGCCTCTGTATATTCAGTTTCACATAAATACATACAACCATTTGAAACTAGGAGCTGTGTATAGGACAGAACATGTGGTGTTTGGCTTCCTGAGCCTGGATTTCTTGAATTGATGTAATATTTTCCAAATCTATATATGTTTTGCTGAAAACTTTACGATTTAAGTTTCTGATACACTTAAACTTCAAGTCTATATCTACAATATATCACATTTTCATTTCCCATTCACCAGTTGAAGGACATCTACACTGAATCCATTTACTTGTTATTGTGAATAGAAAAGAAATAAATGTGAAGGGAAAGTATCCTTGCTGTAGGATCAGAAGTCCTGTGAGGATGTGCCCAGGGAAGGTAGAGGTGGGTCAGAAAATAGCTCTATTTGTAGTTTATTGAGGAACCTACATACTGATTTCCACAGTGGCCACAATTTGTCCTCCCACCAAGTGTTCTTTCTCTACATCCATGCCTGAACTTGTTTCCTTTTTCTTGATGATAGCTACAATTCCTATAGCAAGACAGAATTTCGAAGTAGTCTTAATTTTCATTCCCTTGATAAATAAGAATGTTGAACACTTTTAAAAAATATTTACTGGGGAATGCCATCCAGGTGGGGTCATGTAGATCTGACAGGTCATATGAAATAGGGACTAGGGCTTCTCTCCTGTCTCTAGGTTAAGGCAGTTATCACTCCATGGTGGATGTGTTCACAAAGTCCTTTTGTGCACCAGGGATACATCCTGGCTCCATTGTCTGAGGTCCCTTAGACTGCTCAGTCCTTCTGGCTGAGACCCATATTCAGGGGAGCCTGAGTCAGTCCCATGCTAGCTTCCCAGCTATCAGTCTGTGGGCCTGTTAGTTCCTCATTGTTCAGGTAAGCTGTCTCTATGTGTTTCTGCAGCTTGGCCTTGTCTTCTCCATCTGCATCTGGGTTCTAGTTCGACTCAGTGTTTATGTATGGGTGTTTGCTCCTGTTTCCAACTGGTATTAGATGAGGGCTCCATGGATAAGTTAGTTGTTGATCTCACTATCTGGGACGGGCATTTATGGTAGCCTTTCCACGGATGCTCAAATTATTAGTTGGCGGCAGTCTTGTAGTTCTCTAGACCTTTCTTTGTGTTCAATTTTATCTTCAAACCAATATGGGTTCCCTCTTTTATGTTCTCTCTCTCTCTCTCTCTTCCTCTCTCTCTCTCTTTCTCTCTCTCTCTCTCTCTCTCTCTCTCTCTCTCTCTCTCTCTCCTGTATTCTATTCCTAACCGGGCTCAATCTTCCTAGTCACACGTGTTTCCTTTCCTCCTCCTCGTTTTGTTCTACTTCTCTCTCCATTCGCTGCCCCCCCCCCACTTCCCCTGTGCTCTGGGGGACATGTCCCTTCTTGCTTCTGTGAGGGACTTTACATGAATCTCTTAGAATACACCTTGTATCCTAGTTCCTCTGGTGGTGTGAATTATAGGCTGGTGATCCCTTGCTCTAGGTCTAAAATCCATATATGAGTGAGTACATACTATGTTCCTCTTTTTGTGACTGGGTTACCTCATTCAGTATGGTTTCTTCAAGTGCCATCCACTTGCTGCGAATTTCAAGGTACCATTATTTTTTTCTGCAGGGTAGTATTCCATTGTGTAGATGTGCCACACCTTCATTAACCATTCTTCAATTGAGGGCATGTAGATTGCTTCCAGGTTCTTGCTATTACAAATAGTGCTGCTATGAACATAGTTGAACAGATGTCTTTGTTGCGTGGATGTGGATCATTTGGGTATATGCCTAAGAGGGGGATTGCTGGGTCCTGTGGTCAACTAATTCCCATTTTCCTGAGGAACTGCCATACTGATCTCCAAAATGGCTGTACATAATTGGGATGGGGGGATGGGAGGGGAGGGAGGTTAGGGTGCATGTGAGAGGGCAGAGAAGGTAAAAGTGAGAGAGGGAGGAAGGGAGAGGGAACTGGGATCGACATGTAAAATAATAAGTTAAAAATAAATTAAAAAATATGCTTTGACTCCAAAATTTAAGTTCAAGGACAAGTTACTGAGGAAAAGGATTTCTATTTTTGTTTCCACAGAAAATGAAAAGCTGTGGATTCTTTCCAGACTAATGTGGTTTGATCAAGCCAGGCTGCCTGAAACCAGGTGATCCTACATTCAAAACAGCTGGACAAAGCAGCCTTACAGACTACAGCCAGGATTTCTGCATCTTCTTAGAATCCCCCAGGACAGCGCCCCTTACCAGCAGGAAGTAGTTTAGAAAGAACAACGCCCAAATTCCCAAATATTGTTTATAAATGTTTGTTTTCATTTAAATGGACTAGGTTATAAAAAAAACAATAAATAAAAGATATTATTATAAAACTAGACTTCTACTTACTGCCATTCAAATTGATATTGCTGGACAATATTTGAATAGCATGTAAGAATTAGTCCTACAAAAATCCCCCAAACTGCTTAAATATCAATCCTTTGTTTACAGGGCTTCATGTAACCCTGGGGTGGAGAAATACTAAAGGTAGAAAAGGCGTTACTGAGATTAAAATGTAGTTGAAGATGTGATCCTGCACTACTTATGTGACCCTCAGACATGTTGTGACTTAGGCCTTCCTAGTGATTGAATATTATTTTCTATATTTATGACAAGAAAATTTACCTTTATTATGTCTGATTGTTATGTGTATATACAGAAATACAAAAAAAATAAAATTTAAATTCAATGAAAAAAATTGTGAAATAGAATTTTTAGAGGCTGCTTATGCTTTGTTAATTTTCTCTACATGTGGTAGAAAAGAGCCAAAGTTACATCTCCATAGTATTAACTGACTTCTATTTAATTTAATTTATTTTTTAAGTTTAATTGTTCTTTTTAATCTTTTGATTATTTAAAGTAACATTTTTCGTATTATTTGAACTAGCTTTGTTCATCTTCTGTATGTTATTCATAGTCAAGCAGATTAAAACAAGTATTTAACATTCCTTAAAAAAAATATTTACTGGGTATTTGTATGTCTTTTTTGAGTGGCTGAAGTTCAGATCTTAAGACCTAGAAGTGGGTTGTTTGTTTCCTTGCTTAGATGTTTTATTTTAGTAGTGTTTTCTATGTTCTAGAACTTTCTATGAAAATGTGTAGCTGGCAAAGATTTTATTCCATTTTGTAGTCTGTGCATTCACTCAATTAGCTGTTTCTTTTGTCATTTAGCTTTATTTAATTCCACGAGGTCCCACTTAGTTCCTAAGTGAATGGAGTCCTACTTAGAAAGTCCTTCCTTCTGCCTATATCTTGCCATATAAATATCTACTGAATACTTGGGGAAAGGGCAAGAGGATGGTTGACTGTTTTCTGTGTATGTTTTAAGGCCAAAGGATACTGTATGTACTCAATCACCCTGTAGCAAAGGGTATAATTTTATCATATGCCTTGAAAGCAGATTTGGAAGTACATACCATTAATAGCAATTTCAAATAATTTTTGCATGTCTCAAAGATCGAGGAGTGTTTATTTTGGTGTGTTGTTATCTCTTCTACCATCTTTACAACTACAAGTTTTTTTAAGGTCTTTATGATCTATACTTCCAAATGCTTTCACCATTCATACAAAAAAGCTGCATAAATTTAACAGAAACTTGATTTGTAGGTTGTTGAGAATATTAAACCATAATTTATTACTCCCTAAAATATTAAAATATTTGTGTGTGTGTGTGTGTGGTTTTTTTTTTTTTTTTTTTTTTTTGTCCTTTAAAAATAAGCCCTGAATATACCTACCTCTTATTCGGATACCTCTTTCAAGCATCCATTTTTCTGAACCCTGATGACAGTTGTTTGGGCTTTTATCAGTGATCCTAGAATAAATATCTGAGCTCTGTGTCTTTTATATCCAACAAAACGATATACAAAAATGTGGATGTCTATATTAATAATACTGAACCAAAAAATAAGTCTTATTCAAGCATAACATCTATGAGAATAAATGGATCATATTTATTTAATAATGTGTACACTTTTCATCATTTCTGTCCCTCCCCATAACTTCAGCACAGGCTTAGAGATGAACCAGCCATGGTGGTATATAACTACAATCCTAGTCCTCAGATCAGGGGATTGAGTTAGTAGGTAATAGGGTTGCAAGTCAGAAGACACTGGGTGCTATGAGGATGCAGGGGAGGAGAAAAGAGAGAGACTGAGTGAACAGAGAGAAGAGAGGGGAGTAAGAGAGAAGGGGGAAGGAAAGGAAGAGGGAGAGGGAGAAAGAGTGGGACAAGAGAGGGAGGATGGTAGGAAGGTAACTGGAAGAGGAAAAGGACAGGGATAATGAAGATATATAATGTTTTAAGCCCACCAGGTAGCTGCCACTTAGTTTCAGGCAGCTGTGTAGAGTAGGTGGTATTCTCAACCAGCTGAGAATTTGGTACTACGCGAGCAGATATTTTATTCTGTTCTAGCAAGTGTCTTCGTATTTCTTAGCATGCCAGCTTCATGAGCAGATGTGTTTAACTGTGGTCCCATTTTAACGCGTGCACTGATTTGAGACAGCAGCACTTGGTTGCTTTGCAAAGTACTATTTTAGGGGCTTGGGCATAATTAGATATTCAGTTTGGGGCAGGTGTTACATCGCTGACAGCCTTTTCTTTATTTCTTCCTCCCCCTTTTTTCATAAATGTATTTTTTGGAATAAAATTCTAGAATTCTGGCCCCAAGAGCCCAGCATTTGTCAGTGGGAGAAGGTGTGGGTGGGAACAGATGTATTTTTTTCCGTGGTTGCCTCACTCGGCACCCAGAGCACGACTCCTACTGTTGGGATGAATACCTGTGAGCAGTGAACATCCTTCCTTCTGGGGCAGGTTTCAGTGCTTAATTTACAGACTTGCTCAGCCTGATTTTTGGAAATACCTAGTGATGCACAATGAAGACTCAAGAAAAAAAGATCAAATTCTCACAGTAGCTGCTTGCTAATTAATCCTGGTGATTAACCACCTGAAAGAATCATCCTAGAATAGCCATACTGGGCAGTGTTTCCTGAGTGCTGTTGTTGCTTCTCTCTCTCTCTCTCTCTCTCTCTCTCTCTCTCTCTCTCTCTCTCTCTCTCTCTCTCTCTCTCTCTCTCTCTCTCTCTCTCTCTCTCTCCTCTCTACCTCTCCCCCCTCTTTCTTCCTCTTTCCTCTCCCTCTACCCCTCTTTCTTCCTCCTTCTCTCCCATTTTTTCCTCCCCCCCCCCTTCCTAGCTATTCACAGATAGAAGAAAATAGAGGATATTTGGGCCTGAGTATTGTCAGTTTAAAGACAATAATCAAGACTGTAATTCTTTTAGTGATTACTTTTTTTGTACTTGCAAGGGAGGGAGGCAAGACTTTCTTTTCATATCCAACCTTGTAATCATTTGTAAATTGCTCAATTCGGGTATTTACAGATGTGTGCATAAAGACTACATTAAAAAGTTGATGTTATTCTTAAAACCCAAAACTCTGAAGGCAGCAGGGTCAATTATAAACAGCATAAATAAAACAGCTCAACCAAGAAAAGCTGAAATATCTTTCATATTGATAATTTTGATTTGGCTCATTTTACATTATTTAATATATAATAATTTAATAGGTTAAGAGTCTAAAATTTGACTCTGTAGATATAGCTCAAATAGGTCATGCATGATATATAAAAACATACAAAATTACATGACATCCCTTTATGCCCCAGATACTACGTTATTCCTTACACATAGTTTTTATGTGAATGTTGTATATTCATATACTTGTCTTAACATTTCAGTGTATTTCCTTGGAAAATGATCATAGAGCCAAATTTATGATGATTATGTGATGATCTGAAATTTTGTCAACTAGAAATCTCTTAGTGCATTTCATTTTAGATCAGTTTAGATATTTCTCACTACATGTTCATATTTAGGTGAATTTCGAAAAGGAACTCCATATACATGTATAGCTTTACTATAATTTAAAATAACAGAATTTAGTGGGTTTTATTCATTTCTATCTCTTTTTGTCAGCTTTGGTACAATATGAACATGAGACTAATTTAGAAACTCAATTACAGAAACAATCCTCAAATAGCAGTATCTCTTCATGGAATTTTTTTATTAGAAACAATGAAGAACTGCTGATTCTTAGTGCCTCTAATCCTTCCAAGGAGGTAAGGTCTTCCCTTAGAAATGCAGTCCACCCTCATTCCAGTAGAGCACAATAGAAACAGCCCACACTCTTTTTCCATTCAACAAATTTAGCTTAGATAGACACTCATAATACAGGCTTCACTGGGTATATAGTACATGCTTAATGAATGTTTGCTTAATAACGACCTCAGATTTACCGTCTCTCAATATGCTAAGTATATATATCCTGGGTTACAAAGGATGGAAGGAGAGAACCATTTCATCTATTAACTAATTGGTACTAATCTCATCTCAGATACTTAGACATTTCAGAGTTGAATTAGAAAAGGGAAAGTCGCCAAAGAACACAATTTGTCTGACTTCAAAATCTGGTACTTGCCAATCACTCATTGAAAAATCACAAGTATGCCTTGAGATTAGGATAGAATAGGATGTGACTCTTGTAGTTCCATGCTATCCTCTTCTTGAAGTAATTTGTTGAATATCTATTATGTTTTTGGTATGCACTACGTTCTGCAAAGGGGAAAGCTAATTTATGCTGCTCTATATCCCCTCTGTCTGAATTTTGTACAATGACAATAAAGCAAAGTCCTCAACCACACTGAGGTCAGAGCAAAGTTATTATCTAAATATAATTTTTCAAATGACTTTACATGTTTGGGCTTTTTTTTTATTATTGATATATTGTTCTTTGTTGATCTGTTTTCGCAAACTGGTTGATTGAGCGTGTGTGTGTGTGTGTGTGTGTGTGTGTGTACACATCCTGGAATTTAAAAGTGGGGAGGAGGAATTTGTGCTTTCTACCTAGATCTTAGCTCTATCACTAATTATATTCTAGATACAGACCCAGTAAACAAATTGAAAAGGGAAAATGACAAAGAAATAATACTGTTCCTTTACCTTCCAAACATGACACTTGTTAATTCTATACTTCCCTTTCGGAAAGAAAAGTATTACTAAGGTGAAATCACTGCAGCGTTTTTCCACAACCCTGTGCAATCTCTTTCTCTAGCTGTGTGCCAGTTGCCTAGGAAACTGAAGTAGATTCATATTTGATTGTCTGTCATTTTGGACTTATCATGGGTTTTTGAGCACACAGTTAGAATGGCACAGCCCTAGATGAGTTAATACAGAAATATACAAGTGCTCTCTCTGCTTTTTTGCAGTCAAATGCAAACTATGATAAGTTTAAGGTGTCGTCATGTTTCAGTAAGATCTGTGTATAGAATTTTGAAGACAATAGATACCAAAACTAGATAACACATAATAAAATGTTCTCAGTGCCATAAAGTTGATTTCTTACCATATATTTAAAATTATTTTTGACATGTATTCTCAAATTTGCAACTAAAATGCCATGTAATTTCCCTGCCAGTTAGAACTGTTTATTTGTTTGGATTATTTTGTTTGCTTGTAGTTCATGATTATATTGTTTATTATAGAGTTTCTAGTTAAGAGACACTCTTCCATGATATATTTGATAATTCTAACGCATGTAATAAAATATACAAACTCCATATATGAAACCTCATTTGATTCTTTCAATAATCTATTTGCTAGATAAGAAATCTACTGAAGTCATTTAAAAGATGAGATTTTGAGGCCTTCACCATACAAAAATAATAACAAGAAAGTAGGTAAAGTTGTGAACTGGAGAGGTATTTCCCCAGAGATGAGCACATCAATTGATTGTGTAGTGCCAAACAGGCAGTCCTGAAAACATATATACAATTAACATTATATTGACTTGAGAGGTTATATTTCTGAATATATATGTAATATACATATGTATATAGAAATACATATATCCGTGCACTAATGATTAATAAAAAGTAGCCTAGAATTCAGTTGCAGAGAAGTAGGAGTGATGAGCAAAGATCTGAAGACCAGGCTGGAGGAACCCACAGAATAAGCTGACATGAACATGGGGGAGGTTGTGGACCCCAGACTGATAGCTGGGAAACCAGCATAAGACTAACCCAGACAGCCTGAATGTGGTGTTAGTTAGGAAGACTGAGCAGTCTATGGGGCCTCTGGTAATGGATCAATATTTATCCCTAGTATAGGGATGGGCTTTGGGAGCCCATTCCACATAGATGGATACTCTCTCAGTCTAGACACATGGGGAAGGGCGTAGGCCCTGTTCCAAATGATATGACAGACTTTGAAGACTCCCCATGGAAGGCCTCACCCTCCTTGGGGAGCAGAAAAGGGACAGGATGGGGTTGGTAGGGGGAACAGGAGATATGGGAGGACAGGAGGGTGCTGGAACTGGGATTGATATGCAAAACAAGCTTGTTTCGGTTTTAAGTTAAAAAATTAGCAATCAATCAATCAATAAATAAAAATTATAAAAAATAGTCTGTGAATTTGAAGCACACAGGAAAGGGCATATGGGAGAGTTTGGAAGGAGAAAAAGGAGAAATGTATCTAAAATATATCCTCAAAAATAAGCAAATAAACATAAACAGATATCACTTAAGAAAAGGGAAAACCAAATCAAATCTCACATAGACCATGCTATTTGTATGTGACCATCTAATGTAAAACCAGCTAATATGAAACACATATTTAGGTTTTCTGACTAAGTGCAGAGTTTTATTTTAAATTTAAATTGAGCATGTAAAAGTAAAATGTGCATTCCATGAAATGCATAGGCTATAAATTTATAATTTGATGGGATTGATAAATATGTGTTTTAATCATTATCAAAATTGATATAAAGAATATTCCCCACAGTATGAAAGTTTCTCTCATGCTTCTTCTAATCCCTACATCTCTGGGGGAATTTTATTTTTTATTTCCCACACAGGAATTTGCTTCTATTGATTTCAAATAAGAGCTAAGTGAAGTCATGCAGTTATATTGTTTTGAGTTTGGCTTCTATCTTTAAAAAAGTGTTTGGAAATGCAGTCACATTTTTGCAAGCTCCTTAATTTTGTTGTCTTTGGTATAGTACATTATGCAATCATAATCCTGGGCCTAACTTTGCTCATTTTTTTCTTTTCCTTTTGAGTTATTGCCTTTATTTTTCTTTTGGTTCAGTATCATATAATTTGGGCAAACTTTTATTTTAAAGAAGTTTTACATATACAAAAGGATTGTGGAAAGAGTCTACAAATACTCCATACTCAATTTCCTCTATTATTAAATATCTTATGATAATAGATCATATAGGCACAGTATATTTTTCATGCTTTATAGATGGATGCTGATAATCATATTACTGAAAGGTCACACATTTTCAATCTGTTCTTTAATTTATCTGGTATCATCTTTCTGTTTCAGGATCTTATCTAAGATATCACACACCATTGCTTTCGTGTGAAAATAAAAATTAGCTTTCATTGGTTTTGATGATTTTGAATCTTTTGAGGTGTATTGAAGAAGCATCTTTTGTGGAATATCTCTGAATGTATGTGGGGACCGTGTCTGTATGTGTGGTATATAAGTGTATTGTGTTGTGTTGTGTGGTTTTTTTTCCCTGCAACAATACTTCTGGTCATGACTCACAGAGTAGAAGTGTCATTGTCGCATATCACAGTGGGGGGCTTCAAGTGACCAGCCTAGAAGTGCTGTACTCCCAAACTATAACCATTGGCTGAGGTTCTGCTGGTCAGGTTTATCCTTCACCAGTGTCCTCTCCTTTTCCTCAGTTCTTTGTTGTGTTCTTTGGAAGGAAACTACCATACTTGAACAACACTGGAAGCTGAAAATCATGAGCCATTACTTGAAGGTAGAGTGACTCCTAAGTCAGTCTGGACTTCTTTTAAAGAGGGGATTTGTCTCTCCTCCCTATTTGTTTTCCTAATCACTTATTAACACAAGGATTAAGTTGGTGATAACTGGCTTTGTACATTGTGTTATATTTCATTATTATTGTAGTATCTATTTTGTTCCTTGAATTATTCCCTCTTTGAACATAGATTCTTTTCATTCTACTCTGTGCTCTTTGTCATAGTCTACCTATTGGTGTCAGGTATTTCTTTATGCCTTGTGTTGAAAATGTCCTTTGTTTCAGGCACCACAGGAAAGCTCAGACTCATCTTGCATATGCTTTGTCTCAGCCCTGGATCAGACTTTATTTTTAAAAAGCCACTTTTTTTTTTTTTTTTTTTTTTTTTGACAATGGGTTAGAAACCAGAAGCTTCTATAAGCTTCCCTGAGTATTCTTCAGAGTAAATGCTTCGGGCAGGATATTTTTTGAAGTGGCATCTGAAAGGTTATCTCAAACATTGAAGGTCACAAAAACTTTTCCCTTGTGTTTCCTTAGAGCAGTTTTGAAGTTTTGGATCTCTGAAAAAAAAACTGCCATGTATTTCAAATTAACTTTGTGCATGGTATAATATCTATGATTAGCTTTATCATTTTTACTGGGATGCCCAATTGTAACAGCACCATTTGTTCCAGAGATTATCCTTTTCCATTGAATTGTCTTTGTGTCTATTTCTTAAAAAAACTAAGCTGACTAAATTAGTGTGAGTCTTTTTCTAAGCTATTTTGTTGCATTGATCCATGTTTATTCTTTCTCTGGATACATGCTGCTGTGAATATGAGAGGTTTAGTCAGTCCTAAAGTAGGCCAGTGTCATCTTCCGGTCTTATGCTGATGTTGCAGTATTGTATTATTCATTCCAAATCCTTTTCATATATGAATTCAAGATAGAGACTGTCAATATCTGAAAAGTAGTTTGTAAGAATTTGAATGAAGATAACATTGAATGTAGATACTGAGTTGGAAAAACTGACACCTTACGCAACTTTTCAAATATTTTCTGATATAGAATACCTTGCAATTTATTAAGGTCGTCACTTGGCTCTTTGAATATCTCTTGAGTTTTATTCTTTTTTATGTGTTTCCTGACATGTTTTGTCAATTATACATCAAATTCACCCAAAACAGTGGCTTTAATAATGACTTATTGGTCTATATATTTCCCATGCCTCCTGAGAAAAACAGTCTTAGATTTCACATATTTGCCTAGTTAATTAAAATATAGATAGTCTGGTAGCCAAAAGATCTTGAATCTGATCCAAATTTCATCCATTAATTTCTTAACCATAGGAAAACAATTTCCCTCAATAGCATTATTTTCATAGATGACAAATGAGGGACTTAGCGTAGATTCACTATTAAAAAGCTTCTATAATGAGTTGTGACACTCCACCTGTACCTCCTGGATACATGCGTAATTTCCTTGAACATGACATTCCAGTGAGCATGAGGTTAGTCCCATTGGCTAAAATCTGACTCTCTTAATTGAAGAATGGTCCTTCAGCTTCATGTAATAATCTGGCCTATGAAACAAAAAGACCAGAGTGGGGTCTCCTCTTTCTGGCATAAACACTAAGATATCAAGATTGAAATTCATAAATTCTGAAAATGCATACAAGTCTGAGTGATCCTTATTGGGTTCTTTTCTGAAGGACTATGATAGCTCCATGGTTTTCCCTTATTTCTTCCCCCATTTTACTTCCTACAGGAGAAATATTTCTTATAACTACATCTTTGTATAAATGCTCAACTCAGAGCCACTTCTTGGGAACTCAACTGTACACTACTTGAAATGCAGGGTTAAAAACTGCTTTGAGAATTTCTGAAAAAATTACATGAAGACACTTATAAAATCTATAGCTCTTGGTGACCAAACATATCTAATTTGACTTTATATTTTGAAATATATTATATCTTCAAAAATACAATTTAATAAGCATTCATTCACTGTACATCTAGCATCATTTTAATGCCTCACGATCTTAGAGGGATGAGAAATCAACTAGCAGCTGCTTCCCTCTTGCTTATCTTCAGATGGAGAAGAGTGATAATATAATGCATTAAAAGGATCATATCTCAGGGATCAAAAGATGGCTCAGTAGTTAAGAACATAAACTATACTTGTGGAGAACATGAATTGGATTTTCCATACCCATCTAAGACAACTCATATCTGCCTGTAACTCCAGCTTCAGGCAAGATGTGATACCTCTGGTTTTGGTGGACACTCAACACACATCATTGAATACCTACACAAATACACATTCACACTTACATAGAATTAAAAATAATAAGAAATTAAACATTTTAAATTATGTGATATTAAGTATCATATAGGTAAATAAAATAGATATAAAGCTTATGTGGTATTACTAAGGAAAATCTGGTAAATGAAGAATTTAAGATACATAAGAATGACAGGAAGGAGACAGTTACTTGCAGAATAAGGGTTGCCAAGATGAATAAAAAGCACACCAATATAGGTTAAAAAAAATAGCCAATGCAAACTTCCTGCTTAGAAAAAAGCTTGATGTTTGAGAATCAAATATTTCTGATTGTCTAAGCATGGCAAATCAAGCAGAGTATGGGAATAGATGATGTTGCACATGTTTTTAGGCACCTTATCAAAGGAGCCAAGTAAGGCAATAACTTTGAGTTTTAGTCTAAGTAGACTAAGTAGCATTAATCAGTTCACATCTTCCACAGGGGCAGCATATGTTATGTCTCATAATGTAGCAGCTAGACTGTATTTACTGGAGTTAAACTCAGTGTTAGGAGGCCTTACCTAATAATCCCAAATCTGTGGGTTGGTTCACCACCACTGAAGCAGAAAATGATAAACTCTAATTTTCCTTTAAGCAGCTTCTTTGAGACCTTTGAAGTTACTGCATCTGGATAAGCCTCTCTATCTATGCCATCAATCTAAATCAGACCAAAACAAACCAAATTAGAAAAATTCCCCTTTTAATGGACACAATGCTCCCAGATGGTCTTCTAGTCCCCCAGAGAGGAGACAGGAAAAAGAGATCAGAAAATCACAAGTCTATTTTCTGAGGGGCCGTTTAAATACCCAGTGGGAGTGATCTTGAACATCACTGGGGGTGGGGTCATCATTTGGCCAGCTTTCTGAAATGCAGTAGGGTTTGGAGAGAGAGAGGAGAGGGGGCTTGTGTGGAGACTCCATCATAACATCCCAGACTCTTTGGGTATATGGACATGAGTTCACATCTGGCTTCTTCATGCTGACAAGGGACTGTCTGGGAGGGAGAGAGTCAGGAGTTGGTGGGAGTCAGGAGTTGGTGTGCTCACAATCAGCAGGAGGTGTGGGTTGAGAATCATCTGGTTAGCTGCCACCCTGGAATCTTCAGATGCCTGTTCTTTGAGGTGGACAAGGTAGGTTGTTATGAGAAAAACAGATCTTTAACACCTGTCCTATTATACTAACAAGGGTGAATATGGCAGGAAGAAGAGCAGCTAGATCCTTCATTTCCAATTCTTGGAAAACTGGAGGGTGGAATGTCCCAGCTGCTACACAGACTAAGTATCCTGAAGAGGAGCCCACTTGAGCCTGGAGAGGTGATACCATCACGGATGTCCCAGGAGCTGATGCAGGTGCTGGCAGGTTCTGGAGGACTCTCTCTGGACTCACCTTGGCCCAGGCAGGAGGAGTGAACCTGCAAGAAAACACTAGAAAATGGGTGGGATAAAAATGGGTTCTGGAGACTATTAGTTTTTATCAGACCAGATTTCTTGAGACAAAAGCAGAACTTCTCCCAGGAAATTGTTGGTATCTATAAAACAGCTGGAACAGATTTACATCTTGGTGTTATGATGAAAGGCTATAGCTTTGGGTTAAAATGCATGAACATTTTCAGAAAACAATCAGAGGAAATTCAAAACTCTGAACCTCTGAAACCTGTTAATCCCTAAGTATGAAGCCTGTAAAAAAAAAATGTACTTTTAGTAGGAAACTTAACTTAATGAACTGTCTGTTCCCAAGTCAAACACCATCAGATCTGAGAAGGATACGTAGATGAGACAGCTTTTCCAACAAAGCAGTCCTGGGTTTTTCTGAAATGGGAAGGAGGGTGTCTCATCCATCCTGGTGACAGAAAACGGAGATGGAACTGTGAGACCCCAGTGAGAGGTTAAAACCGAATAGGTAGCTCCAGTGTCCAAAAGAAAAATGCATGCGCTACCTGCAGTATTTAACTAGACTTGGAGAGGGCAATGGGAGTCACCAAGTTTGGGCATCAGTCCTCCTCCAGGTTGGGTAATTCAAAGCCTGACACAGTCTCAGCTGCCAGTGTTAGGGAGGCTGGGCCTCCATGGCGTGGTGTAGAGGACAAGCCCACTTGGGGGCATTCTGATTTCCAGTGTCCAGGCAGTCAGCAGAGAGGGCATGGCCTTGTCAGTAGCTGAGGGTCCAGGCAACATTTTCCCAAGTGATCTCCTGCCCACATTTATAGCAGGCTCCTAGTGGAGCTGACTTTGGTTGAGATCCAGTGGGATGGAGCCTCATAATTGACTTCCCTTGTCTCCCTGTGGCCTCAGGGCAGTGGCTAAGGCTTGAGCTTGTCTGTCAAGAGGACTTGGACTCAGTTGCCTCTTCTCAGGCATTGAAAAAAAAAAGGCTATTTTCACTAATTCTGTATGGGAGTTTGGGGACCCTTCCTCAGCCTTTTTATGTTGCTTTCTAATATCTGGCAATGACTGAGGAATGAAATGGATAGCCAGAACTGTGGGTCCCTCTGGTAGGGGGTTAGGTCAAGTATAGGCCAGTGTGTAGAGGGGCACAGGAGGTATCTTGGAAGGATAGAGAAGGGGGGGGGACAGGAAGGATGGAGAGGGGGGGACAGGAAGGTGGGTAAGGAGGAGGAAGTTGTTACTTGACCTATGTCCTGAAGTGGAAGGAAGGGAGAAGAGGTGGATAGGGACAGAATGAGAGGAATGTGGGCCACTGAATGAAACTTGTGGCCCCATAGGAGGGGATTTGGGCGGGCAGAGTTGGGGGGAAGTGTAGGAGGGGCCAATTTCCAGGCAGCAAAGTCAGAGTGGAATTTTCAGGGTCCCAGTTCTTAGATAGGCAGGAATCTGGAGGCGCCATGACCCTAGCCAACAAGATCAGTGTTGTGAGACATTGGCTACTGGGGGAAGGGCAGGAAGCACAGTATCCAGAAACCAGCAAAAGTTTTCAAGGTCACAGAGCACGGTAAAAATCAAAAGTTCCCTCAGGTGGCTATCATGCCCCATTGTCAAGGGCATATTTTTGCCAGGCCTTAGTGTACGGAGAAATCAGGCATTCAGGACATATGGACTTGGAGAGTCACAATATAAAAAGATTTTGTAAAAGGCAGCCCAAGGGCATTTGGGGATCTGACTTTGAATGTCAGGTGTCCATTTCACAAGTCTATGCTGAAACCCCAAGTCTAACGCAATGAGTCCACTGTGATAAGCCTTGGATCAAAAACAGAGGGGATGTGAGATATTCCCCTGAATCATCTGAAGAAGTGTTCCCACTGGACAAGGCAGGTCCTTGTCCCAGTAACAGGTCAGGGGCCTGGCAATGCCTCCTCTTTGGCAGGACATTCCACAAAATCTCAGGAGGTCCTGAGCCTCTAAGCCTTAGAAAGGACAACTTACCCAGTAAAAAGCCAAGCCAATTTAAGCCTAGTGGAGAGCAGGTGTAGGGGAGAAGGGTATTTTCCCACCACGTGGACCTGGGCCAGTGGGGGGAAAAATAGCCTCTTGGAGAAAATTCCAGATGAAAATTTTCTGAACCTGATAAGCTTCTCCACAGATGATGCAACAATCCAAATCAGGCCAAGTCAAACTGCATTAGAAAAAGCCCACATTTAGTGAATACAATGCTCCTGGATGGTCTTCCAGAAACCTAGACAGGAAACAGAAGAACCTGAAAAATCACCTGCCTGTGTTCTGGGGGACAGTTTAAATACCCTGTGGGAGTAGTCTTGAGCAGCTCTGGGGAAGGAGTCATCATTTTGTAAGAGTTCTGAGATGCAGCAAGTTTTGGAGGCAGATAGGGGAATGGGCTTGGGTGGAACTTCTACCGTAACAACCTTCACCTCCCTCTATTTTTTCTTAAAACCATTTTATCACCTGTCTATAGGTTCATTATGTCTTGGTTTGCTTTTATGAAAACTCTACTTATAGGAGAAAAGGATGAAAAACACGGAAGTAACTATATGAAATAAAAGTCACCTTGGAATGGGATTAGCTATATGGTAAGAAAGTTCATAAATACGCTGGTAAGATGAAGCATTTTGATGCTGACAAGACCTAGAGCTAAGCTAGAGCATATTGGTACTACATTGAAGCACATAGGGTATGTTTACAGGTATATTCACTTTTCTTTTGAGTAGCCAATGCTATATAGACCCTTGTTATTATTTGATATTTTCTACTTATTTTTTAAAATTTCAGTGTGTGGCAACAATCTTCTTATAAAAATTCCATATAATATATTTGATATTTTTTAACCTCTCCCATAATTCCTCCCAGATCCTCTCCACCCCAATCATCAAATTTGTGCTCTTTATTCTCTTTTAAAAACAAGTCACAAAAACACAAAATCAAAACAAACAAACAAAAACAATCCCAGAAAAACAATGAGAAAAAAAATGCCAAAATTAAACAAAAATCTTACTCACTCACTCAATCAATCAATCAAACAAACAAAATATGAACTTAGTTTTGTGTTGGACAAGTCCTACCTGGTATGGGGCTTGCCCTGGAGCGTGGTTGATATACTCAGTGACACCCTTTTAGAGAAAACTGATTTTGCCTCTTTCAGCTGGTGTCAGTTGTAAATAACTTCTTGGTTTGGAATGGCACTCAGTGTCCACTTTCCCCTTTTTAAAAAAGCTGAAGTTTCTCCAACTCTCTTGCATTCTCTGAACAATTAAGCAGAATGTTTCCAGTTACGTAACCAGCATTGTCAGTGTCTTAAATTTAAATTGATGACTGTTAGGAAATTTAAGTACTTGTTCCTTACAGCACTCTTTCTCCCTACCCAGCTGTAGAACTCCCTTGCTCTCCAGGTTGATCAAAAAAGGTTGTTCTCAAAACTTTCCATGTGCAGTGCCTGTGCCTTGACCCCAGGTATGGGTGGTGCATGATTTCCTCCTAGGTTTAGCCCTTCCCCTGGCTTGGGTATATAAGCCCATTACTCTCTGGAATAAAGGGCAGCAGCTTCCTCTTCACTTCTTGTGGTGGTCTGTTAAGTGTTTCAATATCGACACCCTCCCCCAGCTTGGTACTCGGGCTACACGGGGCAGAAGAAGAAGAAAAGTCACAGCATAGCTTCTGAAGTCTTTTCTTTCAGCTCTTCCGCTGGAGCCATTGTGGTTATTCTACAACTCTTAGCAGGAAAGGAGTCTTCCAGACAAAGTGTGCTTGATAAGACAGCTGGAGTTTCCCGGAGAATGTTGACCGGAGTAATTATTCCACTTCTAACAGCAGCTGTAACTTTCTGTTGCTAGGATAGAATTTAACCCCTAGCTAATGCCACTGTGAGAAATTGCTGCTTTGTCATATTTTCCTTACATATACCAGTGTTACAATGTAGAAAAATATGAGTTATTTAATTGTATAAAAAGCATAACTATTCTTGCCTTGACATCTTGGGTTCAAAAGCTTGGCAAAAATATTTATATTTATATAACAGATGAAGGGAAAGTGATTTTCTTTCCTGGTCTGCTTATCCCAACTCTGGTTTCCATAGTTTCATGTACCTTAACATTCAGCTGACTTGGTAATAAGCAAAACAAGCTGTTTTGGGATATGATTAAGCCTGACACTTCTTCAAGCAGTTTGGAGGGAACACTTATTAAACACAGCGCCTTCTTTGATCCCAGATTATCAAAATTATATTGAAAACTTGGTCTCCTAATCATCTCATATGTTATCAGAAGCCACAGATGAATAGGAACCAGTCACTAAGTCATTATGAGACTCTGCTCCTACTAATTTTATTAGCCTGCTTGTAAAACCATGAGGCACAAACACTAGTCTAGCACCAATTTCTAGCTTCAGTCCCTGGAAATTTGATAAAAATGTGGACATTCAGTGCCCACATACACCACTGACCAATGAACACAGCATGTGGTTTTACAAGATTCTAAGGTGGTTGGAATGTATGTGAAAGGCGAAGACCCATTAGCACAGAGAACAGAAAGCATAAAGTAACTTCAAAGGACTGTAAACAGACTACTTGATCAAAAGATGGGGTGCTTGCAAAAGAAAAAAAGCTGTAGATGTGTCTATATGACTGAGTCAGACATTCAAAGCACTTGAAAGTCATTTTCAAGATGGGGTAGTGATGGAAGTAATCAAAAGTATGCATAGGGAGGATGGTGGGGGGTGAGAGAGGAAAGGAACTGGGATTGATATGTAAAATAAGAAAAATAAATAAATAAAACACAATAAAGTATGCATAAGGAGATATATTAGCAGCAGTGTGGGAAATAACATGGGGATATAACCTCTCAGTTTTTCAATGTTAGATCAGTCATTTTCATTGCATCATCTTCTTCAGGCTGGTATGTGACCTATTGCACTGACATGATACAAAGTTATTTCAGTAATGACTTGAAAGAACAGTTTTAACTTTTGTGGCACTAGGTTCTGTAAGGATGCTGTGGGAACCAAAATCTTATGGTGGGAAACATTCAAGGTTTACAGCCAGCTAGAGACTCTCATGAAACAGACAGAAAATGTAGGGCAAAAGAGGCCCTGGGAGCACATTATTATGAATCTTTCAGATTCTTTAACACCACAGATACAAGCCTTCTTTCACCTGCCCTTTAGCAATCTGGGCACTTATTTGAATTCTTCCCTGAAGGGGACCACGACAAGGGGTGGAATAGTAGCTGGACACCCTTCTTAGATAGGCTCCAGGTTAGGTGTTTGCACCATCATTGTATATTAGGATCACCTGACAGTTGCCCAGACTTCCCTTACCACACCAAGGAATATATCTGGAACTTTTACTCTCAGGCAGGTCTCAAAAAGCAAATATATACCCAGACTGAACCTTATAGTAAAGGAAAACAGTCTTCCAATTGTTCGTGTGGAGTAAATGTTATGTTTGCTCTTTATTGTCTATGTGATCTGCTAAAGGCTGAGATCTGTGTTTCATGTGAATTATCTTTTAAACCCATTCTACTTTTTTCATGCCCTACAGATAAACTGCATGCCAAGTAATAACTTAACCAGTACCCCTCCACCTCTACTTTACAAAATAGTAAGCCTAGGCTCAATGAAAAGAATACTATTGCTTATGCTTATCCAACTATGATATCTCTGTCCAATTTTCTACATAAGAGGATGACTGACTTAGAACCTGAGCTCTGATTGAAGCCACAATCTCTGAGAATGATGTACAGATTTATTCATCCCTCCTATCATGACCCACTGCTGGGGAATATATTTAGTGTTATAATGACAATATCTTCAAAGACACAGTGTGTGAATGTTTAAGGCTTCAGTCTGTTTTTTGAGGTCTAGATGCCATCACATCAGAGCATAGTGATGGAGAATGGACATCTGTATGTAAAACATACAAAGGTATGTTATGCCACTCAGCATATTGCCAGCACACATGTGCATTGCTATATGTTTTGAGTAGCCACTAGCCATCACTCTGTCTTAACTGATACTTTATAAACTTTACTGCTCCTTTTATTTAGGGTCTTATGATTTATTGTGGCTCCAGTTGCTCTTAGTTATCTCAGGAGGGATTTGGTTGCTGTTCCACCCACTTAGATACATCTCCTTTTTTCTCCATATTCCCCTCCATGTTTCCATCAGAACACATCACTGCTATTTTACTGTGCCCAGCTTTACAGCTCCCAGGTTGCAAGTTCCAGTTTGAATGCAATTTCTTCACCAAACTTGTCCTGAGCTCTCACCCAGAATTGCTCTGAAACTTCTTCTTCTTGCAAATACCCCTCTTTGCAAAAAACCTAAAATAAATTTTGTATAGCAAGTTACATTTTTGCTTATGCAGTAACTAATTCTTCACTAAAATATGTCTTCCTAGGACAAATGGTATCTGTTTTATAAGAGTATTTCTAGTGTCTGGAAACTATATAAGGCATACATAGTAGGACCTTAGTAAAAAGCGTTGAATATTAATGATTTTTAAGTTTCCTTAGTTCCTCAATAAAAACAGACCATTTGGGTGTGCCAGCTCTCCCCCCAGCTCCTTTGCATGTGGCAAATGTGTGTCTACCTATCCATGTATGTGCTCATGTACATTTGTATGTATGGGTATAGAGGACAAAGTTTGAAGTCAATTATTGTCTTCAGTCACTCCTCACCTTAGTTTTTGAGACAGGGTCTCTCACTGGATGCGCTCTTCACTGACTCAGCTAGGCTAGCTAGCCTGTAAGCTTCAGGATCAGCTTGTCTGAGCATTTGCAGTGCTGGAATTGCAGAACTGCACCCACACTATATGTTTTATGAAGGTGCTGATGATTTTTGTTCAAGTATTTGTACTTCCACAACAGAAATTTCTGTTTTGTTTTGTTTTGTTTTTCGAGACAGGTTTCTCTGTATTGCTTTGCAGCCTGTTCTGCAACTAGCTCTGTAGACCAGGCTGGCCCTGAACTCATAGAGATCTGACAGCCTCTACCTCCCAAGTGTTGGGATTAAAAGCATGTGTCACCAATGTCCGACCATGACAGGCACTTTTTTAAGCTAGCTACTCAGCACAACATTGGCTTCCTTTACATCCAGGCTTATGAAGTAATACAACTTATAGCTGTGGTTTCTCCTCATTCCATGTTCTCAGAAGATACATAAAAACAACCATCCAACCCAATATGGAGTGTTCCTGCTTCATAGCCTACCAGTTTTTAGAAAGACTTTAACCTCTACAGTAAGTCACAGAGCATAGGTGTGAATTCAGAGTATTGCCCAGATGAAGAAAGTACCCAGGTATAAGAGTACCTTTTGAGATGATAACATTACAACATGACATGGTAAATTATTGGAGAAATATTTGACTTCAAATCAGCTTTCTGAAATTTCATTGAGTCTTTTATGTATAGTCTAGTTAATGCTTATGTAATCTGTATTGTTTTAATTAGTATTCAAGTATTCATGTGAGGGTGATATATGATGATCACCCCTACTCTCTATTTATTACAACAGTTGACTCCATTAAATGAAGAACCAGTATGTTCTTACAAAAACTTCTTGAAAGATTTTCTTTATATTACCCATCGCTTTATATATTTAATCAATTTTTTAAACAAGTCATGAAAATATTCATATTACATGTTTGGTATGTCACACTTCTGTTGGAATGAAGAAATAGAAAACCTACAAAGTGTCAAAGAAACTACAAGACACATTGAGGTTACAAAAATTAAGCCTATGAAGGTAGTAAAGGACAGAAAAGCAAACAAGACATCTTGTGATAAAGTGAACTACCAGGACCTACTCTTCAGATAGCAGAGGGTTGTGTGGCTCAATGACAAGAGGACCTGCTTCATCTGGATTCTGATGTGCATAGACTCTGGAAGTTTCCATGTGCATAACAATAATTACCTCATAGTGTTGTAAAAATTCAAATATGTGATGTAAGTGAAATGTATCTTAAAATAATTCTCAGAAATGGGCATCACATACAGCTGATTAGAAATAAAACCAGCCACCAGGAAAAACAACTCATTGAGAGACTTGAATATCAGTTCTTCCTGCAGTATGAAAATTTTATTTCAGATATGTGTGTCTGATGTTCTGGACAGTCTTTGAAGAAGATAGGTGGGCTGTTTTAAAATTTACATGTCAATGCTAGAAGTCAAGAATGAGCAAAAAGAAAATACAGTCCAGATGAGCAGACATTGGGCGGTTATGATATAAGGAATACTGAATGGTACTGGTGAGTTCCAGGATGGACCACTCTGAGTACATCATGCCAAAGATAAGCCTTCAGTGTGTAGCTGGCAGTGGGAAGACTTGGAGGAAGCTATGCCAGGCAGAGAGAGAAGGATCAAATCCAGAGGAGCACTGAAGTGAGCCTGTGTAGATGAACTATGGTGAAGGAGGACATGAATAAGGCTGAGTTTCAGAAGTCAGTCTAGGCTCTAACAAAGTTCCTGAAGACCAGGGTGCACAAGATTTAATTAAATGAGTCTGCGGCAGCCCGGAGGTGTGCAGGAAGTAGCAATTCAAGCAGCACAACATAAGGCAAAATACTGAGTCTAGGAAATGAGACAAGGACAAATGAACCTGGCTGAAATATAAAGACATCATTTGTAAAAGGTGCTCAGAGTAGTGCTTACAATTTAGGCAAAGGAAACTGGATGTCACAGCTGCTAGCTGTTATTCAACAGTGTCCAAGGACTGTGTGCAGAAGTTCAACATGCATTCTAACACCCTGGAAGGCTTGTTTCCTCCACATTCCTTTTTCTCATTTACAACATCTTAGAAACTCTGATACATTAAGCTTGTACATTCTCAATGTAATTTGTATATTATTACTGTTTATAATTCCTCATTGAGAACCCATTTAAAGCATAAAAGAAGCACAACCTCTGCTTTTAGCTGCATGTTTATGTCACATGCATTCATTCAGTGAGAGAGTGAGAGAGGGAGGACAGGAAGAGGGAAGAAAGAGAGAGATTGGCTTGGTTTTATTATGGACCCAAAGAATGTTAAAAATTATAATTTCAGTAAATTTTGACCTGGACAGAATGTAGAAATTGATTTTGTTTTGTTTAATTTAATTTATTAATGCCTTATAGAAGCCCGTTTGTTTCCTAATGAAACACAGAACCAGTGCATCTGGATGGGAGGAGTGGTCTGGAGAAACTGGGAGGAATAGAGAGAGGGGAAATCATTATCTGTATACATTATGTAAGAAACAAATTTATTTTCAAAAGGAAAAAAAGAAAGAAAAAGAAATCATTCTAAAAGAAAACAGTAAAATATAGCAAAAAAGACTTGTGAGATTAAATAATAACAAATTACTTAATAATAGCAAATAAACAGAAGCAACAACAAAAAAGACATTTGCCAACTACTTTACTTGCAATAGGAAGCATTAGGAAAGGAGTTAAATTACAGTTTTAATGGCCAAAACTAAGTTATTTGAGCCAAGTTCATACCATATATACTGTATGATTATGAAAACCAAGTGAGCAAGAAATGTTTACCCAAAATAGAAAAAATAATAGGAAGAACAGGGGAATTTTAAGAGCCAATGCAAATTTTTCCCAAATTATCAGACTCCAACTCTACTCCTTAAATAACATGAATTACAGATGTTGTAAAAGGAAGGTATATTGATAAGTAACTCTCCATCCTCTCATCTGTGAAATGTTTCCTTTTTCACTTTATACTAGCCCATGATCTTGTTCCATTCAAAAGGGGCCTCAACTGAGTGGCAAAGGATATGCAAATGTATTTTGAAGGTCTCTGAAATAGCAATAGGATCTACCAAGACAAAAATACACTGCAAAGCTAATGTGCCTGAACACAGCCCTGCTGTGGGCTCTGAAGAGCGAGTTCCTCTGCCCTTAGCATTCTCACTCATCAGGTTGTCTCAGCACCAATGTAATCTCAGAGGAAGTGGGAAGGGGATGAGAAGTGAGAAGTGACGGAAAATGATTAGTTCCACTCCACAGACGCAGGGTGCCACTGCTGACGACCAAGTCAACTATCTCACTTGTGAATTCATCTGTGAATGTGCCTGTGATTTGCACCATGAGGAAAAATGAAGAAAACACGAAACATTTCGGGACGGGATGTGATGGTGAAAGCTCAGCGGGCTAAATTTTATCTTTTGTGATAATTTCTAACTGTTGAATTTGCAGACTCCCCACCACTCCCGCCCTCACCCCTTTCCTCCATTCAGGTTTCCACTTGAGTTCCTGTTGATGTTAACTCGACTTCTAAAAATAAATCAAAGCAAGCATATTATGATGACTCAGAGGCTTTAAATTTGACTTTTCTTGTGGCCCTTCCTGTATTCAGGCTGGGCTGCACTGCTAAAAGCACCTGCCTGGATGCAGATTAGCTCAAAGTGAACTTTGTCCCTGCTTCTGCCCAGTCCCCAGTAAACTAGGGAAAGATACTTGTCCTGCTTTGCCTCAATATCTCTGTTAACTTTTTTAATGTTGACAATAGTAATAAAAGTCCCAGAATAATATAGGTTATGCGTTTGTCCAGTGGTTGTACCAAAGTACTCATAGACAATGCCTAAACTAACGGGCAGGGCTGCATTCCAACAAACTTGAAATACTTTTTTCTCTTTAAGTTTTTAATTGGTTGTTTTCCTATAACATGGTTTGCTCATGTTTCCCCTCCAAATTCCTCCCAGACCCTCCCAACCTTCCTCCCCACCAACCTGCATGTATGTTCTCTCTAAGCACAAAGACAAACTTACAACAAAGACAAAAATGTTGAAACAAAGCAACCCTCACTGTTATGAGCAGTTTTACTACCGGACTAGAGTCTTCAACTCCTTCAAAGACCACAGAAGGATAGTATATAAACTCTTGAAATGACAGAGACAATTCACGGCCTGGTCAGTCACCCGAAGTTCTTCTGTAATGTTCCATCTTCAGCCTATAGGCCATAGTGTGTCTGGCAGACTCCTCAGCAAAGCAGGAAACTTTAAATTGTCCACCTGTATTGGCAGTTTGTCAGGTACTTTTCTCTGTATCCTCTAGACTGTCTGGCAGACTCTTCCATGAAGCAAGAACCCGTAGCAATATCTATCTTGTATCAGCAGTCACTTTCCTGGGGGTCCTGAATGTCCAGTTTATATAGCATAAAGTCAAATAGTCCAGACAAGAGCAGTATCTTGCCCAAATGGTTAGCTTTGCCATATTGGGAGTAAACATCATAATGAGTTTCTTCGATGTCCATCTTCCTTTCTGACTCAGGTAGTGTTGCCAGGAACAGTTATGTCTCACTGTCAAGAAAAAACCTAAACCATTTTAAATGCCATATTCTGTAGGTCTTTGAAAGGTTTGAAGAATGCCTCTTTATTTCAAATACATCACTGTATATCCAGAAACCTAATTCATTAAATATAATACCTAAACACAAAATTCACCTTATATTTGTATCAATAAATGAAAATCTATTCCAAAACAAAGTATTCATGTCTATACCATAATCCCCTTTTTACCTTTAAAAAGGCACTGGTTGTGGTCATTAACCATTTATAACCAATCCCATTTAAATGAAAACAAACATTTCTAGACAATATTTGGGAATTGGGACTACATTCTTTCCAAACTACTTCCTGCTGATAGGGGGCACTGTCATGGGGATCTAAGAAGACTCAGAAATCCTGGCTGTAGTGGTCTGTAAGGCTGCCTTGTTCCAGGGACAAGGCTTCAGGGAGTCTTGTTTGATCAAACCATGTGACCCTGGAAGGAATCCACAGCTTTATATTTTATGTGGAAACATAAATAGAAATTCTTTTTCTCCAGTAACCTGTTCTTAGACTTAAATTTTGGAGTCAAAGCATTTTTAAAATATATAAATTGTATTAATTATTAAAGTTATAGTTTTCCTTAGTTAGGATTAAAGATAAGTTGCATATAGGACTTTAGACTCACAAAGATAGGATAGATGATAGAATATTTTCTTTAAATTTTACAAAATGGACTAAACATTGTTAACTGTGTTTCATATTTGATAACTGTTTTGTTATATATTTTACCATGTTAAAGTTAAAACCCTTCTTTTTCTTTTAGACAGAAAAGAGGAGATGATGGGAGATGTCATTCTGTAAATATGTTTCTCTTGTTGTTTAATGAATAAACACTGTTGGCCAATAGGAAAGCAAGATAGGCAGGACTAGGAGACAAGGAGGATGCAGGAAGTAGTAGGGAGGAGATTCAAAATGTAGGACCAAGAGAGAAGAATGCCGAGCCCTCTCTCTGGTAAGATAAGACCATGTAGAAATACTTAGATTAATAGAAATGGGATAATATTTAAGACAGAGCTAGCCAATAAGTAATGCTACTAACAGGCCAACAGTTTTATCTCTAATCAGCATCTCTGTGTTATTTGGGGCTGGCACGATTGTGGGACCAAGCCAGTGGGAAAACTGCTCGTAACAAAAATGGCGCTGAAACATGGACGAGAGAACTTCCACTTAAAACTTAACAAAAGATTAAAAAAGGATTTTAGAAACAAAAGAATAGAGACAAGCAAGGCTTCTTGGTAGCAGCATTTTTCTTGGTGGGACTCTGTTTGGCTAGAGACGAGCAGAAATTTGTATAGCTCCTTTAAGGGAGATTTCCTGACTCAGCATAAGCAGCAAAAAACCTGCACAGCTTTTAAAAAGCACTGCTAACAATTCAGTGGTGTGTATGGGCAGCTGGAGAGAGTAGCTGGGGCATTGGTGGCACATGCATTTAATTCCAGCACTTTGGAGACAGAAGCAAGCGGATCTCTGTGATTTCAAAGTAAACCTGGTATGTGGAGTGAATTCCAGGGCAGTCAAAGTTATACAGAGAAATCCAATCTCAAAAAAATGAAAAATAAAAGTAGAAGAAATAGAAAAATAAAAAAAGCCATGTAAAGATGGAAAGCACACAGCAAAGACTCTGTATGCTATAATGTTGTCTTTAATTTGCACAATTGCTAAGAAAAAATAATTGCTACAATACACTTGATTATCACCTCACACCAAAAGTGTAGTTTGTTTTGTATGAACCATCTACTTCATGACATGAGGTTTGTACTGAAATGTAGGTGATATAACCTTTAACACTCCATTGGAGAAAACTGATTTCCCATCAGCAGGTGTCAATTGCAAATAGCTTATTGGTTAGGGTTTCCTTCTTTCAGTGCTGGGACTCCATTTGACTTGAAAATCTGAAATAATAAAATAAGAGTAAATTTGGATTTGGCTAGAAATCCATAGTTTTCCAGTATCTGGTTTATGTCATAGAAAGTCTAATCTGCTAAGAACTTGAAGGTCTAGTTTGACCTTCTCATTTATATTTGAGATAACAAAATGAATAGGAGGTTTTGGCTTCTTTATATTATGGTACTACAGTCATACAATTAGCATCAGAAGTCAATGATTAGCTCTTTAAGCTGCTAGTGTAATAATGCTTTCTTTTTCAGAAGAAATGGTTCTCTCCAGATGCACTTCAAACTGTTCTCTGGTCTTAGCTTCAATTCCTTCAATGGCACATTGGGAGAAAAATTCCTGTAAAAGTGATAAGCAAGTAGGAGAAGCTAGTGGATTAGCAAAACAGAAATCAGATAGCAGTAGACAGAGTCTGATCCTATGAGGAGGCTCCCAGGGAAATTTGCTTTTGTCCCCTCCTAATTTGCATCATAAAATAAATCCGGATTGCCCAGGAGGACAATGTGAATATTGTCTTCCGATCTGTGCCCAAAACAAAAGAAGAAACACAAAGCTAGCCTGTTTATAAATGCAGACTAAATAATGCTAGGTATCTACTTGAAGTTCCTATATTTTGAGGAAAGAATTCATAGGGCTGCTGGTGGGTCTTTCCAAATCCAGGAGCTTGACTTCTTATCTTCAAGAGTTGCTGTGGATGAAAGATACCTAATTATTTTTAATCTTGAAGTGTTAGATATTTTTCTCTTCTCCTAGGAAAAACAGAAACTTAAATTTTAGTCGTGATAGTATGTTAGAGGGTTATTTTCTCCCATCCCTTTTATACTCCCTTTTTCCATATGGAAGAAAGGAGGGGGCAGACAAGTTCTTAAAGTCTACTTTTACCCCTAGCTCTTACGAAGTAATAAGCAAATGAGATGAAGATCTGTTACCTTCTTACAGGATCCTCCCTATAAATGCTTAGCTACTTTCCAAAGGTAATTTTGTTTATTTTATTTTATTTTTGGAAGTGCTGAGGATTGAACCCATAGCCTAAAATGTACTTTGCTTATGCTTTCCCATTGATCAGTTCCCAAACTATCTATTCTGATGATGAAAGGGACTGTGACCTAAGTTTTTATGCATCAGTCTGTGAAAATTTATACTAAGGTTAAAATGATCTGAAAGGACATGTAATACATCACAAATGGGGGGAGCATAAATATGGATAAGAAATACTATTGTAAGAAGTGTTTTACATGCTCATTTGTTGTTGTTGATTGTAAAACTTTACTGTGATTTCCTGGTCATGTTACTTCTTTACAGGTCTATTGCTCTTGAAATTATGACTCATCTTTATTGTTTTGTTTTGTCCATGGTTGCTCTTCCTGCTTCTCATACAAAGTGCATTGTCTGGCAAAGCATACATTACTTAGTATGATAAAAAATCTTTCTCATCCTTGATCAAAATAAAGAATGATGTGTGTCATAAGAATTGAATTCCAGAGCGTATTATATAGCTACACAATTTAGAATCTCTACCTGATGCCAAGCGTCCTACATCTTAGCTGCCTTTGCAACTGGTCATCTCTTCAATTTATGCATACATTACATTCATGAAAAACTTATTCCAAACTTTCCTACAGTTCATTAATAACTTCAGCTGTGTCTTGGCCATCCTTTAGGGTCCATTTTCAAATAGTTTATTGTTAGTGTAGTATTTCACATTTGCTTCCAACACATTTTCTTAAATCCAGCGAAGATTACTCTCTTTTTGATTTGGGGTTTTCTTATGAAATTACTATCTTGTTGCTTTTATTCATGGTGGCTATCTCCCTCTTATTGCTACAGATAAGCTCCTTAAGGAGAGGAACACTAATTCCTGTCTTTGTTCTCCAAGGAAAATTCACAGGTACATTGAGGTTCAGCATATTCATTATTTGCTGAACTAGACTTTTGGGCTCAGGCTCAGAGAGATGTCATTGTTTTCAGATAATTTTTAGACTTACCTCATATCTCATGTCTATTGATTACCTACACTGCTGACATTTTGTAATCACAGATAACACAGAGTTAGAAGAAATTTACTACAGTTTAACTATAGAAATTTCTCTTATAGAGGCTCAGTTGTTAACAATTGCTGCTTTTGCAAAGGACTGAGTTCAGGTCCTAGCGTTGATGAGGTAACTCACAACCATTTCTAACTACAGTTCTGATGTCCTATTTTGGCCTCTGTGGGAACATGGTATATACATGGTATACATACATGTAGGCAAATCCTTCGTACAAACCAATAAAAGCAATACATATATCTTTTATAAAAGATGGGAACTACTGTTATAGAAATGATAGCAAGTTATTGCCCAAATTTCTGCAAAATTCAGTTGTTTTTCTACATTGTTTTGATCAAATCTAGCTATCACCCACTCTGCTCCTTTATCTACTTTCATAAATGTACTGATTTTTAACTTTTTTGTTTATAAAGGAAAGTGGTATCTCTACATTAGAAGAATAAGAATAATGAAGACCGTTGCTTTATATCTGAACACCCAAAACCCTCAATTAAAAGAGAGAGATAAGTCTTAGAGAAATGTTGATAGCATCTGAGCATCAAACTGAGACTACCTTGGTGACATAATCAGAACTGAAAGGTGAAACAATTTTCTCAGTTTTTAGTATGATGCAATTTGAACACATGAGCATGTAAATGTCCAAAACCATCTAGATAACCAGTCACAGCCCATATTCTGAACAATACACGTGCTAAAATCTATCAGATCCCCCAAACTACTTATTGCTTGAAGTGACTGCATCACTAGCTCCAAATGTTAATCATATAGCTGAATTCTCGTAATAATACTTATGTTTAAAGATATATACATCAATGGAAATTGGTTGTTGGGGTTTTGGTTTAATATTAACTTGGTCTTTAAGGCAAAAGTAAATGAATAAAGAAAAGAAAAAAGTAGTGATGTTCCACACCCCCACATAGCATAACTCAGGAGAAAGGCTTGCACTTGCTCCTCTTAACTATTTATCTGAACATAAGCCTACATTAATTTTCTCAGGGACTAAGGACAAAACATGACTTCATGCTGCTTTTATAATGCTGCTAAAACAAACAGAAGAGATGTCATCACTAATGATGTCCAGTTAAAGAAAACATTCACTACCACACACTTCACCTGTTACCTATGCTTTTTTGCTCTAAGGTTTTTCTTAATCACAACACTTTGACACCTGCCAAATATTGTGAATTAGAGGCAATATTAGAACATACCTCATAGTATTGATGGAAAATTAAACAGAATACATGTCCTAGAATTAAAGTGTCAGGAAAGGGTGTTATTATCTAGCTATATCCTGAGAGCATATGATAAACACGAAAGAAAATATTGTTTTTTTTTTCAAGATAAGGTCTCACTATTCAACCATAGTTGTATTAGTGTTCATTCTGTAGACCAGGCTGGCCTCAGACTCATAGAGGTCTGCCTGCCTCTGCCTTCTGAGTGCTAGTTAAAGGTATGTGCCACCATGCATAACATCAAAAGATATTTTTGCTGTTAAAAGAAAGTTCATAGTTCATGTGGCATATTTCATATAATGATTAGACAATTGTGTGTGTGTGTGTGTGTGTGTGTGTGTGTGTGTGTGTGTGTGTGTGTGTTTCGAGGAGAAAGGGTTTCTATGTATTACTTTGGAGCCTGTCCTGGAACTACCTCTGTAAAACAGGCTAACCTCAAACTCACAGATATTCCCCCTACCTCTGTCTTCTGAGTGCTGGTATTAAAGGCGTGCATCACCGTGGGCAATAAAAATGGTTTTTATAAAATTCATTCATTTGAAATTTTATTTAGGATCTGGGATGATGGTACAGTAGAAAAAGTGAATACTGCCAAACCTAATGACCTGAATTTGTATTTCAGCCATCCAAGCAAGAACCAGACAAGGGATTGCATTTCTCTAACACTAGCACCCAAGAGCACAAAATGTTAAGACTCCGAATGCTTACCACAGAGCCAATGGAGTGCAATTGCTAACCTCTAGGTTAAATAAAAAGTCCTGTCTCAAACAAGTAATAATTATAGTTACATGATTTTATAATTATAAAGTGGATAATAAGTATAAAAGATCATAAGGTCGACATCCTCCACAGGCACTCATACTTGTGTGTGCATTTTTCACTCATGCATACACATCCCTATATACTTATTATCCCAACTTTGGGAATTTGAAAAACTGTTTTTAGAATTCTAACATTTTGGTAGACTCACAAAAGGCTTATAAATGCCAGGGTCATTAAGTGTCATGGTAAAGTGGACACATGTAATGAAAAGGAACACTGGAAAAGAGTGTGACCAATGCTCCAGTAAAATCCACATTATACATCTGATCACCCATTTTTGGACATTCCTTGTTGATTCAAGACCTAAAAGAGAATGTAAGTTATTACTCTATACTTCTTTCATATTGGCACATATCTATCAGTTTGCACATATATATTGATAACAGTTTCTATTTATTACCCCCATTCAAGTTTTGAGAAACAGTTGACCAAAAAAAAAAAAAAAAAAACCCAAACCAAACATAAAACATCTTCCTTTCCATCATCCCATCCATCTCTAGCACAAAGGGATGTAGTGTTTTATTACTGCTGAGACTTATGTGAACATAATTAGCATCCCTGTGGTGTCAGACTCTAGGTAATTTCCTCATTGAACAATTTGCCTCCATTTGAAGCATTGCTAATTTCATTTCCAACTTTGAGGTGCACTTTGCTTTCTGTATCCTTGAAGATCGATGAATCAGAAGTGGGTCTGAAAGGTGTCCTGCTTCAAATGATGTCCAATAACTCAAGCTGCCAAGGTGCCATTGGTTATTTGATTCTTTTGCAGAGGCCCTCTGAGTTGAGATTTTTATTTCAATAATATTATTCAATAAGAAAAGCTTCAGAATACAAGAATTTCACTTGTCAGGATGGGTTTTAGCCCTTGAATATTGTCTCACAAACTATGACCTTAAAGACACTTTTGGTTTTCTCATAATATGATAAAGGGGGATTACATCTTATAGGCATGTTGTTAGCACTGAATATATAACCTTGATTAAGGCATTTGAGATACTGTTTGATACAATGTTCTACTTTATTATTTTTTTACTAATATATTTCCAGTTAAACATTTTAAGTGATTTATAGCTTACTGGGTCTAAGCATTTTTATCATAACCAAAGTGCAGTGTTAATATCATCTATTGAAGGAGATACAGAACATACTGTAGAGAAAAAATATTCCTTGTAGCCATAAGGTTAATATAATATTTATGGTATTTCAGAATTTTTTTCAGGTCCCGAGAAGGCAAGGTTAGCCAGAAATATAAGTCAGAGATATTATACAACCAAAATAATGGTGAACCCTGTTTATAACCTCATGTAGTTATGCCCATTAGCACAAAAAATAAATACAATTGCATTTATGTGTGGTATATGTGGAATGATTTTTCAGTGTGTATATAGTGTTTGTGTACATATGTGTATGAGTGAGCACATTACCTTTTATTTAATGCAGGCAAGTGTATGTGCCAAGGCATACATGTGGAAGTCAGAGAAAAGATGAGACTTTGATGCTGACCTTTCAACCAGTTTGAGAAGAGGCTACTTTGTTGATTTGCTGCTACATGTGCCAGGATATCTAGCCCATTGGTTTCTCCTATCTCCACCCAAAATTCCCCCCAGAGAAGCATTGGTATTGCAGATACACTCTACTGTACCCCCTTCCACGTGGACTCTGCAGATTTGAACTCAAGTCTTCATAATTCCATAGTGTTTTCTTTCCAGACATGGAAAGACTTTTGTGTTAGTGTGTGCATTACTTTGTTTTCTTTTTATCATTTCTTGTTTTCACATGACAGTTGTCCAGGCAGTGATATACCTGTCAACACTTTATTAATAGGTGGAAGTTTGTGCTGTGGCATGCCTTGAACTAATATATGTGTGTTTATGTAAATGAGTATGAATACACATTTCACTCTATACTTTAAGTCTACATATTACTGGAGACTGTCTTGTCACTCTTGAATATTGTTAATTTTCTAGATACTATTTAAAAAATACTGATCAATATTCAATGATGAGACAATTATTCATTTTAATAACATGAATTCAAATGTTTTAATGGTTCAGCAAAATAAGTAACACACTACCATGAGAGTTTCCTGCTTCCCCAGTAGCAGATCAGAACAACTGACTTCTGTAACATCCAGTTTTCCTGTTCTGGTTATTCTTCATGGATTAGGCTCACTTGTCAATGATTTTGCAATCATATTGTCTTTGTTATCTTAGAGGCAGATTAGTTGCTTCCAGAATAGAACACCAACAAAAGCAAGGCAGGGGGAGGGGACACATTTTAAAATGCCTTATTCTGGCTCAGGAACATGAAAGTGTAATCAGTAAGATATGGTTATGATTACAAGAAAATACATTCCAAAATTTAAAAAAAAAATAAAGCAAGAAAGGAAAGAAGTCAGGAGTTGGGTGGTGCTCTGGCCTCAGCCTAGCCCTCAACCCCTCAATTCTAAGCATTAAGAGTATCTGGGGTATCTCTGCTTGTAGCATGTACTGAACATGGTCAAACTAAGTGTATCATGACCAGCATTTCTTGCCTGTCACTGCTGCTGTGGCTCAAACTGGACATGTAAGAGTCACTCCACCCAAAATCCTTCTCAACTCCCATTAACCAGTTCCCAACTGTCAGAAAAGTTAGCCAGTTAGCAGTTACAGGATGATGATGACATTTGTTTGTTTTTCTCACCAGTATTTTCATTTGGAGCAACATCATCTCTCATCTGCATTCTCTCCTACCTTCTGACAGATCCCTTACAGCCATACCTGTCATTCTCCAGTGTGATTAAAATTCATCAGCCACACTTCTGCTTCCAAATATTCTTATTGTCCCTTCAGTGGCTACCCTTGCTCTCACACTCTAGCCCTACTTTTCTTTTAACTTATATCAGGATAGCTTATCTTTCTTATTATTATCTGTATTTGTCCTTTGACTACTTCATGCCTATGTAGTACATTCCATTTACTCTCACTCTCTCACTCCCCCTTCTTACCTTTCTTCCACTTCTGTCATTCTCCTTCCCTTTACAGGACCCTTCCTCTCAGCCATACCATATGTCTTTCTGTTTCCTTTGGTGACTCACTGATTTTAACCAGGTTCATCTATGTGGCTACAGGTTTGGTATTATCCACTGAGCCTGGTAAGCTCACTGTTTGGTATACACTGAAGATGAATTCATCTGCTCCAGAATCTATTACTTGTCTGTAATTCAGCAGAGTAGTATAGAGTCCCACAAGCCCCTACTAGATTCAAGATTATCTATTGGCATGTCCAGGCTTGTTCCAGCTCAGTGCTGCTGAAGCTGCTGTGAGATCATGATTGCAGTGGCTGTGTCATAACCTGATGATAGCATTTGCTATCTCCATACCTTCTGGATCATGCATTGCTTTAGTTCCCCCTTCTTTACATGTTAAAATTTGTGGTATAAATGTCCCATTAAGAAGTGAGCCCTGGGCTTTGATAACCTGGTCCCAAGCTGGATTACCTCACCTTGCCTTGACCTAAGGTGAGAAGCTCAGTCCTGCCTCAACTTAATGTGCCATGCTTTGTGCAAGCCCATGGATGACTGCCCCTTTCTGAATGGAGATGGAAGAGGGGTGGGTAGGGAGTGGTATAGATGGGAAAGGGGAGTGGACAGAGGAGAACAGGGAGGAGAAACTGATTGCCAGGTAAAATAAATGAAAACAGTTATTTAAATAATTAAAAAAACTGAGCACTCATTTATCATTTAGTCTAACAATCTTGTGCTGCCCTGACTCTGTATTCACCACCATTCACTGCAAAAAGAAGCTTCTCTAATTTAGGACAAGAGTGGTGAATTTGTCTATGGGTCTAAATAGAAACATTTACACTGCTGTATCAATATTGGTGAACAAAAGTGATGAAGTCTCTCAAAGTCTATTATACCCTAAGAAATGGGTTTTAACCAAGTTTAGAGTACCAGGCATGCATTACATCCTGTGGAGTGGGCCTCAAGTCCAATGTAAAGGCTTTTTTTGTTACTCTGTAATAGTTGTACAACTATTGCACAAGTGAGCACCTCTTGCCAGATAATTTGGCACTATAGTACACAGGGTTTACAGCTGGGGAATACTACCAGTGCCTTATTTCCCATAGCATAGACTGCATAGCATGTCAAGGTGCTATGAAAATTAATCAATATTTAGAGTCTCATTCCAGCCCAAGGATAGCTTACATTTCAAATTGCAGGCAAAGAATTAATTACTCAGTTACAAGCTTAATCTACACCCTCAGATTGAGTAATCTCCCAAAATAATGTAAACTCCATTGTCATGTGTTCAATCTGCAATTAGTTCTAGACAGCCATTTGCCCTACTAGAATATGGACACCGAGAGGCTGAGAAGCATATCTATTTTCAAAACGTCATTGTCAGTGTTTGTGAAATAGCATTTGTCCATGATAATGAATGAAAATGATACAAAAGAGTAGTGATAGAGAGTTGATGTCTGTTGTCAGTTTTTGTTTATATGGTAGATACATGAAGATTACTATAAAGCCATGTTATCTTATGAGTGTTGCTGACATTTTGCCCAGTGACTTTACATTTTGGATCTTGGATCATATTCTCCATAACTCCATCAAACTTCAGATTGCATGTGATTTTTTCCCCAGTTTTGTATTTTTCTAGGTAGCTATACCAGCAAATTTTCCAGAATTTTGGAACTACAGGGAGATCTATTTTAGGCATGCCTATCTTATACCTTACAACTAGAATAAATGTATTTTTATTATTAGTCCCTGTAATCATAGATAAGAGATATAAATGGCACATAGAGAAAAAAAAATAGTTTCCTCTCATCTTTCATCATTTTATTTTGTCTTTTATATATTTTTTGTTTGAGACAGAGTTTCTCTGTATTGTTTTGGAGCCTGTCCTGGAACAGGCTGGGCTCAAACTCACAGAGATCCTGATGGCTCTGCCTCTACCTCCCCAGTGCTGGGATTAAAGGTGTGTACCACCAATGCCTGTACATGCATTGTTTTGTTTATTTGTTTGTTTTATCTTTTTTTCTTTTATAATTTTTACAACCCTTTACAATTTATTCAAGTGGCTGCTCATATATTCTCTTCAGGAACATTTATAATAATTGCATATAATTTGTATTCTTTCCATTTTTAAAGATGAATGACACTCAACATTGTTTGCTTTCTTGCCCATACACTAAGATTGCTAATATGTACTAATCACATGACAAATGGTACTCAAATGATTTCATCATTCAACAGTAATCTAGTGGAAAAGTCAGTGTTAACATTTATCTAGATTAGATTAATGAAGGACACCATAGTTTAGAGACATGGATGTCTTGCCAAGTTCTTTCTAGGTGTCTGAGAAGATCTATCCATAATAGATCTTCAATATGTCCTTGTCGAATCACTCAATGGGTCACTACTATTATTTTGGGTGTATGTGAGGGTAGCTTGGGACTTACTTTGTTTTCTGAACTTCTTTCTTTCAGCCCAAATCAAAGAGAATCTTTCTGAAGGCGGTGGACAGAGAAGAAGGCTAACTAACAGAAAGAAAGCTGGATTCTGAGGTTTTTGTTTTGTTTTGTTTTAAGAAGGAAGGAAACATTTTAGGATTTAATCATTAGTTACATTGTCTACTAAATGCTTTGGGAATATTTACTGAAACATATTTTTCTGTTGTCATTATATTTAACTTGAATAATAGTCTTCTGTAAGAGCAAAGATAAGGAAGAAAAATCAGCAATCTTTCTCCTGCTCCACCCCTGGTGTGTGTGTGTGTGTGTGTGTGTGTGTGTGTGTGTGTGTGTGTGTGTGTGTATGTGTGTGTCTTCTTTGTATGCGCTCCTGTAACTCTCCAGCTTAGCAGATTGTCATGCAGTACATCTGTACTCTGTTTATGGCGCTATTCTTTACCTGTCTGTAACCTAGAAACTTCCAAGCACTATGATAGCAAACAGCTCTTTCCCTCTGGTTTGTCCTCCATCCTAGGGAAGCTATCAGATTCCTGCTGGCAGCCATCCCTCCTCCACGGTTCCCTTGGAGTCACCTCTCTAAACTGCCCCAGGATGACTCTCATTGTCCCAGAGTGGAGAGGTGGGGGAGGGCATGCAGGCATGTAGTATGTGGGTCAGGAGGGAAGCTGGACTTGGCTTCAGCTGGGAACCTGCAATACCATACCAGTTTTGGACCCTATGAGCACTGGGTTACTGCTCTCAGCAGTGAACTGCTGGACCACCAGCTGGGTATGATCTGTGTGCTTTCTGTCTCACAAGCGCTGCAGGCTCTTGGAGGTCCCCCGCGTGGCAGCAAGGAGCTAGCCATGGGCTTAGAGTTGATGTTGTCTAGTCTAAGGGTTAGAAACACCATTTTAAAAGCGCAATTTGCTTTTCACTCTTCACCCGAATGACCTTGGACTTGTTCGTCAGATTCTATGTGACAGTTTGTAAATCCATAAAATGGGGACGTTGAAGAGTCAACTTCGATCTAATAAGCATGGTTTTCTGAGCATAGTAGGCACTCTCGGTAAATGATAATAATGCTCCGTAGTAGATACAGATTGAGTATTGGGGTCCAGAACCCAGGGTTGAGCTCCACCTTTCCCACTAACTCACCAAGGAGTGCTTCGGGTATTTGGAGCACCTGCCCTGCCTCCCCCCCCCCCCCCAAGATAAGCCAAAGAACACGACTCCGGGCACACCAGTCCTGATGTTCTCCGCACCCTCTTTCCCCCGCCCTGGGCAGAGGAAATAATTTTTTTTCTATGAACTGAGTTTCAGTCTGGTGGTGGTGATGATGTGCCCGGGGCAGTAGGAAAGGGGCTAAGAAAAGGAAGAAGGGAAGTGGTGGCATGAAGATAGGTGGCTTGGAGTCTCAGGCGGTCTAGCGAGCCCCTTCATTGTGCTTGCCTTCTGTGAAACAGCGGGCTTGGAGAGGAGCAGTTTCAGCTGGCCAGAGCGGAGCGGCAGGGGTGCAGCTCTGTTGGGCCACAGTAGTGGGCTGCGAGCTTAGGAGGGTGAGGTAAGGAGTGGCGGGTGGCGGGTGGCGGGGACCGTGATCGTGTGTGTGTGTGTGTGTGTGAGTGTGTGTGTGTGTGTGTGTGTGGCGTGAGGGACTGGAGGAGCGCATCCCACCCCGCCACCCGCCCTCGCGCTTGATGCCTCTTGGCCAGGCACCTGTGCTGTAGCTTCAGTCACCCCTCTGTCCCTCACGCCCCCACCTTCTTGTCCCTCAGTCAAACCTAGCCCTGCCGGTTTAAAATTTCCCAGTGCCGAGTCAGACCCAAACCCAGAGATGCCTTTGCCTGACTGCTCCCATCGCCCCCTCCCCCTCCTGCTATAAATAGTCAGGCTAGCGGGTCAGGGACGTCACAACGCCAGAAACCAGGACCCTGAGGTTTTCTTCTTTGGGAATAGGGGGCAAAGGGTGAGCAGAAGGAAGAAAAAGAAATCGCTCGTGAGTAGTGAAGAAAAAGCTTGCTCCTTGGCTCCCAGGAAAGACTAGCATCTTTGAATTCCTGCATCCTTCCCCTTTCTTCTCACCCCCTTTCTGATTCTTTCATATTCTCAATCTACTCCCCACCCCCCTCGCTCAAAATCCAACGTTTGCTCAGCACTCCTCCCATTGGTTTTTTTTCTCCTCCTCGGACTCCAGTTCCCACTGCTCCCCTCCCCACTCTCAGAGCTCCCACCCCCACCTCCTCCACTTGTCCCAGGCAGGGGATTGCTATTCTTAAGGAAATAAAGTTCAACTCCTCATCCCTTTCAACCTGCTTAGACCAAGAGTAGGATTCCAAGGCACCCATCTATCTTCCTGCCTCGTTCCCGGCCTTTACACCCCACATCTTCTAATCTTTATTTTCCATATTTAAGGACACACACACACACACACACACACAACACACACACACACGTGAAGTGCAAAACTACCTCCTGCAACAAAAGAAACTTACCAGACGCTCTCCTTGCTTTTGTCTTAAAGAAAATAAGACAACAAAGATTCAACTCTGGTTGGCACTTCTGGGGTGACAGTTTAATATTATTCAATCATGTATATATTGCATATATATATACGTTTTTCTTCCTTTTTCCCCTTTAATTTTTCTTAAACAAGGAAATCTCTGTCCCCAGCAGCCGCCGCTGCCCCTTTGATGTTTTGGTACGCCGTGCGCATGCGCTCCACATTAGAATTACTGCACTGGGCAGACTAAGTTGGATCTCCTCTCTTCAGTGAATCCCTCAATCCCATCAAAAACTAAAGGGATGTGGAGAGTCCGGAAAAGGGGCTACTTTGGGATTTGGTCGTTTCCCTTAATAATCGCCGCTGTCTGTGCTCAGAGGTAAGTGTATTTTCCTTTCTCACTTGTCAGGGCTCTGCCTGCATACCTCTATGTGAGCAGGGCTGTTGAAGATGCCGTGCTGGCTTCTTTATTCATTCCTGTTTATTGTCATTTTTTTTCTTTAGTGTCAATGACCCTAGTAATATGTCGCTGGTTAAAGAGACGGTGGACAGACTGTTGAAAGGCTATGACATTCGCCTGAGACCAGATTTTGGAGGTAATGAAATTGCCTTGCAAATAAGAAACAGCCCGGCTCCAGCCGAAAGCTGTCTTTTGGGCTTTGTGTGCGCTCTCTTCTGTCTCCTTAGTTGTGGGTGCATGTGCTGTATGGAATGTTTCCCTATGTTACCATTCTGAGAAACGATCTAAACTTAAGTCAGCTTGTTACTGTCCAGCACTTGAGAGTTCTTTCAAGAACGATCCCCTCTGCGTGTAATCAGACTTGGTAACCGCTTTTCATCTCCTTCACCATGATAAATCTTTGTTTCCAGTCTGAGCTTTCCTAAAACACAAGCCTCTTAAGTTTGCTTAACGGTGTGCCCAGGGCTATCTTGTAATGTATTTTTGAGGACAGGATGTGTAGGCAGTTGGCTGAGAGGTGGCCTCAACTCTCTGTGCCCACCTACTTTGGAAGAGTGGTTTAAAGTGGTTCATAATCCAGACATGAAAAACTCAGGTCTGGGGGGATGCAGAATAGAGATAGCTGAGGGAAATGGACCTCTCTCTCTCTCTCTCTCTCTCTCTCTCTCTCTCTCTCTCTCTCTCTCTCTCCCTCTCTCTTTCTGTCTGTCTCTGCAGCTCCAGACAAGCTAGTGTGAAAATTGAATTTTGTTTCAGACTCTTAATGGAACTAAAGAGTTAAAACCTACACACAGAAGTGTGTGGGTACAAAACGAGAAAGAGGGGGTTTCAATGTAATACACACACATTCCCAGGGCAAAAACATTCTTCTGCTGCTGTCACTTGTATGAATTCACAGGCTGAGACATTGACATGTATAGACACAGCTGGAATCACTATACCATCCACACATGTGTACATACCCCTAGAAGAGTATTCCCCCACTCTTCTTGCCAAGAAGTAGGAAAGAGACAAACATGAGGGTTACCTTTAGAGAGGGGGTTCTGTAGGGTTCCCAGTGACAACTCTGGTTATGAATGACTAAGTTCTAAAAAGTCACGTGGCTCATCATCTTGGTTTACAGGTCCCCCTGTGGCTGTAGGAATGAACATTGATATTGCCAGCATTGATATGGTCTCTGAAGTCAATATGGTGAGTAGTAATGTTAATAGCTGCAATCCTTCATTTGGGAATGGGAGAGTGCAGCCATGGGGGTGTAGCTTGCTTGAATATATGCACAGTACGGGGACATTGCCCTGGAATTCATGTATATATAGGTACAGAACAACTTTTGGTTCATTGCACTTTTTTCCAATTTGGAGTCAACACTGTGACTCGATACAGAGTGAGTAAAAGACATCACACATTTGTTTGTAAAAGGCAGCAATATGCTGGAGGCCCCATGCAGAATCTATGGTTGTCACAGCTTCTTGGACACCTCAGTTTGTCAAGTGATTTGGATTTGGAGATCAGTCATGGGAAAAGGAGGGTTTGAATGTGCTAGGGAATCTTAGAATCTTACAAACTAAACTATTACAAATCGACTAAGTAATTGATCCTGGAATATTGATGCCCACTTGTTGCTTTGGGAAAAAGCCTCTTTATACTTAACTTCATTCAGCATCCCCACCTCCACCTGCTCTCCATCTCCTTTAACCCCTTCTGCTATCCCAGTGAGATAAAAGAAAAGCTGGACACTGTTTCCAAAATGCAAGCTTAATAACAAGTGTCCTTTCTTATTGAACCTGCAATGTTATATCATATGTACCAAGCTCATACACGTTATTGACAGCCACATTCAGTACCTCTTTGGATGAAGAATAAGCACTAAGAAAGAGGGGTGTGGGAAGAACCTCTGTTCTTCAACAGAGAATCAGTTGAGGGGGGGTGCTTCATGCAGGAGCGCCCCCTGCTGCCCATGTTGGAGCATTGCGGACATTCATGACAAGGGCAAGTGTCCCAGATTCCCCCACTTAACTCAGGGGCATTTCTCAAGTGAGTCTCTCTCTCTCTCTCTCTCTCTCTCTCTCTCTCTCTCTATTTATCTATCTATCTCTATCTCTTTCTCTCCCTCTCTCCTCTCTTTTGCTCTCAACCAGTTTTTCCCTTTTGGAAAGTCTGTCTAGACAGACTGAATCTCAATGTAATATTCTAGTATTCCTTCCAGATCTGATAGAACAGGGCATATTTCAAATTGTTATAGGACATCCTCCTATCCTCCTGTCTTAAAAGTGGCCTTAAAAATAATTAAAGAAGTAGTTGAAATGTGTAATCTTTTATACAAACACTTCTAAGCCAGTCATTGAGACATGAAATTTAGGACATACTAATTAACTCAAGAAGTTTGAAGCCAGGATTTAGCCTGGCTCTCATCTCAACTTGACAGAAGATCCCAGATTCCCAGAAATCAAAGAGGCAACTCATATACCAATCACGGGTGCTGGGCAGTAATGATCTGAAGGCATCATAAGATTTTGATCGTTTTCAGAAATCAAGGGTGATAATCAATTCAGTAGTGGCTTAATAACAGAAATCACACTGTAATAATTGTTTGTATTATATGGTATACACATACAGAAGAAAGGCATTTCTCAAACATGCAAATATTTGCTTTTGTGGGATCTGAGAAGTCTTCCACCCGTTTACATATTTTGAATATGAACATAAAAATAGAAAATGTTCTAATCTGGGTACTTCCATAATCCCAGGTACTTGACTCTAAATTGAATCGTTAAGCTGCTAACTTGAAAGTTATATAGAAATCAATTAAGTTTTTGTTTTCAAAGTGTGTTTGCATTAGACAAACTTGTATCTCACCTATTTTCTTTTTGATTTATGTTCCTCTTCTGCAATAAAATATTATTTTACCAACTAATTTTTAGAAACATCACAAAATAATAATTTACAGAAAAAAAATAAGAAAAAGCATCTAAAAGATGAAGCAGTGCTCACTAAATGACTGACACCAGGTTACTCCAAGTGGTTAGGTAAGGACTTGGGTGTATTACATCCTTACATGGGGTAGAGTGGTGAACTTTTATTTTCTTCATGAATTTCATTGATATTTTTCCCCTGCAAGTATCATTTTGGAGTGGTATCAGAGGTGGACACAATGTCAAGACCTGCTAGTCAAAATATAGATCCAGCTGAGGCAGGGTGTCATCACTTTGAGCTATTTACTGTTGCAGAGAAGTCATGGGATGTCGAAAGTGCAAAAATAAATGTCAGCTTGTAAATGGGGCAACATTGTAGCATTAATGATTTGAAGCAAGTGTGAAAATTTCCAAGCCAGATTCCTTTCTTAGCTTAATGCTGACACTCATAGATTTGTTCAAACACACTTGGATCTGTCTAAAAACATATTTATTTCATCTACCAGTCTTGGTGACCTAAAACTAATCTTCCAAAGAATATTTTTGTAGCAAATGTTGCTATTACCTTGTTTCTAAATATGGCAATTCTCTTGGAAGCAACAGATGAGTTAGACCCCCATTGGTAGCTCAATATAAGATTTTCATTGCAAATTGTACAAAGGCCTACAAGTATTGGGCTGTTTTAGTTATATTTAGTATCAAAAGAATGGTTGATTATTTAAGTGAAATCTCAAAGTTGATTAGTACACATATTTCTTCTTCAATTTCTCTTGTAAACTAGTATCTAGTAGCTGTAACTATTGTTATGGTACATCTTCCTTTGAAGAATGAGATTCCCTAGACCATTCACTCATTTGAACCAAAGGAATAAAACTTGTGTTGATGTTATTTTTTGTTTTGTTTTGTTTTGCTTTGCTTTGTTTTACAGATAACAATTGTAGAAAGATCCTGAATTGGCTCAAAGTTGTTAGATGCCATCTCCATTTCTTAGTCACACTGAGTGTGTCTACAGTCATAAAGGTCTCAGTTTCCTTAAGTGTCAAAATAGAGCAATAGTTCTGTTTACTCTCCGAGATAACTACCAGAATTAGTCAAATGGCATTGGATGCACTTAACTAAATGATGGGTGAAAGCTAGGCAAGTATTCATGGTACTCAGTATTCACTCCTGCTGCTGCCCTATGTTCCTGTGCAATAGTCATGCACCTCATCAAATTGCAGTTTCTCCATGGTTGAAATGAAAAGGGCATATTTAATTGACTTTCATCTCCAAGTTACACATATCTCTAGTTACACTTATTTGTTATGGTAACTGTTACAAACAGAAAACTTTCAGGAAAACTTTGAAATATAAAAAAAACATTAATGAAGCCCCAAATTTCTGAGCTGTGTGTAATTTTGAGTTATAGGAGGGTGGTGACAGTGTGGCAGGCTCTTGACTCGGGTGACCATCACCCAGAAGAAGATGTTTGGAAAATATGATCTCAGTCAGAATGCTGCTAAGCAGGATGCTTGGCTCTAGAATGAAACATTTTTAGATGTCTTGGTTAAATTGGCAGGAATCTTTTTGTTAAGATTCTTTGATGAAAAGTGCATTTTACGATTCAAATTTGGCTCTGAGAATTATAGACCAAAATAGCTTTTTCTTCATTTGAGGCAGATTCTTCATTTTGAAATGGCACATTTGCCAACCAACTGAAGCAATATTTCACTTTTCAGGAAAGAGTTCTAGTAAACACATTCACAAAATTACCTTTTTATGGAATGGCAAATGAAGAGAAGTAATGTTTTAAAAATATACAGATGTTTCTTGTATGGCCAGCTGCACAGCTTAAAATTCCATTCAAGAACTAGTTATTTAGCTGTTACTATAAGCAAAATGTGTGTAAGACCTGATGGACAGAGAAACAAAATTACCTAGCCCCTGGCCTCATGTAACTTTGTATTTGAGTGTGCATTACTCTTCAACTCTGCCACCTGTTCTTACATTTGCTTAGTCTAAGTCTTACCTTTTCTTTCAGGCCTTTGTTGAACAGCCAAGCAGGTGCCTAGTGTTCTCTCTCTCCTTTCAGTCTTTTGTCACTTCTTAATTTCAATGCTCATTTAGTATTTGGTATGTCAAGTTGGCTTATTTGCTACATAGTTCACCTGCCCACTTCTATCATGTTGATGAATATCATCAAAACAAATAATATTGCCTCTGCCAGTATGTGAAGTTTCCAGCATTGAATGAAGAATTCATTTTCATAGCAGAAGTTTGTTATTACGACCTATAATGTATATGTGAAGAAATAGAGCATAGAACATAGTGCTTGATTTGAAGACATGCACCATTTAAAATGTGTAGAGTGAATCCCAATGTCAAGTTGTAAGTACTTTGAAGGAGGATAGAACATTATGTAGAAATATAGAATAATGATGAACTACATAGAAGTCACAATGGAGTTAGAGATCTATGGATAGTTGTTCCAAGAAGGAAGAAAAACTAGAAAGTAACTAATAAAAGAGAATATGGTAATGGAGATAGAAATGGTGTCAGGGATTTATCTGGTCACTTTTAAAAAGCTGGTGGGGTCCTGGAGACCATGGTGAAGAGTTAGTGATATAGTCATGGGCAGTGATCAGATGATGCAGAGTAGGCGTGTTCACATGTGCCATGCATGTGTGTGTATATGTGTGTGTGTGTGTGTGTCTGTTTGCCTGCCTGCCTGCCTGTCTTACTCAAGAGTGTGTTATTTTTTTCAAAGAGAGTAAGCACTCATGGAAAAATTTTAACAGAGTTACATAGTCTGACTCAAACATATGGAAGATGGTTGTGAAGTTTAAGAAGTGAACAAGAGTGGAGAAAGGCCTAAGGTCTAAAGAAGCAAAGAAGATATGAAAACCAACTATGCAGGCTGGGAATCATTGGTGAGTGAAGATATGACCATAATGGAGAAAGTTAAAAAACAAAACAAAACAAACCCAAAACAAAAAACTACATTTGCTTACGGATGAGAAATGGTAGGGTTTAGATGAAGTCTGTGTCATTTGTTGCTATGGAGGACATAAGAAAGACAGTGGAGACTAGAAGGGTGAAGCCTTAGCTGATGGTTCAGTGTTCAGTTTAGGTAATGCTGAGTTTCCTATATGCATGCAGTGTTCAAGTGGGGGTACCTGATAGGTGATTGAGAAATGGAAGCCTACAATAGAGAAGAGTGGTTGAGGATGAACTGGAACACTGTGGCAGGTGAGTGAGACTTATAACCATATGAAGAGAAAGAGGAGAGGTGGGGGAGGTAAAGGTAGGTGTCTGTGAGCACTGCAGTTTCAGTGGCAGACTGAGGAAAGGGGTTCAGAAAAGAGTTTGATCACCAGCTAAGATGTAGCCAAGAAGGGACTGGTGTAAGAAACCTCAATGACTGTCCTAGAGGCTGATGCACTTGAGAGTTTGAATAAGAAGCAAGTGGTAAATTGGGTCAGGTGTTATCAGGATCATTTTAGAGAAGTTGCGAGACTTATTGCTCAATCATGGTGACAGGAACATATGAACAAAGTACAAAGGGAGCCTTTTAGTGATTGGATGCCAACTGCACTTTTGAGAAGTCTGGAGAGGTGGTTTGTCTCTTGCATTTTAAAAAAATGCACTTTAGAGAAGAAATACTTCAGGAGTCAGTAGGTGAAAGAGCGGAAAAATGATTGAGTAGATAGTCTGAGAAACTGAACCTTTCTTGACTGAAGACTATCATATTCTGTACCACAGGAGACATTTTCTTGTGAGACAGAGGAGACAAGATGAGAGTTGTGGAATAGGTAAGGGGGTCATGAGGCTAACAGGAAGCAAGAATGACACTCAGTGGCCACAGTTTGGATTATCTCTAAGCAAATTACGTGCAAGTAGCTCTTCTACTCAATATTGGCAAATCACCCCCTTCCTCCTCCTTTTCTTCCTCCTCTTCTTTCACATTTCCTGTCTACCTCCATTCCTATTTTCTTCCTCCTCACTTTCTATTCCTCCTCACTATCTATTCTCTTTTCCCTCATCCATTCCTTCTCTTCTTTCTCCTCAACCTTTTCTCTTTTCTATTCCCATCCTTCTTCTTGCTGTCTACCATTGTTTGCAACCTTCTTTTCTCCATCCTCTTCTTCCCACTGTCTTCCTCCTCCACCATCTGTGCAGTGTTCAGCAATCACTATAGTCATCCCTATCTCGTTAATATAATAAAATTATATCCACTGTTTACTCAGTTCTTATGCAGTCATTGTGTTATTTCTAATTATCTCATTACCGAACCTCCCAGAAAAGCAGATAATTACAATCAACTTATTTATGAAAAGAGAAACCTGAAATGCAGAGATGAAGAATGACTTTTTCAAGGTCACACAGGCAGCAAATAATCACCTTCCCTTCTCTCAATGTTAGCATCTCATTTAGACTGTCCTTTTAACATACACAAAAAGTCTAATTCTTTGATTATTTTCAATCTCCCAGGATACTGTTTTGATTTTAATTCTTCTGAAGAATGTGTGTGTGTGTGTGTGTATACACTGGATAGATTAAATAACCAGTCATTTATGAGATGTTACTGTTACTCCTTGTCCTATATTTAAAACACCTCACTCTAACACAAGTGATTCCTTTAGTCAGGTATTTTATTCAGTGTATACTTAATATGGCCAACTGACTAAAGGAAGGTTTATATAAGCTCTCAAGCAGTGGAGGAAGCTGATTGTATGGGGTTAAATTCTTTCATTGTTAACGAGTGTCAGTCATTGACATGTCTACTTTTATTTTAGTGCTTCAGTGATGTCAGAGAGGTGCCCATAAATGTTACCATGTTATGATACATAATTTTCATCAACGTTGTTGACTTAATTGTCAAAAGATTTAAACTGTTTTCATGATTTTAATATGTGGTCAAGCACTGTCTGAAAAGACCACCCCCTTCCATTTTCTTCATTCATTATCAAGACTCTCATTTCCTACCCTTTTGTGCCTTTCCCACGTGACTTAAATGCAATTCCACCACAAGCATGGAATCTTCAGATTTTGCATGTGTTTTTGAATATCCATTCCATGCAATAATTCCAATTTAAAAATCTATCCTTTCAGTATTCTTTGATGTTTCTCTTGCTGGGTATTAAGCAAGGCTTTTCTTGATTGAGAGGTAAATTAAGGATCTGACTATGGGCTTATATTGTAAAGAAAGCAGATGGAGGGACATTTCTTTGATGTCATGATTTAGAAAAGCATCATATATGTTTTATTTTCCTCCTACTCCATTACACAGTTACAGTATTCCATAAGAATGTGAGTTAAAGAAAATACTTTGGAGAAAGGAGGTTTAATTTTTGAAAGATGCATTCTTGTTTTTTATTCAAAGTATCTGAGCATTGCACTCCTGGTATTTGGCATCAGATACCACTCTTGTAAAGGGCTATCATGTGTACCCTAAGGTGTTCAATAGCACTTCTTGCTTCTATTTACTAGATGCAACCATTAAATTATGAAAACCAAAAACATGGCTTGTAGAATTGGTGGTGTTAAGAATAGCGAATTTTTCTTCAAGCAAGTAAGGCAAGTTTAGTGGATATTCTTAATTATGTTCAAAAGTCTTTTGTGGGTGAACTATTTAAAAATACAAAAAACAAAAACCCACTTCATCCTTGTTAGTTCTTTCAAACTGCTTTCATTTGGGTTTATTACATTTTAATAATTGTGCTTATTCATATTTTGCACAGTGCTTAGTTATTTTACAGTACTATACAGTCCATTTTAATTTAATAGGACAAAACCATTTTTACAATTATAGTAATGAGAATACATAACATCATTATCACCAAGGCAAACTAGTGTTTGCATGTATTCTTTCTAAAATTTTGTAGATGTACAAACACATGAACTTACCAAACATTCATTGATTAATATTAGAAAAGTAATCTGTTGCATCTATTTAATAAATGTATACAATTATGGCAATTGATTAACTAAGAAATAAAGGAGCACATAATGTAATTTTATGCTTCATTAATAACGATATACAAAATATGCAGAACAGAGAATTGCACCAAAGTATCAGTATGAGTTTGACTGATATCCACACAGATAGGGCATTCTGAACTTTTCTAAAGTTACTATGTTTTTGTATGAAATATATATGATATATATATATGCATTTAAAATGGTCATTAAAGAAGATAATAATGTTTATGAGATTTAAAAGTTATAAAACCAAATGTATATGTTTCTAGTCATGCATCTTATTTGCTAAATATGTACTATATTATATTACTCTTCCATATTGTATATTACTAAAGGAGATAAATGGGTTGTCACAATCTATATGGAGAAGTCTGGAGAGGTGGTTTGTCTCCTGACTTTTTCTGGCATTATTTTTTTAACGTGCTATAGGCATTTTTATTGCCAATTCTTATTTCCTTGCTCTGTAAGTTGGCACCTAGTGTCCATTTTCCTGCCAAGAGGTCTTTGCTAAAAAGTAATTCTCAGGCAATAGAAGATGATATAAATTTCCTTTTAACACAACAGCAACAATTAAATTAATGAAGTTTTAAAGGTGGATTAATGTATATCTTAGGAAAGGGATACATGAGTAAGCCAGAAGGGAAGACCAGAGATCGGAAGGCCAGCCTTTGTAAGTTACTCTGATACTCAGCACATGTCTAACTATCTCAAGAAGTGCAGTTACTTAGGGCTGAACTTGTTTTTGACTGTTATTGACAGTCTTTTGGAAAATATTCATCAAGTGCTGACTACAGGGCTGCCTTTTAGAGTTAAGTCTCTCTTTGCAATATAGAATTCATCTTTATTGCAGAAGTTGAAAGGAAGAGACAAGATCATTTCAGATGCTGAGACAGGGATGTGAATACACAATGCACAATGAAATGCTGAGGATTAATTCAGAGTGTCCCTCCAGCTATTCCATGTGAGTGTTCATGTCTTCTGAGTCTGTGCCCAGAACCCGAGTTAGTAAATCGGTTTGAGGCAGAACTCCACATGTCTGAGAGCTCTCAATCATCACAGGTGCAGATATTGTTGGGGGATGATGTTCTTTTTTTTTTTTTTTTTTTTGCTTGCTTGTTTTCCCTTTTTTGTTTTCTCAAGATGGGGTTTTTCTGTGCAACAAGAGAAATTATTCCTAAGCTGTCCTGAAACTTTATCTGCAGACCAGGATGGCCTTGAACTCTGCCTCCCAAATGCTAGGATTAAAGGTGTACACCACCACCTCCCAGCTGAGATGTCATTTTTTTAGTTTACAGTGAAATTAGGAGGGAATTTGATATTTTTTACCATCAAAGGAAATCGAAATAATTGACTAGTCCCTAACTATGATGAAAGCTTTTGCAACAATAAAGTGTATTGTTCTTGCCAGAGGATGTAATTTCAATCCCCATTACACATAGCAGGTAGCTCCCAATAGCCTGTAACTCCAAACACAGAAGTTCCAATGCCACTAGCCTCCTCAGGAACTTTTATTCATGTTTATTTACCTACACATAAACACACACACCACATATGTGCACATAATTAAAAAATAAATATTTTTGAGATATAAGGCCTGAATGGTTGGACACCTTAAAGATCAGAAATTTTCAGTACCAAATTTGTTCAAAACTATTAATCAAAAACATTTTAAACTATTTGTAGGTTTTTATATGGCAGTTATGTTACTTAGCATTGCATTGCTATGATAGAAGCCTCCCTAAATGAACCATGAGCATGTTATCTTGGCTTGTGGTGTCAAAGGATATAGTCCCATAGTCATTGGTCCTTGATGCCTGGAGCCTGTAGTGGCCCATCAGCCCATGGAAAGACAACCTGGAAAAAGAGGCTAATTCTCGTCATAGCAGCTGAGCAGGTCACACTGCTAAAGACCAGTCTTTCTCCATCTAGACTGCACTTCCTCAAGGCTCTACTTTCAGTTACCACCTTACACTGGAGAAGTACATGTAAACTTTTGTAGACATTTCAAATCTAAACCACAACAATGCCATTTTAATCAAACAAATAATTGTACAATCAGTTAACTAAGTAAAATTCAGTTTTCCACTATTATTTTCTTTTAAAATTTAGATGAAACTATTTCTATTTTGATATGAATCCTATTATTTTTAGTCTCCTATTTAAGTATTTCAGATAATAAATGTAGCTCATAAATGTTTCTCATAATTATGAATGTATAAATATTCATGGTGATTCTGTATCTATTGTAAATATGTTTGTAAATATTTTACATAATTTATTTCATATTGTTATCTGACAGTATTATAAAAATCACTGTTATATTATATATCAATATGTGCAATTTACATATTGATATACAACAAATCATATCACTTTAAACCCGATAATTAATAGATTTTGTTATTTTGAACCATCACTTCATTTTGGTAGGAAATTTACTATTGATAATTATTACACATTTTAATCTTTTATAAAAAATACAAATGAAAAACTCCATTCCACAATGCCAGTTTCATGTTCCTGCATTTTCTGTGAAAACCATCACAAATATTAATTTTGTGAAAGTGTTACAATTTCATAAGGGGCTCATGGAGTCACACATGTAGATGAGCAATGACATTTGTATAAAAACATGATATATATATATATATATATATATATATATATATGTGTGTGTGTATGCGTCCATATACATGAATACTCAGATATATGAATGTTAATATGCCTAAAATACATTATATATAAGTTCATAGTATAGTAATCAAAATTATTATAGGATATAGGATATAATTTTGAATATCTTTACACCCTTTATTTTACATGTCCATGGTCATGGATAATTGTTTCTAGTAATTCAGTCAGTGCCTAATGCTATATAGAAAACCATTTATTTTATTTTAGATAAATTTTATTTCTGCTTTAATAGAGAAAGCTTGCCTAAAGATCAGAGTGCAGAGCTAGCCACTAGTTAGCCATAGAGGCTAAGCAGTAGTGTCACACCTTTATTCTCAGCACTCAAGGAGGCAGAGGCAGGAGAATCTCTGTAATTTCAGTCACCTGGGCTATATAAGAGATTGATTAAGCCTAAAAGAGAAACAGCCAGGGGGTGGTGGCTCAAACCTTTAATCCCAGTACTTAAGAGTCACTTGCCTTTTATCCCAACTCCAGGAATGTGAAGATAGGAGTGATATGGCTGGGCAGAGAGAGAAATACAAGGCAGGAAGAGACAGGAGCTCATTGTACTTAGTCAGGGAGCTCATTGATTCTAGAGAAAGATCATCCCTTTGATCTAAGCCACCCCTTTTGCTGGCTTCTTTACTTCTCTGATTACTCAGCATTTACTCTAATATCTGATTCTGGGTTTTTATTATTAAGACCTATTAGAACTCATGCTACATTACACAGTGTAATTAACCTAATAACTGAAGAAATTAGCTGCTCATTTTGTAGATACACAGACTAAATTTTGAATGAGTAACCTGTACATAGACACATGATGATAAAGGCCACCACCATTGAGGTTTAAAACTTCAGGCTCTTTGAGTCTAACAATAAATGTATGTCCATGTATTTATGCAGTAATATTTATGAAACATACTCAAATGTGATATTTAAACAGGATTTTCTTTTTTAAAGGACTGTTATATTTTTACTCTATACTCATTTCAATATTAGTTTAGAATTTTTCAATTTCCATGAACATAGGAATCATGTTAATAATCATGTAAAATTCAGTCCACTTTTTTCTGTATGTTCTTTTGTTAACAGGAACATTAGATAGTAGGGACTTTAATTGAGAAAATTAAGTATTTGATGTTTCCTATGACTATTTCTTACCTTGCAGTCTCTAATGCTAAAACTGGAAATAAATATTTAGAGGTTGTTCACTGTTCTTACAAAGCAGGGTTTGTTTACTTGAAATGGAGCTTTGCCTATTCCAGTTTCTTGAGACTGGTAAATTAGATTGACAATGAGCTATACAATTGAGCACCTAGTCATTCGGCCAATTACAAAAGTAATCTTTAGACATATATATATATATACATATACATATATATATATATATATATATATATATATATATATTGTGAGCATGCTGAGTTTTTAAGAGTTGGACTTTTGAAATCTTTTATTTTTCTCCTCCTTTGCTTATTTGCTCAGAGAGTAGATGATCTAAGTTCCAGTTTTGTGCTTGTTAGCTAGGTGTGATCTGTCACTGAAATGTGCCCCCCCCAAAGAACTCCTTTCTGTGTTAGTCTTGAATGAAATGCGCTATGGGTCATTTTAAAGAAGAACCATAAGCAAAAGTTCCAGCATGACCAAGAGTTTCAAGTATGATTGAATAGCTGTGGATGAGTAGGACTTAAATTCTGATCACCATTTCTGTATTCATTCTCCAGTCATCATTTGCTTGCTGTTTTTATTTGCTTGCTATTGCCTTATTTATTTATTTTTTCTTATTTTACATATCGATCCCTGTTCTCTCTCCTTCCCTTCCTCCCATGTCCCCCCACCAATCCCATTCCCCACCCACTCCCCAAGGAGGGTGAGGCCTTCCAGGAGGAATCATCAAAATCTGTTAAGTCATTTGGGGTAGTGCCTAGGATCTCCCTAGTGTCTCTAGGCTAAGGGAGTATCCTTCCATGGGGAATGTGCTCCCAAAGTCCTTTCTTGCACCAGGGATGCATCCTGGCTCCTCTGTCAGAGGTCGGATAGACTGCCCAGACCTTCTAACTGAGATCCACATGTTTTTTGTTTTATTTTTTTTTTTGTTTTGTTTTTTTTTGTTTGTTTGTTTGTTTTTTTTGTTTTGTTTTGCTTTGTTGTAAGATGAGACAGAGAGAAGAGAGTGGGATAGTTTGAGGGAATGATGAACACAGCAGGCCTTTACCCAGGAGTCTGTAGCATGTCTTCATCTACCTAAGTAAAAGGCTTGTGTTTTTGACTATAGCTGACTGTCACTTAATATGAAATGTATGACATATGCAATAAGGACTATATAAGGATCTGCGTATAACTCAGTCGGCTTTCGATTTGTCTGTTTCTGTTTTCCCCTTCTGCCTTACTTTACCTAAGCACTTGCATATGTGAGCCACACCCTCTACCAATGAATCCATGCCCAGATTTTGTCTTTTTAAATTTAGGTATTGTGGAATCAAATGTATTAAAATATATGTAGATTTTCTTTGTTCTTTGAAGCTGTGATACTTTATACAAAAAGCATTTTCGTTTGAAAGAAAATGAAAGGATCACATGGGGAAAGGAATTGTAATTTTGACCTGTGACTGGGAAATTATTAGGATTAATTTTACAAGTTGTTTTAGTGAGAAACATTTATGGTATGGTACAATTTTAAAATAGTTTCTTACTTTCAAAAACTATGAAATAAATTCTACAATCACATTTTATGGATGTGGACTGAGAGGTTAGAAGATGAAGCTAGGGCCTAATTATAACTAGGATAATACAGCTCTCTTTGTGAGTTTAGCTCCAGAAAGTGCTGGGAGCAGAGTATTAGCTAAAGATCATAGAAAAAGAATTTGTTAAGAACTGAGTAGATGTGCCCTTACCAGACTCTCCAAAGGTGATGGGTATGAGTCTACACTCCAGCTTGACAAGTGACTTTTTGGGTTATCTACAAAACTGAAACAAATAGGTTTTAAAACAGCAAGTTCTGAATTTAGGATCACCTGGTACTCTGTTTCAGGCGGTCTGGCTTGATCAAACCACATTAGTCTGGAAGGAATCCATATCTTTTTATTTTCTGTGGAAACAAAAATAGAAATCCTTTTCCAGGTGATCCTACATTCAAAACAGCTGGACAAAGCAGCCTTACAGACTACAGCCAGGATTTCTGCATCTTCTTAGAATCCCCCATGACAGCGCCCCTTACTAGCAGGAAGTAGTTTGGACACCCAAATTCCCAAATATTGTTTATAAATGTTTGTTTTCATTTAAATGGACTTCGTTATATAAAATAAATAAATAAAAAGAAAAGCTACCTAAAAATAAGCCAAGCTAAACACACATTCTTAAAATAAAAAAACAAAAACAAAAAACAAAAACAAAAAAACCAGCAAGTTCATTACAATTACACTGTGAAAGCACATAGGTTCAGTCATTTACATATGAATTCTGCTAGTCGTTATCACTTCCAGCCCCAATAGGATTTTTGAGTAAATTGGAGATTATAATTTACATTTTTCTTAGCTGTTGTGCATTAGATATCATTCCTGAGAAATGAATTTAGTTCTTGCTCAAATCAAAATGTGCTCAGAAGAAAGTAAACGTTAATTTTGGGAATTAAGAACGAAATTAGATTTTGATTAAATTTTAGGAGAGACTTTTGGAGCAAAGAAAAATTAGCCCTTCACATCACACTTGCCATTTTTATGGTATGACATCTGTCTCAGAATGCTCTGGTGATGAGCATTTCCGTTTCTGTAAAATAAGAGCTACACATGTTTCAGCCCAATTCAAAAGACTTCAGTTTGAGTAGACTCATGTCTAAGTTTTAGAAAAATGCTGCTTAAATGAAAAAACACATATGATATCTTTATCTTAAATGTACTTTAAGTTCCACATGGATTGATACGAAGAAAATTAGAAGAAATAGGTCATCCATGTGCATGATATTCTTTGCATACACATATATTTTATGTGATTGCTGTTATATATTTGGAAAGCAGAAGTCTTTCACTCAAACTATGTTATCAATTTTTCACAGATTACTTCTAGACTTATGACATAGTATTTATCCCAAAAGGAAGACACCAGAAGCCCAAAATTTATTCTTTATTTTTAACTGATGAAATTTAAACTATGGAACAGCTTTTTTGGGTTCTGAAAAATAGTACTTTTTTATTTGCTAATGGAGGAATTGAAATGAGTAAGACAGCTTTCAGTTGCTCCTTAAATTTTATTTGTAAATCAAGTACATTTCTCTGCTACAGAATTTTCTCCATATTTTAGGCCAATTAAAAATTTGGATTATTTTCTTCTCACCATTACAATAATTTTTTGGGCTGGGTGTTGATGGTGAACACCTTCAATCTCAGCACTTGGGAGGCAGAGGCAGGAGGATCTCTGAGTTTGAGGCCAGCATGGTAATATAGCTAGTTCCAGGAAAGGCTACAAAGCAATACAGAGAAACCTGTCTCAAAATACACACACACACACACACATACACACACACACACGCACACACACACTGAAAAAAAAAATTTCTGACCATAAAAAATGACAAATATATATGGATATAATTAGCAAAATTAATATAAAAATATGTATAGAATTAATAGTAAATACATTTATGTGTGACAAAATAGGATAGTATCATTATATTTTCAGGTATATTTATGACAGCATTTTGGTAAAAATTTTGATTCTGTCTCTAGTTATTATAATGATTGCCTAGCATTTTAATATGTACATGTACTATATTTATGAAATCAATAAGGATGAACCTTATTATTTTGGGGAATTTTTGCTTTACTACTATGAAATGAACAATATAAAGTACTTATATATCTTTATATTACATACACTTGTAAAATTATTTTTCCTGCTTTTAAATCTGAAATTTTTACTCTGTAATTATTCATTAATATTTATCTGTACTTTGTGCTAGTAGTAATTTTGTTTAAGAAAATGATCGCCCATACCATGTTTATGTTTATTTTAAAGCTTTTACTCATTATGAGTGTGTGTGTGTACCACTAAAGTATCACTTTTTTTGAAATACTAAATTGTCTTGATATTTTCTATGGGGTAGATTAGAAAATTTGTTTCTAATGAGTTCTCCCCACATTGAAAAATATGAGTTTCCTCCCTACTTCCCCATATTCTCCTATCTTATTCAATACAATTCTGTAGTTTTTTTTTTATGTAAACCTTGCATATTTCTTGACAAATTCATCCTCACAAGCACTATGTAGTTTTTAAACATGTACTCCAGTATTTTAGATTTTTATGAATACTCTGAATGGGAAATTTTACATTCAATTTGTCATTTTTAGCTAAGTGAACAAATGTCAAACAAACATCTCAGGAAAAATATCACTATTTAGCCTTACCATTCATGCTACCATTTCGAGTTCAGTCTAGTGAGATGCCCTTGATGCCACAAATATTACTGATATCTCCCCAACACACACACACACACATACACACACACACACACACACACACACACACACATAATTGTGCATTTCTTTCAGGAAGTATATTATTAATCAACTTAAAGACATACAAATATGACTTCTTAATTTTCAGTGTTCTAATCTGTCCTAAACAACTAGCAAGCCTTGCCATTTAGAACATTGTCATAATGTTCCTTGCATTCCCTTTAAATTTATGTACTAAAATACAGCTTTGAATTTATTGTATTTGTAGGCGTTGTCCCATCTCTATCCCTCATGTGGTAAACTCACTGGAAATAAGAACTATGGATATAGTTATTATGTTTCTCACTCTGTGTGATGTCTACATATATTAGCAATGACTTAGAGGACCATCGATTTACTTACAAATTATAAGGAGGAGATAACATATGCTAAAGTAGTTCCAATCAGAAAAATAAATGAGTGTATCTGACACTCCATAAAAATACATTCTTGCCTAGTTCCTCTATACTAATAGCTTGAAAATTCAACATTAAATCTGAACTGGCTTGTGTCCTGAGACCTGGTGCCTTAAAAATGGTGCCATAAAATCTCTCCCATCACAGTAGTCTAAGGCAATCATTGTTAGACCATCTTTATCACCATGACTTGCCAGTTTGATTTATTGATCTGTTTTGATGGCCATGTTGGTCTCTTTAGCTCATGATTTCTAGAACATAGCACAAAATATATTACTGAAGAAAACCCAGCATCCGTTTCAGGAGATTTATCCCTGTTCCCTTTCCCTCCCTCCTTCCCATGCCCCCTGATCCCCCTCCTATCCCATACCTCGCCACTCCACAGAGAGGGTGATGCCTTTCAGGAGCGTTCATCAAAATCTGTCAAGTCATTTGGAGTAGGGTCTAGGACCTCCCCCCCCCCCCCCCCCCGCCACTAGGCTAAACAAGTATACCTCTATGGGCAATGTGCTCCCAAAGTCCTTTGATGCACCAGGCATACATCCTGGTTCCACTGTCAGAGGTCCCTTAGACTGCCCAGACCTTCTAGCTGAGAACCACTTTCAGAGGGTCTGAGTTGGTACAATTCTGGTTTCCTAGCTATGAGTCTGGAGGTCCATGAGCTCCCCCTTGTTTAGGTCAGCTGTCTTTGTGGGTCTCTATAGCCTGGTCTTGACCACTTTTCTTATCACTCCTCCCTCTCTGCAACTGGATTCCAGGAGTTCAGCTCAGTGTTTGGCAGTGTTTGGCTGTCTGCTTCTGTTTCCATCAGCTACTAGATGAGGGCTCTAGAATGGCATATAAGTTATTAATAAATCTCATTATCAGAGAAGGGCATTTATGGAGCCTTTCCACTATTGCTCAGATTGTTAGTTGGGGTCAGGTGACATTTCTATAGAGTCAGTTTTCTCTTTAAACATATAATGGCTCCCTCTATTATGGTATCTCTTCTTTTCGCTCTCATCTATTCGATCCCCCGACTTAATCTTCCTGGTCCCACATGTTCTCCTCTCCTCCCCTCCTCTTTCTCCTCACTCCCGCTCCACTCACTGCCCTCCCCACTCCCAATATGCTCAGGAGACCTTGTATGAATCTCTTAGGTTCCTCCTTGTATCCTAGTTTCTCTGGCAGTGTGAATTATAGGCTGGTGATCCCTTGCTTCATGTCTAAAATCCATATATGAGTGAGTACATATCATATTCCTCTATTTGTGACTGGGTTACCTTACTCAGGATGGTTTCTTCAAGTTCCATCTATTTGCCAACCAATTTCAAAATTCCATTGTTTTTTTTTTTTCTGCTGAGCAGTATTCCATTGTGTAAATGTGCCACATCTTCTTTATTAATTCTTCTATTGAGAGGCATCTAGATGGCTTCCAGGTTCTTGCTATTATAAATAATGTTGCTATGAACGTAGTTGAACAGATGTCTTTGTTGTATGGATATGGATCATTTGGATATATGCCTAAGAGTGGGATTGCAGGGTCCTGTGGTAGACTGATTCCCATTTTTCTGAAGAACCCCCATACTAATCTCCAAAATGGGTGTACAAGTTTGCACTCCCACCAGCAATGGAAGAGTGTTCTCCTTTCTCCACATCCTATCCAACATACGCTGTCATTGGCATTTCTAATTTTAGCCATTCTGACAGGTGTAAGGTGGTAGCTCAGCATTGTTTTGATTTGTAACTTTTCTTTTAGTTCAGTCAAATATACCTTTGAGAAAAGGTCAAGACTTAGAATTCATAGAAAGGCATTCTGTTTTGTTTTGTGCACACATTTTCCTTTAAAATATATGAAATAATTAGTTCCTTTTTACTAATTCCCTGTGAATTTCATAAAATACATTTTGATCTTATTTTTCCCCCTTTCTTCCTATAACTCCTTTCAGATCTACCCCAACTTCCTACATACCCCAACTTTCAGTCTTTGAGTCTTTTTTTTTTTTTTAATTGCCTTACAAGAAAACATTTTATTGCCATTATGTTGCGGGAATTGGGTCTATCCACTGGAGTGTAGCCAACCTGCTGCAACTACACCTTTAAAGAAAAGTAATTCTTCCAGGTAAAATCTTCAAGTTAATAGCTCCTCTGTCAGCAGTGGGGGCTCATAATCACCTCCACTCTCCATGTCAGAATGTTGAATACCTTGATACTACCCAGGTTTAATGCAGGCAACCACAGCTACTGTTGAGCTTATGATCACAGTGGGCTTGCTTTGGTCCAGTTCTTCTCAGTTTTTGATTCATAAAATCTCCCTTCCACTTCTGCAATGGTCCCTCAGCCTTTAGGCGAGGTGATACAGGTGTCTTTTGTGTGACTGGGCACTCCATTTTCACTATTTTCTGTATTTTGACCAGTTGTGAATTTCTTCACTAACCACTGTCACTGCACAAAGAAACTTCTTTGATTATAAGGGCCACAATAATCTTAAAGTACAGAGAAATCAATTTAGAAGGCAGTTTTATACTATGTTCCTTTACATAATAATAATAACAATAACAATAATAATAGGTTTACCCTTGTACCAGTGAGCTCCACAACTAGAAGTTCACACACATCCATGTTTGCAATAATATGCTTGTATTTTCTCTGTGAGGTGGGCCTTGATCCCATTCAGAAAGTGATTGGTTGCCTTTGTATCATTCATGCCACTATTGTATTCATAATCATATCTTGTCATGCAGATCATTGTTCAAGTTCTCATGGCTCACATTTTGGTGTGACTTTCTAATGTGTGTATGTACACACATCTACTACACATACAATAACTCATGCAATATTGTAAACAAAGGAAAAATTATATATGCATTTTGGAGTACATGTAGTTTGTACTATAATGGCAATGTTCAAATATTTCTGTTAAAGCTTGCCTTCATTTATATGATTGGCTGAATATGTTCATTATTACATTTCTACAGTTTGTTACACCAGAATTTTATTATTTACTCATTATTAAATCATAATAGTTAAACCTAATATTTTTATACAATCCAGCACTCATGTTAGCTCTGTTCTTTGATTCAGTTGACAATTTTGTCTGCAATTTCAGTACACTAAGTTTAGCAATGAATGATATTTGCCTATAGATTAGAAACCATAGCTATCAATTGCAAATCGATTTTTAAAGAATTCTCTATCATTTATCTCCTCTGGAATGCAGCCAAAGCAGTCTATACTTTGTATTCCAATCTGCTTTGTACTTAATCATGAAGTTGTATGCCCTAGTAAGGTATGGATGATTTTGATATGGTTAATGTTTTGATTATTACAGTAATTGATATCAATAAATTTTATCTCACTAAACAAATATCATCAATGCTTTTTAGCCATGCTTCATAAACCAGTACCACTTTGTTTCCTTGACTGTTCTAACCATGTGCAGGTTGAGCTCAAATGGAATCTGACTCATAGTAGTTACATAAGAAATGAATTAAATTAATGTTAGAATAACCTGTAATCTCTTTCATTAGTGCTGCTTGTGCTCAGGAAGTTATGGTACAACCAAATTATAGTTTTATTTGGATGTCATCATCACTGCATCCAACTAGCAATTTTTACTCTAGGATGTTTCAGTTCCCTTTGGAAATTTGCTTTAATAGCCTTTGTCCTGTATTAACTCAGCATTTCTTTACTGATGTAAGAATCTGGGTGTCGGTAAGGATGACAGTTGTGTATCAGGAACCTTAGAAGTATCAGGGATGCTTTTCATGGTTGGCCAGCAGATGCAACTGGATGTTTTAGTCAATAGCATTCCTTTCTGAAGCTTGCACATAGACGTTATCACTGAGATTAAAAAAGAAACTAAAACTCAGACCTAACAGAAGCACCCAATTCTACATAGAATGTGGTTTAATAGGTCTTAACAGTGAATAAATAAATATACCTTAATATATCAGATGTAAAAACAATAAACTATTTCATCCCAAACTTCTTTGACGTTTCTTTCTTTCTTTCTTTGGTATTGGTGTTGTTGTTGTTTTGTTTTGAGACAGGGTCTCACTATGTAGCTCTCTAGCTGTCTTTCACTATGTAGACCAAGCTGGCCTAAAACTCATAGAGATCCTCCTTCCTCTGCCTCCAGAGTTCTGGGATTAAAGGCATGTACCAACCACTATGTTCCATTTCTTTGAAGTTTCTTTTTAAAATATTGAGTATTTTTGAAATTGGCCAATTTCTTTTAAAGAATGGAATGTAACACAATTTATATTATACTGCAGGACTAGAATTAAATACATTTTGTGGTTACTTCTACAACTATTAGAAGTACATTTTGTTTCTCAAAACTATTAAAGGCAGATAAAATTTTGACAAATGGATGCTTTTTCTTTGATGTTCTAATAAACATTGTTAACAGTGCATTGCCCTTTAGTAGTTTGGCTAAAGAATTTTGTCTCAGCCATGTACTAGCTATGCAACACTGTTCAAATTAATTAACTTATTAGTCTAGCAGTCTTCTCACCAGTTGTATGAGAACAAGGATGGTGTGAATTTCAAAAGATGATTTCCCAATATAAATACTTTAATATGCATACTAGACTTATTAATATTTCTGTATATCTATAAATAGTAACCATTAAAATATAACACACAGCCAGGCTTGGTGCATTTGCCTTCAATTCCAGGACTTGGAAAGCAGTGGCAGATGGATCTCTGAGAGTTAAACACCAGTCAGTCTATATATTGATTTCCATTTTGAGACTTCCTCAAACAAAACAAAACCAAAACCCCCAAATATGATACACATTAAACTTGCATGACTCCATAAGAATATCAAAACACACCTGACCTCCACTTTCATATATAGGCAACAAATGAAGGCAGCCATACCCTGAGAAGTACATGGACATTAATGATCAAAGGAGCCATTCCATAGAGAGATTCTAGAGTTAGAGCCAAAAACCTACATTCTAAATTTATCCTACCTTCTCACTAGTTTGTGACCTTGGGCCAATCTTTCATTTTTCTTTCTTGGAGTCCTGGTTCTGTTTCTATGGGTGCATAAAAAAATTAGATTAATATGCTATACCAGCTCAGATAAAAAAAAGAATAAAAAATAAAAATACTGCATTGATTTAAATTTTTAAATTATCATTCATTCTTGGGCAGAACTAGGAAGACAAGTGATTTGTTATTTAGGATAAAAGGGGAGATAATAAAAGGTGTTATGCTGTCCATTAGAGAATCAGCTTTTTCCTCCTAGATATTTTGTGATTGTTTTGTAGCAGAGCTTTGTTGATGCCACAAAGCTTTAGCTGGCTAATCCTACCAAGGCATTCCATTTGCAGGAGTCTGCAGGAGATTTGTTAGGTGCTAATATTTCCATATGCTAATATCAGTTCATATGTCTGAAGGAAACTCATTGAATAGGTGAAATGTAAAAGAGGGCACTGACTCTCCTTTTGGCTCTTTGTAAGGTACATTTGTTCCCAATCATTTGTCTAACCTTAAACGTATGATAACACCTAAGGGGCTTTAAAATACCCATCAGGATACAAGAGCTTCGTCTTCAAAAGACAGAGTTCCATGAGTCATGTACAGAAAATGATGTGCCCCTGCCCCCAACATTTTCTAAAAAAAAAAAAAAAAAAGCATAGGACTTTACTCAAAAATGTGAAGGTTCCCTGACACAGTATTATGGCTTATAACTTTGATGTCAGAGGAAAAATAAAAGAACTGACTACTCGGTGTATGGTAGAGCTGGAAAGGAATGACTGTCCTTTCTGATTCATATGGAAATTGTTGCCAAGGTCACTTTCACAGCATGAAAAATAGTAAGGTAGAATCCAGCATTTCAGGAGACATGGCCCTTTCTAATAACAGAGTGTGATTTACTCTTTGCTTAGGCAGTTAGGACTCTGACATTGCCATGTTTCTCAGAATACAACCTCAGTAACATGAAATAAAGATGGTCTTTCACCTGGTGTTAGGACCACCACTTTTTGAGCATTATTGAATTTCACCGCTGTTCTTTCCTTCTTGGTTATATGCACATACAACAAGAATATTAATGCTAATTTTTTCCAGAGTAATAGATGATTTCATTAACTGCTTCTGTCTTTTGTCCTCTAAAATGCCAAGTCCCTTCTTCCCTGTTTGTTTTATTTTACATAATGACCACAGGTCCTTCTCCCTCCCATTCTCCCATGCCCTCCACTGACCCCCCCCCCATCCCATTCATTTGGGATAGGGCCTAGGCTCTCCATGGTGTCTCTAGGCTAAGGGAGTATCCCTCCATGGGGGAATGGGCTCCCAAAGTCTGTTAGTAACTAGGGATACATCCTGGTTCCACTGTCAGAGGTCCCTTAGACTGTCCAGGCCTCCTAACAGAGACCCACATTCAGCGGTTCTGGGTCGGTCCTATTCTGGTCTCTAAGCTGTCAGTCTGTGGTCCATGAGTTCCCCCTTGTTTGGGTCAACTGTTTCTGTGGGTTTCTCCAGCCTGGTCTTGACCCCTTTGCTCATCACTCCTCCTTCTATGCAACTGGAGTTCAGCTCAGTGTTTAGCTGTGTGTGTCTGCTTCTGCTTCCATCAGCTACTTGATGAAGGCTCTAGGATGGCATAAAAGGTAGACATCAATCTCTTTATAGGGAAGGTCATTTAAGGCAGCCTCTTCACTATTGCTTAGATTGTTAGTTGGGGTCATCCTTGTAGATCTCTAGACATTTCCCTAGTGCCAGATTTCTCTTTAAACCTATAATGGCTCTCTCTATTATGGTGTCTCTTTTCTTGCTCTCCTGTATTTTCCCCCTGACTCAATCTTCCTGCTCCCTCATTTCTTCCTCCCACCTCCTCTTCTCTCCTTCTCTTTCTCCCATCTCCATCTGCCCTAACATGCCCTTCTGTAGGGTACCATGCATGACTCTCTTAGGATCCTTTTTGTTTCCTAGCTTCTCTGGAGGTGTGAATTGTAATGCTTTTTAAAAACCACAGTTGATCATTTTGAAAGCAACTTCACATATCTGTCTCACCAACCATCTCTGAGAGGTAAACCCATGTTTTCCTACATTTCCCCATCCCTTCTACCCTCATCTTAAGAAGTTAATTTTATGGAGTTAAGTGTCTTGTTATTACATAGATCATATGGTTACTGTTGTACGAAACTGTTCTACAAGTTATACTTCATTCAGTTCAGGTGGGCCTGCTCATCAGTGGTTGTTATAGCTAGGCTGATTGACTGTTGATATTTCTTAAGAAAAGAAGGTACAGGTAGGGTCACAAGACTCAAATCATCTCTTCCAACAAGTTGTATACATATAACCTTTAGTTCGTGGGGAAGAGATATAATATATAGATAGGAAAATACTATTGGAGGGAACTCCTTCAATATGACTATGGGAAAGCCATTATTCTTGCTAAGTTAAGACTTTCTAAAGAGGCTTTTTAGCAAAGAGCATCCATACACCTGTAACATCTCACTTGTGTTCTGTAAGTAAGCCTAGTACATATCTTAATTCATGGAATAGATTTTGGTGAAATCACACCTCAGTTTATTTTTGGGACCTTCAGATGTAGATTTGTTTACATACAACTTCCCAAGGGAAAACATTTTAGCAATAGTTACAAATTAGTTAAATTTGAAGTACAACTCTTGGTTTTCAAGCTCAAGCCTAGTGCTGTACCTATTGATTGAGGAAGGAGGTTATAAGAAGTATAGCCAATTTTGTTTATTAAGTATTGAGAAAGTGACAGAAAAAGTTTTTTGAGAACATTGATTAGGTAGTTGGAGTCAGTTTCAACTCATTATTTTAGAGAGCTGCTAAACCTGTTAGTTATTCCCAAAGGGGCTACTGGAACTTGCTAAGCATCATTTCATTTTATTGCCTTTGTTATTGGAGAACCCAGTAAAACCAACAATTCTCCACTCCATCTCCTTTATCCATATGAGATTTGTCTAGGTTCAAAAAATTGACACATTTAATCAGGCATCATAAATCTTAGATGTTCTTAGTCACAGCCAACAAAGAAGACCCCCTCAGACAAGCCTAAAATTCAGTAAATATGATTTGTTATAACTGTTTCCTAAAGCAATGTATTGAGGCATCTATTGACTTCTTAGCAAGGTTTATTGACCCTTGAGGTCTAATGTGGCAAGCTGTGATGAGGCGCTTAGCTGTACTTCTTTCCCATCCCTTTCATGGAAACAAATATGGTTTACCCATACTTCTGGATAATACACATGCACATATGCATGCTTACATACATATACATGCACATACATAAATGCACACACACATGCATACACCAATACACACGTATCACATACACACACAGATACATGAACACACACACAGATATACCAATGCATGTGTACAAATACATGCACACATACATGCACACATGTGCACACAAAAATCACACACATGCATACACATATTCACACACCATCACACATGTATACATAAAACACACACATGTACACACACATACAGACACACCAACACATATGCACAAACACATGCACATATATACACATGCCATTACTCACATATCACACACATGCACCCATACATAAATGCACACACATATGCACATAGCTGTTTGTGGTTACCAGGGGTCCGTAAAGTCATGGGATACATGGACACTTGTAAACAACTTTTTACCTGATGACAGTATTTATATACTCTCAAGGACTTGTGCATTTAAAAAGCTACATAATATCTGAACCCTGGTGTCCTGAATTGTAAAATGAGGTAAATCTCCCTTGGAATTGTTTGAAGTTTAAAAATTAAATATGCATAGCTCATGTGATATGTCTGTCTGCAGAAAACATTGAAAACCAGATATATATACATATATGAATATTACTAGTCCATGTGAAATGTAGAAAAGATACTGTATTGTGTCAGCATCACTCCCTAATAAAGGTTCAGAGGAAGAAGATGAGATATAATCATCAAATAACTCTCTTGAGAATTGAATATAGTTAAATAAGTAATAGGATATTTCATTTTGTAGCTCATGAAGATGTATGAGTTAGTAAGGCATACAAACATGTTAGCAAAGGAAAAGACATTTTTCAGTTTATCAAGAGCTAATCCCTCAGTGCTATGAGGGCAGCATCAAGAATCACTTAGATAAATATTGAAGGTTATAGGTGACATAAAACAAATCCATTGTCATCCAACTCATGTAGCCATGGTTCTTGAAACACCTTTAGAGGCAGGCTCAAAAATACTTTGCATTCATGAACATTCTCCTGGCTAATTAAAAGATGTAGTTATTTCCTCTTTAAGGTGAGACCACTGTTACCCACTTACCCCAAATGTCTCTGTTTCCTTTGACAATATATTATCCTAAAGGTAAATAGATATGGTCAATTTTACATTGCATTTTAATGTGATATCAGCATTGGTTTAAAGAAGAAAAACCAACATTGAGAATGAGCACTGCAAAATAACACATTTATGGTATTACTGATTAGATCCCACTAAAAGTCAAATGTATTTTCTGTTTCATATTGCCCTTGCTTCTCTTATTGCAAAATAGTTTAGACTTAGGTGCTTTATCATGAGACTCATGGACTAAAAGCAAACTATAAATTTTATCTCGGCTCACCTTTGATCTCTTTAAATCATTTTTCATCATCTTAAATGGGGATAGAATATTTTACCTTTGTATGTTTCCATAAAAAATAACTCTCAGATTTTTTTTCAGGATTTAGTTTTGTTCCTTTAATTTTCATTTCGTTTAAAATTTCTAAAAGTCTAAATGACTTTGATGGAACTTACATACAGCAAAATTCTTTAAAAATAATGAACTTCTGAAAAATAAAAATCTTTTTTTTTTTTAGTGTCTTTGTTGTTTCCTAAAATCCTTCACATATCACTGACTTCCTGCAACAGGAAGATGGCATGGCCCTCTTAAGAAGAGAAGGATGCTCAAAAGGCTATGAACCTAGAGCCAAACACCATAAAGTCTCTATAAATTTATGTGTCTGTTTTTGAAAAGCACCTTCTTGCTCAGGCAAGGGTGATGCATGGCATGGTATTGCTAAGCAAAGCCAATTTGAATCACAAGATAAAAGAGTGAATGTAACAAACAGGTGCTTCATGAGTTCTGAGTATATAAGTGTGCATGGATTGATTTCTATTCTCTTTCCACACTATTATCCCTTCAGCTGTGGCTCATGATATCCAGAAGGGTACCTCTGATCCAGCTATTTGTCTTTTTGCTAGCTTGTGCCAGCGCAGAGCACTTTTCACAGTGGAGCCATCCAAGCATATCCTTTCTCTACAGCCATTGAGATGGTCTCTGCAGTATCTTCATTACCACTTCATGAACTCTGCCCTGGAGCTTCTTTCCATTGTTTGTTAACCTTATAAAACTCAAAGGACATTGCTATGGTGTTGATGTTTAAGAAACTGTCATGATTGCTTTCTGTGGGAACTTGTTTTGAGCTAATGAGTTTCAATTTGAAGTGAAATCTAATACTACCTTCAAGTGTTGTAAAGTGCTACAGGTACTCGTGTAGCTTGTGCTGCAGGTATGATGATGGGTTTCTGATTTCATTCATGAATGGCCACTAGTGATAGATCTTTTCCTGCATTAGCAAATGATGTATGTGCTTTATGGTGTCTTCTCAATGCAACCACAAGCTTTATTGTCCTTTTCATTATTCTTCATGAAGCAAAACCTCCCAGCTCAATGGGCAGATACAGTGAGAGGAACTCATGGAAGGATTATCACATACATGATACATTATTCACACATGTGCAGAAGCTCTCTGTAACAAGCATCATTATGTGGTCAGACCACATTGCCTCTTCTGAGCTGCTTATGACACTCTCATGGATAGTGACATAGTTTTAGACTTCCAGTTTAAACAGTTAAATGAGCTTTCTACTATGTTAGGGAAACTTAGGAGATTTCAATCTATCATTTGACACATTTGAGCTCAGTCCTTTTTTGATTTTGAAAATTGAAATTATTTAGAGAATAAACAATTGATGTTTATAACATCAATAGAAATATTGATATTTATTGTAGGCTTTTAAAAATAATTTTTAAATTTCATTTGCATCCTAACCACAGTTCTTCCTCTCACTCCTTCTCTCACCTTCCTTTGCCTCCCCCCCACATCCCACCCTCAGCCCACTCCTCTTCAAGGGTTAGAGCTCCCATGAGGAGTCAAGAAAGTCTGGCAGAAGAGGTTGGGGTAGGGTCAAGCCCCTTTCCCATGTCCTAAGGCTGAGCATGGCATTCCACCATAGGGAGAGGGGCTCAATAAGCTAATAAGATCAGTCTTGAAAACATTCCTTTCACATTACTTATGGCAACAAGGGCTGGAAATGTCTACATTGGCCAAAATTTGTAGGAGAAGCCATCTTGTAAAGCTTCATTAAGAATGGGCATCCCTTGATAATTCACTCTGAGACTCACTTTTTTCCTATTCTCAGAAATTACAAGAAAGTACTGCTTTTGTCTCCTCAAACAGTTCTTCCAGTTCATACTTTTAATTTTGTATAGCCTTTCAAAAATAATTGTGAGGAAAATTTAACCAAATTATTTTTGGTTTTATTTTTGTCATCTGTGAGTTGTTTTTATTAAACTTTCTTTTGATTCATGTGTGTGTGTGTGTGTGTGTGTGTGTGTGTGTGTGTGTGTGTGTGTTTCTGGACTTGGATAGAGAGTTTGTTAGACATAGGTTCTTTAGAGTGAGTCAGTTTGTAAATCTGCCAGTGTCTGAGCATCAGGAGTACACAACATGATAAGGACTGTGGACATTTGAATTGCCACCATTCCCATCTATTTACCACCACACTTAAAAGATGCCTGAAGTTAATCCTCCCTCAGTTTTTACTTAGATCATAATGAGAGTCATCTTCACAGGTGTGCATTCCTGAATAACCTCAATAGATTACAGTTGGATTAATTGATAAAAACAAAGATACCCACATACTTATAAGCCAATTTTATCCTTCTATATTGAGCTCAACATTTCTTTGCTGCATGAAATTATTTTTAGAGAAAATCTGAAACTTGAGCTAAGTACAACTCAAATGCATGCTATCAAAGAAAGCCTCCCACAATAGCAAAGGTGATGGTAATATTTCTTCAAAGATTGTATCTGAGATATTTCCTGATGTCCACCAGTACAACCACCAAAAATGAAAATATATGAGTGGGAATTTTATTCCTTCAAAAAAAAAAAAAAAAAAAAAAGCAGAAGTGTGCAGAAAGGTCTGTAAATTAATATATACAAACCAATGGAATTTTTCTCATTCTTTGAGAATAACTTTGTTTCCATCCTTCTTGCTGTCCCTTAGGCTATCACAGCAACCACTATACCTTGTTATGTCATTGTTCACACATGTATTGAACATAGCAATTTGGGAACAAAATAAACTTGCAGTTTCTCATTGTGAATCTTTGATGACCTGTGTTGAACATAGGAAGAAGAAATTCTGGTGAATAGAATGCTTGCATGATTACATTAAAACTTTCTAAAGATAAATGTGACTCATTTGATTAATTTGCACATCCTATTACAATCATGTATTTAGGGTAGTACCCAGGCTGTTCAAACAACATAAAGAAAGTGACACATTTTACTGGAGTTGTTCACTTACAGGTTGAAGATTTTTGGTCCTCTATTAAATGCTCATCTCTGGGGAGTCTCATTTCTTTAATTATATTCATACAGGGGTAGATGTGATTGCATGCAGCTAGTGTGAGGAATCGTGTGTTCTTAAAAGTAATGGGGTGTGTCGTAGTTACAAGAAGTATAAAATTAAGGTAATCACTGTCGTAGTTACTTATAAAGGAATGCATTTAATTGCTGACTTGCTTACAGTTCTAGAGAATGAGTCCCTGACCATCACAGCAAGCAGCATGGTAGAAGGCAGGCAGGCATTGCACCAGAACAACAGTTAAGAGCTGCTTTTCTATAAGTCAGAAGGGGAGAATTGAGCCAGACTGGGCCTGCCAAGGACTTTTGAAACCCCAAAGTACATATTTTCCCATCACAAGACCATACTCCCTAATCCTTCTTAAACAGTCCAGCAACTAGGGACCAAGTTTTTAAATGTGAGCCTTCAGAGGCCATTCTCAATCAAATCCAACATACTGACCTAAGATCAAGGTTCATTCATGTAGTTACCCCCATCTGGTGAGCGAGTATGATACTAAAACCTAAATTCTGAATTTTTTGTGACCAGTAAATGAAAGGATCCAATAAAGCCGATAGTCCTCATATTTGATCAAAGTAGTTACACTTCCTTAACAATGTAGAAGTCATTAGCTGGACATATGGCTCCGTGCATCACAATATGTAATTGTTCATTTATATCCCACCCACCTGTTCCCAAATACCCATTAGCCCCTTCCCAAAAAATTGACTTGAAGGCTTAATATTACTTGCAAATGCTCAGTCAATAGCTTAGGCTTATTACTAGCTAACACACTCAAATTAATCCATATTTCTATCTATACTTTGCCATGTGGCATATGGCTTGTTACATCACTCTTTACACATTCTGCTTGTTCAAGAGCTGGCTGGTTTCTTCTACTCACTTACCCTTCTCCTTCCCTTCATCCTTAGTTTGGTGACTCTGCCTATACTTCTTGCCTAACTACTGCACAATAAGCATTTTATTAAACCAATTGAAGTGACAAAGCTTTGCAATATACAAGAGGATTATTCTGCAGCAAGAATATCTGTGGCCTAAGCCCCTCATAGAAAAGATGAACATGGTCACATGTGTGCTTATAACCCCAGCACTGGAGGTGGAAAGAACAGGATCCCAGGAACTCACAGGATGTCCTAGTTTAAATAGTGTCAGCATTAGTGACAGGCCTGTCTCAAGTACATAATGCAAAAAGTGACAAAGCAGTCACTCAGTGTTCTCTTCTTGCCTTCACATGTGCAGGTAGGCATGTGTATTAGAACACATGTAGACATGGGGACACACACACACACACACACACACACACACACACAGAGAGAGAGAGAGAGAGAGAGAGAGAGAGAGAGAGAGAGAGGAGGGAGAGAGAGAGCTTCATTATGTCATAGTACATATAAATTTACTGGGAAATTTGAAGAGGAGGGTAAGAGATGAAGTAGGAATATTCATGCTGACTAGACTAATAAATGTCCAATCAAGACTTATAGGTTTGAAAGTAGCCTTTCAAAGTCCTAGTCACTTTCTCTAGCAGCTGCCTTGTGACAAAGCCCCATGAAGCAGCAAGAAAAGCTGCTGTCGAAGTTGATTTGACTTCAGATCACCGGGTTAAAGGTACCCTTCCCTCACCCTCCTTTGTACCACTGCATGCTGGGTGAGTTTTGCTTCTACATATATTCTCTGTTATCTATTTTAGTTTGTTTTTGTATATTGAGAGAGGGAATCTCCACAAAGCCCTGGAATCACTCTGTAGATTAAGCTGACATAGAATGCACAAAAATCCACCTGCCACTGCCTCCAGAGTGCTAGGATCAAAGGTGTGAGCCACCACACCCAGCAATCTTTAATGTATGTTGCTCACTCTATGGATCAAAACAAGTTCAGTTCATTATCTATTTCATACCTTGTGTAGCTATTTGACAATTACATTCTTGTCTTCTTTTTATTTTCTTTCTTTTCTGCTTTCATTTTTAAAATTAATTCACTAATTAATTTTATAACCAGGTTGTACCATCCTGTTCTCTCAGTCCCTCCCCCAATACCCTCTTCTGTCCCCACCCCCAAAACCAACCCTCCTTCATTTCTGTTCAGGAAAGGGTAGACTTCCCATGTATATCAATGAAACATGGAATGTCAAGTTTCAATAAGAATAAGTACCTCTCCATGTATCAGGCTGGGCAAGGTCACCCAGTATGAGGATTAGGGTCCCAAAAGCCAGTAAACATGCCAGAGACAGCCCCTGCTGTCACTGTTAGGAGTCCAACAAGAGCACCAAGAAACACAGCTATAACATATAAGCAGAAGGCCCAAGTCAGTCCTATGCAGACCCCCTGATCGTCAGTTCAGTCTCTGTGATGCTCAGTTGATTCTGTGGGTTTCTTGTGGTGTTGTTGATCCCTGTGGCTCCTACAATCTTTTATCGCCCTCTTCTGCAGGAATCTCTGAATTCTGCCTAATGTTTGGACATGTGTCTGCATATGTTTCCATCAGTTTCTGGATGAAGCCTCTAGATGACAACTGGACTAGGCATTGATATATATGAGTATAGCAGAATATTGTTAGACAACATTACACTGATATTTTTTCCTCTAGTCATGTTTGGTTCTATCCTAGGTCTCTAGGTCATCCAGCCTGTAAGTCCTGTAGGGCTTTCTCTCCTGTCATGGGTTTTAGTTAGAGCAGTCATTGATGGTTCACTCCCTTAATTTCTAGGCCACCATTATCCCACCACATCCCATAGGCAGGGAAGATTGTATGTGTATGGGTTAGTGTACTAATCCCTTCACTTGAAGTTTTGCTTGGTCACAGGAGATGGCCAGTTCAGGCTACATGTCCATGACTGCCAGGAATCTTAGCTGATGTCATCTGTAGATTCCTGAAAGATTCCCTTGTACCAGGTTTTTACCCTTTTCCAGTAGCCTGTTTCAGTACTCTCCCACTCCACACCCTCTTTACCCGATTGTTCATGTTCTCTTTCCCACCTTCCCACAGTCCACTTGTGAAATCTTCTATTTCTTCATTCCAGGAAGATCCCGTCATCCCCCACTCCATGAACCTGCCTTGTTACCCAGTCTCCCTTGGTCTGTGGATTGTAGCATAATTATCTTTTATTTTACAGATAATAGCCACTTATTAGTGAGTGCATGCCATGTTTGTCTTTATGGGTATAGGTTACCTCACACAGGATAATATTTTGTTTTTAATTCTGTCACATTTATTTGCAAATTTCTTGATGTTGTTGTTCACAACAGCTGAGTAATACTCTATTGTATATACGTGCCACATTTTATTTATCCATTCTTTTGTTGAAGGACATCTAGATTGCTTCTAGGTTCTGCCTATTACAAATACAGCTGCTATGAACATAGTTAGGCAAGAGTCCACGTGGAATGATTGAGCATCTTTGAGTATATGCTTAAGAGTAGTATGTTGCAGAAGGGTTCTTCCTACCAACCTGGTCCTGTAGCTTCATCAGCCCCAAATAAACACACAGACATTATATTAATTATGAAACTGTTGGCTGGTGACGTGGGTTTCTTATTGACTAGAGATAGCTACGAATCTATATATTTCTATGAGAGCTTATCGTACTGGAGAATACCTGACTCATGTCCTCTCTTCCCAGCTTCATATTGAGATTCCTTTCTGCCTACAATTCCCAGAAAACTCTTCGTCTGGTAGCCCCGCCTATCCTTCCTGCCTGGCCACTAGCCAAACAGTGATGTATTCATTAACCAATAAGAGAAACATAAAGAAAACATCCCAATCAGTGGTGTAGCTGGGTCTGTTTAATGAGAAGCTGCCACATTGATTTCTAAAGTGGCTATACAAGTTTGCAATCCCACCAGTAAGTGAGTAGTGTTCTACTTGCTCCACATCCTCGACAGCATAAGTTGTGGCTTGTGTTATTGATCTTAGCCATTCTGACAGGAGTAAGATGGTATCTCAGAGTCGTTTTGATTTGCATCACCCTGATGGCTAAGGATGGTAAACACTTCTTTAATTGTTTCTATGCTTTTTGAGATTATTCTGTTGAGAATTCTTTGTTTAGGTCTGCACCCCATTTTAAAATTGAATAATTTCATTATTTAATGTCTAGTTTCTTGAGTTCTTTATATAATTTTGAGGTCATTCCTCTGTCAGATGTGGGGTTGATAAAGACCTTTCCCCATTCAGTAGGCTGTTGTTGTGTCCTATTGATGGTGTCCTTTGCCTTATAAAAGCTTTTTAGTTTCATGTGGCCCTATTTATTAATCATTGAACTTAGTGTTTGTGCAATTGGTGTTTTTGATTCAAGAAATTTTCTCCTTTGCCAATGTGTTCAAGGCTATTTCCCACTTCTAGCAAGTTAAGTGTTTGTGCATTTATCGGGAGGTCTTTGATCCACTTGAACTTGAGTTTTGTGCAGAATAATAGATATCAATCTAATTGTATTTTTCTACATGCCAACATCTAGTTATACAAGCACCATTTGTTGAACTTGTTTTCTTAATTCTATTGTGTAATTTTGGCTTCTACATTAAAAAAAATCAAGTGTCTATAGATGTGTGGATTTACATCTGGGTTTTCAATTGTATTCCATTAAGCAGACTGTTTTGTGCCAATACCATACGGCATATGTTTTTTGTTTGTTTTTGTTGTTGTTTATTAATATACCTCCATGATAGTGCTTAAAACTAGGGATAGAGGGATTGTTATATTTCTGGAAGTTCTTTTAATGAACAAGATTATTTTTTTAGGTATTCTGGGTTTTTGTTTTTCCATATGAAGTTGACAATTGTTCTTTCAAGGTCTATTGGGATTTTAATGGAGATTACATTGATTCTCCTGTCCCCTGTCACCCTCCAATATGGTCTCAATTACTATGTAGTCTTACGTGAACCAAACTCTCTTTGTAGACCAGACTGTTCTTGAATAGATTTACCTGTCTGCCTCAGGAATCCTGGGCTTAAAGATGTGTGCCTCCATACCTACCCCATTCTCAACATATAGGAATTGATCTGAAAAAGTTTCAGTCATTGTAAGAATTCTTAAATTACATTTATTCTTAGCATAAAAAGGAGAAATACTTTTTATCAGTATTTCTACATTGGCTTCTAACCTTTACCTCTAAGTAGCTTAGTTAATACATTTGCATAGTAATTAAAAATCTGTGATGTTAAAGAATCTTAAACCCAAGGTGTAATTAATGGGATACATGAAGCATATTAGAATATAAACATTTTTTCCTCCTCTCAATTAACAAAAATATTAAGGGAAAAATAAAATCAGAAAATTTTCAGTAAACTTAAGTTTCTCAAAGCTATCCTTAAATACAATGATCCACCCATTTATTTTTCCAAAGTAAAATAAAAATATGTGTTACCATTTTTCCCTGGGTAAAAAAAGAAAACATTTTTTTTCCAAAAATAGGCCCATATTTTGATCAGCAAAAGAGCTCGTTTTACTTTAAAATTTTAAAAGTGTTTTGCTTTTCTTTTTTTTGCTTATATTTAATCAAAGTGTTTCAGAGACACTTCAGAGAAACCAGCAGATTTTCACATCGAAATCACCAGGATAATATTTATATAAAAATTACTTTAGATGCTGAGCTCATTTTCTGCAATAGAGTCCCTTCCCGACCTCTCTATGTCATGTTTCTGGTGAGCTCTGTAGCAGCTTAAATTAACTGTCCTTCATGTGTATGTCCACTTCCATTGACAAATACTGATAAGTGATGCTATGACTGCTCCTTAATGAGCACTTGCTCTGATAAGGTCTTGGGATGGCATGCATTTCCATTTAAAAATAATGAACAATTCTGATACAAAACCCTGAGATTAGAAGACCAACACAGTCTTCTAAGTTAATGCACATCCTAAACAGAGGACGTTTGACTCAAATGATAGTGTTAGGGTGACTGGAATTCAGGTTTCTGTGTTGATACTAAACATGCGTGAGATGTCTAGGTAACTCAGAGGAGCACAGAGTATAAAAGGCAGTGAGTCTTCCATGATTGTGTCCTATGGTGGATATTTAGTACTCAGTACATTTCCCTTAACTGTGTGTACATATATATGTGTGTGCATTTTTGTGGCTAGAAAGTACACAAGCCTCATTCTTGTTTTAATGTGTTCAACAGATGCACATTAACCATTTGCTCTAGTAAAAACACTATGTTAGGAAACAAATACATGAACAAGTAAGACCAGATGCTTTTTCTCCTGATGTTCATCCTAGTATAGGTCAATGACAATGACCAAGTCAACACACAAATAGGAATCTGACACAGAATCTTCACAGTTGTAAAGAAGACAGGTTCATGCATTAGAATACAACTTGGAGATGGGGAAATATTTCCAAAAAGTTGGCATTTCCAAATTACATGTAAGCTGGGCTGTAAAAGGTAGGAGAAGAGAATGGGGATGTGCGTTGACAGAGGTAAGGAAAGAGTGCAGCACACTGGTCAGAAACCAGCAAACACATTTGTAACCCTTGAGGCAAAAGTGTCAGCTGTTGAACACATCGCTGAGCTCCCCGGAGCTGCAATCATGAAATCCTGGAATGAAATTGCACTTAGCTGAGATTTCTGGCAGAATAAGAATGCAGCTCCACATAAAACATCTGTTTCCTCACCTCAAATGAAATATAGCCCCAAAATGCCTAACTCTGAAATGAATTTGGTTTGGGGAAAGCAACAAAAGAATTCACAAACAAATCTTTGCAACATTATAGGTCATATTCAGTCTCGTGGCATTTTTTTGTGGTGTGTGATTTCTTTGCAGTTCCCACTGATTGTCAGTTTTGAGTTTTAAAGATATTTGGGTATAGGAGACCAGAGATGCAAGATACTGAATTGATTGAAATCAATGCTTATTCAAGTTAAAGATATTTAGTTTTGAGATTCTAATATAATTTCATAATTTAACCTTTTTCCATTCCTCCTTCCAAATATTCCCATATATCTGTCTTTACTCTCTTTCAAACCCATAGCCTTTCTTTTTCATTGTTATTAGATACAAGCACGCGCGCACACACACACACACACACACACACACACACACACACACACACACACACATACACACACACACACACATACACACACACACACACACACACACACCACTTAAATATAACCTACTTAGTCTGTCTAATGTCGCTCATATGTATGTTTCAGGGTCAACCTTTTGAGATTAGATAAATAATTGGTTTGCTTTTCACTGAGGAATACAATTTCTCTTACTCTCAGCATTCCTTGGTTGCCTGTAGTCCTTTGTGTTGGTCTGAGCCCTTGTGGGTTTTTACTTATTCACTTTGGCATGTCTACAGGTGTCATCCTTATTAAATTTACAATGAAACACTTTTACAAATTTAAAGTGGAATTACCTTGTGTTGTCAATACCAGCCATGCATATGGGTTGAATTGTGTCATTCAAAGTGCATGAGCTGAAGTCCTGATTCTCACTACTTCAGACTGTGACCTTAATTAGAAATAATGTCTGTTCAAAAAGAACTAATCCAGTTAAAGGGAGGGGAGGCCTGTGATATTATATATCTTGAGTATAACTCCTAGAAGGAGCTGATGTGAAATGAGATTTGAGAAATACTTAGAAGGCATAGTCAGAAAGGAATGCATTTAATAAATGTGTGTGTAAATAAATGATGCAATTTGGTACTATGAATGGAGTTGTTGGGATGAATGTGCATTAAGTATAGAGCTGATTCTGAAAGGAGAGCTATTCACTCACTGAGGATGTCAGATAGGCATTTCTGATATTGTGATGAGTGAACTGCCTTACATCATGTAAAAGAAGCAGTGCCAGCACTTTGGGGGTACAAGAAGGCATGCAGATGATGTGTCAGGTATTAAAATTGAAGGTGATATTTATTCATGGACATATATGCCAATTGAAATTGGAGTATAATGTATACAGAACAAAGTCATTGTAGCAATTTAACTGTCATGTGCTTTGATGATGTAGGATTCTAAGTTGATTAAAATCAGTGCTTAATCAAGTTGATGATACATATTTATATTAAGCCTATGAGCACATGTATTTATTTCCTTACTTATTGATTGATGGCTAGGCTTAAAACACGGGGTTGTTTGTGATAAGCATACAGTGTGCCACTGAGCTAGAACCCGGGCTCTCGTAGATAAAACATGCTTTGAAGATGGTATTTTAATATTGGTTTCTCAGGTACATTAATCAGAGTAAATTTTATATGTAGGGTAATATTTATTTTTTGAAGGTAATTCAGAGTGAGAAAAATAAGAAAGAGGTAGTGCTCCATTTATGTAGTGTTGGCTCATTTCTTTATATAGCCATCTATAATGGAATTAAGTATTTCTAGTTTCAAATGGAGAAGCAGAGCATCTTCAAAGAGAAAATAGCTTAGAGGAAATTAAGTTGTTCTGGAAAATTAACTCCACTTTACTTACACAGCATTGAAGGTACGGATTGTCATGGCATATTTTTCTAACATTACCACTGTGCTTTGTTGTTCTGAAGTCACAGATGAAGATGACCATCTATGTGACATGTACAACTAATTAGTAATACACAGAGAGAGCACTTCAGCCTACACTTTTACAAAATGGTGTCAGGGCAAAATGCAGGGTATATAGACTTTTGTCTAGCCAGCTGCAGGCTACTTAATTGTATCTCCTTCATGACAACAATGGTATCTGCCTGTTGTCTCTTTGGAACTCACAGGACTTAATATTCCTTTCTGTATATATAATTTGAAATGATTTCCAACAGTCTTTTGTAATTTACCCTGAGTTGTTAAATTGAGAATTTGAGAGGAGGGCTTTGTGTAGAAGGACAGAGACTAAAACTGCTTTGGTGTCATAAAGTAGTAATGTAGTCAGACATTGTATGTTGTGGGTCAGAGAAATTGGTCTCTAATCACAGTCCCTAACACTCAAGCCTTATTAGAAAATTGGGGCAATATTGCAATACCTGTTAATTTATCTTCATTTATTTACCATTTATTTCCCCATCTGGACTGAAAATTTGTATCAGCATGAAACCTGTATCTAAGGTACCTAAATTACTTCTTGGAACGCCCTAAGTTCTTAATAAATATTGTGTGTAAAATATATATATATATATACCTTTACACTACACTAACTATAGAGTATGCACTTAGTGTTACAAAATATTCAAACTTTATTACATAACTGTTACTTGAAATAAGACCCTTAAATATTCATTAGACTTAAATATTCATTTAACCTTTTGCTTGCATTCATTTTAATTGGATAAATATCTTGAATGGACATTACTGAATAAAAATGTGCTTTATTATATATACTGACAAAGAACTCATTAAAGTGGTCATATTGTTCTACTACTACTCCAGGAGTCTGTGGATATTTCTACTGCTCTCCAACTTTGCTTATATTTGCTAACATAGCCATCTTTTGGAGATGGAGTACTACCCAATATTGATTAATTTTACTATCTGTGGTGAACAATGCCATCAAGCATTTCCAAGAATTTAATATATAGGACTCAAAACTGGTAATACAAAAACTGTCTCACCTTGAATGTTGGGTATATTTTAGTTTTGTATATTGAAAGCAAGCTAGAAACACAAGTCTCATGGGACGTATAACCATTGTCATGTAATAGTTTAATCAAATAATAAAAATAATAGATATGTTAAAATTGTTAACTAGGGAAACATTTATCCAAATGAAGATGTGCTATGTAAGGATGTTTGCTTAAATTATGAATATTAGAATATGAAAATAATATTTAAAAGCATATGATCCAATAAGAGCACTTATAACGCCTTCAATTTAATGGAATCCTCTATAGACCATAAAACATCATTTGATGATGTACAAATAGCTGATCTTTAAAACATAATAAAATCAAATGTACACAATAATCATAAATTATTCTTCGTATTTGTTTTCTGGAAGGCTACATGACAGCTTTTGACAACAGTGATTAATAATTCATGGAGTATGGTTGAGTAATTACCCATTCATTCATGTTATCTGTGTAGCTACTATATGTAGTTTCTAAAAAAATCAATAAATGCCTTTGGATATAAATAAATTGAAAATTTGGTGGGTAATGAGATGCTAGTATGCAACCTATAACTGTTTGACTCCTAACTGAGAAGACACATTAATTTAATCTCCTTAATGATCCTTCAGAGAGAGTGCTGTGGAAACTATAGATAGGAAAAGGCCACAGAAACATAACTTTTCCAAAGTTCAGTAATACAAACAGTAATAAGTGGATCAATGATTATGCTTACATTTCTTCAGTTTGACTGCTGTGCTTGCATTCCATTTCTAATAAAGGAATCTTTTGTTTCCAAACAGGCCTGTGGTCTATTTGAATCCATAATTTGAGTTTCCTATTTGGTTGAAGTAATGGTTGTGACTCCCACAATGTCTAGTAAGGGATTAAAATACAAAGCCCGCTTGACTACAGACAATGTTGTGAGAAAGTAGCAACACTGGGCTAAGTAACTATGCCAGTTTATCTGCTTTAGACTTCTATATTTTCCAGCTGGTTATATAAGTTACAAAGTAATGGCATTACAAAATCTTTTCCTTATGCATTGAAAACCCCTGGCATCATGCATATTCTTTTTTGACTAGCATTCTTCTTTTTAAAGTTGACTTTTATTTAGTTTATAGTATGGTTTAAAACTTCACAGATGTTTTCAAAGAAATCTCCATTTGTGATTGCAATGTTAATCAGAGTCATGAAAACTATTTAGCCTTTGGAGTACAGAATTCATTATTTTGAAATGTTGACATGTAATTTCTTAAGAGTCCCTTGCTAAAGAGGATATTCATCATCTTAGAGAAAAACCATCTTCAAGTGTTTTTTAAAGACATAAATTATAACAAATCCCTTTAAGTACACGAAACACAAAGCTCTTTTCAAATGGCATTTAATACTCATTTTTCCAATTATTTTACTGTGTTAATGTTTTTATTTTATTCAGTACATTTTTGTTATTAAGCTAAGCAGTGACTTAGTTATTGTTTTAGTACTGTGAAAAGACAGCATGACCAAGGCGACTTAAAACAGAAAGCATGTAATTGGGTTCTTCCTTACAGTTTCAGAGGGTTAGTCCATCATCATCATCATGGAAAGCATGGTTGTAGCAGGTAGACAAGGCACTGGAGCAGTAACTGAGCTTACATTCTAGTCCTCAGGAAGGAGGCAGAGAAAGAGTGATGCTCTGACTGGTGTGGGTTTTTGGAACCTCAAATCTCACCTCTAGTGACATAACTTCTCCTACAAGGCTATACCTCCTAATCCTTCCTAAACAGCCCACCAACTGGGAACCAAACATTCTCAGATGTGAGCCTATGGGGTCCATTTTCATTTAAACCACCACAAAATAGAAATTGGTTCTTTTTTCTGTCTTTATACAAACTCTTAGGATTTGAATCTATGGAGACATAAAGAACAATTTCTTCTCATAAGCTTATGATACAGGTTTTCAGACAAGTTAAAATATTTCCAAACAAACCATTTCCAATTTTAAATCTAAACATACTAAAAAACTAAAATCAATAAAAGAAATTTTATGTAGGATTTATTTTTGTTCCACTTCCCATACATACACAATTTTTTATTAATATTTAAAAACTTTATTCACACGTCTTGCCTTGCACATCTTAATCCTTCACTTCCTCCCACCAACTTCACAATCCTCCCTCACATCTTTTTCCCAATTTCAAGTCTCTCCTTTCATTTTCACAACCCACTGAGTCCAATTAGTTCTGCCCCACACTGGAGAATGGAAAACCTACCTATGCTTGTAACCCAAAGTGAAGTAGAACTTCCCTCCCTGAGCAGCCTTCAGTTGCCAGTAGCTTCTGTGTTAGGGCTGGAACTTCAGGAGCCCCCACTTCCCTCTGTGCTCAGACGTTTAATGGGATCAATCCTGTGCACATAAACTCAGTTTATGAGGGTTCCTATGGGCAGGAGCTCTCTCCTATCCAGAGGCATTTGGAGGAGGCTTTGTGATAAATGTCCATAGCTTGTTTCCCTGCTGGCTTTTGATTTCTTTAAATAGTTCTTTTTTAAAAGACAAAGATAGCAAACAGAATTCAAAGCCTGGACATAGTGTACTGCCTAGAGAATTATCAAGTAGGTCGTATCAAGCAAAAATTAGGTTCACTAGAAAAACATCCACATTTACATTTACTCCTTATAGAAAACTCAACTGAGTCTTCATTCCTCAGGCAATATTGCAGATGTCTTTATTCATCTTATATGCATATACATACTCAAACATGTCACTGACTAGATATGCAAATGAAACAATCAAAGGAAACTAGAGCACTGTGGGAAAAGTTGAACTGATAGTCATAATCTTGCTTTGTCTATAATATAATCTAGTGGCATTAGAAAATTTTGTGTCATCAAATATAGGCTGCTAGAGCAGCATGTAACAATTTATTAGTTTGCATAATATTTTAATTGTGTGTTCTTTCTGTCAGTAGAGTAGCACAGACAACACTTGCCTCCTACAGGCACTTGAGTGTTAGTCCTCTTTTCTTTGTCTCCTCTACTGCAAGTATAAGAAAATATTTAGTGTTGTCAGGGAAGGATTGATGCATCAAATGTAGTTTTGTAAACCAATAATCTTCAATATTAGTGTTTTAAAGGCAAAATATTTCAGTAGATGCTAAATTTTTTCATGTTGAGGTAAGCAAATACCACAGAAGTATGCAAAACAGAAGTTTTCTTATCCAAACAATAATAAATTAAAATGATACTTAAAGACCTCCATTATTCCAAATTGATGCAAAAATACACTGCAATTTTCATTTCATGACTACATGTTTGTAAAGGGTAACCTGGTAACTTAATTAAAATTTATTAGACAGTTGAAATTTTGTAGAAAACACAGTATTTAAGATCAATGGGAAAAGTACTAACTACTTAAAGCAATGTCTGAGTAGTAATAGTTGAATTTCACAAATTAAAAGATTTTATTCTCACATAGTCTTTTGTAGAATTGGTAAATACATCTTAAGCAAACTGTTATCATCTATAATAGAAATCAATTTTATTAATGAAGAGAAAAGAAAAAGTTAAAAAAAAGCTTTAAAGTAAAAATTAATAGAAAATTTGTATTGAGAATCTCAACTTTAGATAAAATATCTCCATAAACAGAAAACTAGAACTATATAGTAGGGAGTCATGAGTCATTGGCTTTATCTCATAGGAGCTTTATATCCTCAAGTATTCATTTAGTCTCAGTTAACTACATGAAACATCAAGTTTGTACTTATGTACAATTTGTTGGCATGCTCATCTCAAACACAATGAAATGGTGTCATTGTTATTAATATCGTTATAATTTTCTTTACCCTTTTCACCATGAATTATAAAAATCAACACTTAAATTTATTTTGAGAATTTTTGCTGCTCTGGGTAACTTGTGAAATGATTGTTTCCATTTGCTATCCATAATGCTATCTTCATTGAAGTATTTACATTTTATGTGGAAATAAGAAAGGAATTATGACCTGTGGTTCTGTTAATAGCCCTTTCATAATGGGACAGATTTCTAGGGTCAGAAGAAAAGGCCTCCACAGGTAGGATGAGAGTATATAATGGGCTTGAGAATGTATTAAAGAAAATTAACCCAGGGGGTTAGAACTATGCTTTATGTTCTGCTAACTCTGTACCAAAATGGACTGCACTCATTTTTGAAACATGAAATGTGCCAGACTTTGTGACCTTGACCAAGTTATTAATTTTAGGCTCACATTCCTCTTCTGTAAAATTGATAAACGTTTTAAGAATACAAGCTTGGGACTGGGCAGACAGTAGTAGAGCTGGATGCTTATCAAGCACTTAACACTGCTGGCCAGTTAATGCTTAATGGACAACATGTCTTTGCACCTCAAAACTCTCCCAGTTAGAGTTGCAATTTCTAAGAAGGTTCTGGAAAGCACCTCAATGTCCTGACCACTTTCACATTGCTGAACTCTCATGAATTATGTATGATGTTAAACTAAAATATTTCCAAAGATATCTCCCTCCAGTGTAAGGGGTTGAACCCTGGTCCCATGTATGATAGACAGCAATTTACCAGTGAACCACACCCCAAATTCCAAAGACAGTGTCTTGAATATTTATTTTTATTTGGAAAATTTCTGTTAGTAGACTTTCCAAACATTGATAACAAGGTTTATAATTTTAAAAACTACTAGTAGGCATGAAACCCATCACAGAATGAGAGCATTTTATGTATAAAAGTGATAGAAGATTTCAGTAGAGTCAGCATAGGAAAATGACTTTAGTGGTTAGTTAGTAGAATAAATTTGAAACTGGGATAACACAGCTTCATAAAATAATAACAGAAATATTGTTTTGAGGATCATGTTTTGTTATCTGTAAGTCTAGTGATCACCTTTCTTGCCTGTAGTACTAAAACTGGATTGCCTGACACTTAACTAACATTTTCTCTGTGTCTTGACTCATGAACTGTACTGGGAACTCATTGGTTGTGTCTAATGCTACTTTGAATTTAACTTAGAATTTAAATCTATAAGAACAATACGACTTCATAGAAAAATATATCGTGTTTTTTGTTTGTTTGTTTGTTTGTTTTTGTTTTGTTTTTTCCCAAGACAGGGTTTCTCTGTATTCTCAGAAATTAAAGGCTAGGCTCACAACCATGAATGTAGCCTGTATTTCTTATGGATATGCATGCTTTGCCTGTTATGTGTATCTGTTTAATTCATATATACATGGTTCCTATGGAGGCCAGAACAGTATATTGCACCTACAAGTGCTGCAATTATACAGTTATAAGCTTTCATGTGTGCTTGGATTTCAACCCAGGTCCTCAGGTAGAACAGTCTGTGCTGTTAACCTCTGAGCCATCTTTCCAACCCTGAGAATGTATTTTTATAATCATCAAGCAATGATAACAAAACTTAATGTAAGTATTGACTTTCAGTAAGCCTATTGTTATTTATTTGGAAGTGGCAGGTTTTAGTCTCAAAAGGATAATCCTTCACTGGATAATTTTTTTTAAGTTGGTATAAATTTAAAAAAAGCTACAGCTAAAATATTGCTCAAGCAATATTCAATGTATTTCCTCACAATAGTCAGTAATTTAAGGTTATAACTGGTCAATTCAGATCTCTCATGACTGGAATTTAAATCCACATACTCTTATTTCCTGTGTTTATACCCTCAACTAATTTACTTGCTCTATTTTATCTTTTTCTCACGTATAAGAAAGCTACGTTATGGCAATGAACAGCCAATAAGGCCATTAATGAAAATTAAGTTAATTTGTATAATTTAAATTAAAAATTGCCTAACATGAATATATGCTTAAGAAATGTTTTGTGTTCTTGTTTTCTTCATTTATATTACTTTTCTATTGCTGTTAAATATTTTTAAAAAATCTATACATAATTTTGAGGCTCATTCAATGCTTTTACTTTACACCATGATGGATAGTCTATGCCAAAACTGAGCTGATCCTCTCTGCATGGAAGAAACTGTGATTACAAAGTCTATTACTTATAGATTTGTCACTCAGCAGCCATTCATCCTTAACACTAATCATCTGTTTATTTGGATAAAAGTGATTGTTTCATTAGAGGCCATGGCTCAGACATCAAATAATGATCATTTTGAATGCCAGAGTGTCCTGGATTTATTTATAAGGCATCTGTGGTCTTTAATAATATGTTTATCTCTTGACATAAAATCAAAGGATAGCCACTTAACATAATGAAACAAAACAACAACCTTTGTAACACAACCATAAACACATTCATGATTCATGGATTACTAACTACTCTCTGCCAAGCTGTAATGACACCTGTTTTTTTCTTGTATACACATGAATTATTTTATAGAATTTGTAAATATTTTGTTCTAAACTGAATCCTACAAAGTTAATAATGAAAATCACATGAATATGTTTTACTTTAAAATGGAACAAAGCTTTTATAGGTGCTATGATACTGGATGAATTAGTGGAGAATGTAGAAGGGAAATTAATTTTTTAATTTGGGAATAATAAAATGATAATGGTAATGGGAAAACCCAGCCATTTTCCAATTGAGAGATTTCCTTAAAAATATTCTATGATCAAAAGCCAATAATCATAAAATAGTTACAGGTGATAATCTTTTCAAACCATAAAGGTTTTCATGAGCATCCTCTTAGCCATAACACACACTCATACAATGATTTCCTGCCAAACTCTCACAACTAAAGTGGCATATTTGTGGTCATAAATGAAACAATAGTGAGAGAAAGCAATACATCCTTTCTGAAGAGAGGGTAGAGGACAAAGTTCACTGCATCTAAAATCTACTTTTGGGGCACAACATACATGTTCACATGAAGATGTGACTTGCAAGGTCTTTTGATGCTATTGGTGCCTTAATGTCTAAAATTCTTCATAATAAAGTGAAAGAAAAGAAAGAAATATAAGCAAAAATATGAATGAGTGTATCAAGGCATATTTTATGTACTCTTCCTAGAGCCCGCCACAATACATCCCAGTCTCTATGACATGGAATGCAATGGTATTATTAATAGTAAAAGGTAGTGCAGAGGCATAATGGTGAACTTATTTTTTCAATTGCTCAGTTATTCATGTTCATAAAAACATATGGGAAATTCTCATATGTATGTAGTTGTGTAAGCATGCTCACTGCTCTGTTTTAGCACTTTTAACCTGTGTCACAGAGCATCTACACTCAGGAAGTTTTCAATGATAGGGATTAAACTCTTCTTTCAATTGATGAGCATTAAAATTGTGAGAACATGAGAGCATTGGAAGGCAGCAATTGGGAGAGTTCTCTTTAACTATGTATAATTTCCATATGTGTAGTCAATGTTTATCAAGTATCTGTTAACCCTCTGTAACTTCAGAGCAACCTTGTAAATTGGGCATCAAGGCTACTATTTTACAGACAATAAATTTGAAAGCACACACAGTGATCCCAAATTTATGTAACTGAAACTGAGAAGCTTCAACTCCATGTTTTAATCCAAAGATGTCCTTGGCTGGTAATCAAGAGATACATTGAACTTCCCTTACATGCAGAAACCTATCCCCAAACCTTCCCACTTAACTCCTATGCTAAAAATATGTTTGTTTATATTCTTTGAGTTGAATGGTTTTTAATCAAATAATATTCATAATTTAGCATCTATGGCATTTTAACAAGGGGCAAAAACAACGGCTGAAAAAAAACTAGTTACTCTTACACAAATATTTATTATTATATATTCTAGTCCAGTTTGCCCCATTTTCTCATTTTGGAAAAACACATTGTGATATTTGTCTAGGGATGCAGTGTGCGTGCATGCTTATGCTTGTGCAGGCATGCTTGAGTGTGTGAGTGTGTATGTGTGCATATGTGTGTGCTTACTCAATGCATTTAATTAATTTTCTAAAATTTATTGTTCCCTAATAAATGTTTTTACCTGCATATATGTCTATGCAACATGGTGCATGTTTGGTGCTTGGAAAATGAAGAGGTTTTTAGTTCCTCTTGTGAGCCATCATGTAGGCACTGGGAACTGAACCTAGGTCCTCTGGTGCTCTTAACTACTGAGCACTTCTTCTGCCCTTGTATCCCAATAAGAAAGCAAATAAAAACTACAGAAAAGGGTTTATCAGGAAAATTGTAGGAGAAACATAAGCCAGGTAGTCCTAGATAAGTTAGTTCCTTGGCATCTGTACAGCAAAAGAAGAGAATATAGAACAAAAAGCCAGAAATTGACTTGGATATTCTGAGGGACAACCCAATCTTTTTGGCTGAACTGAAAGAGTTCATTTCTGCTTTTTTCTTGAAAAATTCAACAAAGCATTCTCTTGACCCAGAATTCAAAACAAACATTGGCACTCTTCTGTTCACTTAGTTCAATGATGTTCAAAATTATTTATATGAGATAGTTTACCACAGTGACCCTTCTAGCACTTTGGAAGATAGTAGAGTGCCATTGTCATGCTGATGGTTTTCTGAAATGAATATTTATTATTCCCACATATGGAGGAGGAAACTTGGAAAGATAGGACTGACTGGGAAGGAAAGAATATCTGTCTATTTTAGGGTTACATAATGAAAGCCACCAAGTTAATGTATAAATTCATGCATTACACAGCTGACTTCACATGTCACAAATAAGTGCTCTTTGATCAATATGCTATCCTTCAAACCAACCTGCTATATGCCTTGGCAAAGACATTGAGTTGTAACCTCTTGAAACAGGCTAGAGTGCATCATAGATGCTATCAAACTCTTTCAGTGATGTATGTAGGGGATTAAAATGCAATCTATCACTATTGACAAAGAGCTTTCATGCGTCATTTTCCAGGGATATGGAGTCCCTGAGGGGATATTCTTGTTCCGTAGATTGTTCAATAGTGAGAGATAAAAGGAATACACCAAATTCTAAGAGTCTGATGTTAAGAATGATGGCTTTTGCCTATGATGCCTGTTACCAGTTAAGGACCTTGGTTTCAATTTTATCTTTCTTATCTAACAGTCATGTGCATCATCCAAAGTTTAGTGTGGCTCTGCCAGGATGGTCGTAAAGTGATCGAAGTACTATTGACCTGCTGTAAATGGACAATAACAAAAACAGATTATAGGCACACTTCTACCAAAAGGTAATGTTTTGTCTTAGTAAGCAAATTGACCAGACACTGCTTTGGTGTCAGATATGGCGAATCTAGTTGCTTGAATGATATTGTCTGCAATCAGAGCAATCAGCTTTCATCTCTTGACTATATTCACCCTCTCCCATTATTCCTAGGCAGCTGTTTTCCAAGTCTTGCTCCTCCCTTTAAAAGATAAAAGATTCCAGTCTACAAAGAAAAATATGTATTCCAAATTCTTATATCATAAACTGTGAAATAGACTCTTATTGACCTACCTTTAGTGGTATGAAGATCTTTGAAACTGGAGGATTAAATAATCTAGCTGTGTCTATCTTGCCTGTTAGTTGGGGTTGTCATTTTCTCAAGAAATTCTTTGGGTTGGTAATCCATGTATGGAATGGACACTGGCTTCCTTTTAGACACAAACTCTTGTACACATTGAGTATTGGACTTGTATAATTAGAATACCTGAATCTGAAGGGTTACAAAATCCAGAACATTTGAGAACCCAAATGATGCCATGAGTAGAAATTTTCACTTCTGATTGCATGTGACAAGTTACAGTTAAAACAAAGGTATGCTAAAAATATATGTAGAACTATGGATGCTAAATCCCCAGAGCTCATAATGACCTGATAGTTTAGTTTAAGGCTTTTATGTTGTGTGTTTCTTCTTATATTAGTATTCACTGGTGATTATTTTTTATCCCATATCTATAATCTGCCCTTACCTGAAAGGGTTTTCCTTTATTGAAGCTTTCTCTATTTTTTAAAGTTGAATTAGAAATAAGCCTTTTTTTTTTTGGTATGTCAATGTCAGCCCCCCCTCCTCTACTCCCCAATCCCCCACTAACACCCTATCCCATCCCTTTTCTTCTCCCCAGGAAGGGTGAGGACTTCCATGGGGAATCTTCAAAGTCTGTCAAATTATTTGGAGCAGGGCCTAGACCCTCCCCCATATGTCTACACTGAGAGAATATCCCTCTGTGTGGAATGGGTTCCCAAAGTCCATTTGTATATTAGGGATAAATATTGATCCACTACCAAAGGCCCCATAGACTTTCCAGACATCCTAACTGGGACCCACATTCAGGTGGTGTGGGTTGGTCCTTTGCTGGTTTCCAAGTTAGCAGTCTGGGGGCCATGAGCTCCTCCTTGTTCAGGTCAACTGTTTCTGTGGGTTTCTCCAGCCTGGTCTTGACCCCCTTGGTCATCACTCCTCCTTCTCTGCAACTGGATTCCAGGAGTTCAGCTCAGTGTTTAGCTGTGATGTCTGCTTCTACTCCATCAGCTGCTAGATGATGGCTCTAGGATGGCATATGAAGTAGTCATCAGGGAAGGGCATTTAAGGTAGCCTCTCCACATTGCTTAGATTGTTAGTTGGGATCATCCTTGTAGGTCTCTGAACATTTCCCTAGTGCCAGTTTTCTCTTCAAACCTATAGTGGCTCCCTCTATTATGGTATGTCTTTTCTTGCTGTCCTCTATTCTTCCCTGACTCAATCTTCCTGTCCCTTCATGTCCTCCTCTTGCCTCCTTTTCCCCCTTCACTTTTTTCTGACTCCCTCGCTCCTCCCTCCTGCTCCCAATTTGCTCAGAAGACCTTGTCCCTTCTCTGGGGGACCATGTATGTCTCTCTTAGGATCTCCATGTTTCGTAGCTTCTCTGGCAGTGTGGATTGTAGGCTGTTGATCCTTTGCTCTATGTCTAAAACATTTTCAGAAACTTATATCTTCAGTTGAGGCAAATTTTCCTCTGAAAACAACAGAGTCATTTAATATTTTTTTCTATGCAGCAACTTCTTTCCCTTAAGGTATCTTTGACTTCCCCATCTATAGTTTAGTTGTATATTTTAAAATTATATTTAGAACTGCTACATACATCTATGTATATTCAATAACTATTTAGCCAAACATTCAAGGTCAGTCATTAATGGTACTGGCATGTTTCATTGGCCACTATAACTGGAATATTGATAATTTCCCACTCTTTTAGGAAAACATGCTCAAGTAAAAGAATATATCATTTGTCAAGTAAAACCCCTAGATTGGGAACACAAGTGGCTTTGCAAGGAATGCAATACTTTATAACTGAGGGATATATTTAGTCAGTGTGTTTTTAGCAGATCTAGCGGAAATAAAATACACTCAAGTAATTCTGTGATCTCTTAGAAATAGGTGTTCAACCAAGCAAAGGCCAGAGAAAGGAACTTTTTTTTTTTATATAATGGCATATTCCCAGACAATGTTATTAACTTCTTATTATGAGCCATTTCCTGACAGTGGAAATATAGACTGAATATGTAAAAGCATGATCCTGTCTTAGTGCAGTTTATGATCGACTGAAGCAGAAAGCAAATAAGATATCGTGACATCATAAACACTCTTCCAGAAAAATGTACTGTTGTCACCACAGTGTGTTAGAAGATATCTAACTTAGATTTGAATACAGGCAAAGAAGAACACTGATGGTGTATATAAGAGAGATTCCTATATCAAGCAGGATATGTTTTAGGACCTAAAGAATACATATGGGTTTCTTGAAGAAAGGGATAATGATAGAGAACAGAGAAATGAGAAATTGCTTGTCAAAAGTTCTAGGTATTAGGGATCCTTGAAAGTCAAATAATTAATGAAGTTTAATATTCAGAAAACATATATTGGGGCATGGCATCCTAGTTTAATATCAGGCTGTAATAAAATGGCCAGACAAAAAGCAATTTAGGTAAGCAAGGGTTTAATTTAGCTTTCTTTCTTTTTTTTTTTTTTTTTGTCCTTTATTTGACATTTTTCTTCATTTTACATACCATCTACGCTTCTACCTTCCTTCCCTCCTCCTGCTCCCCACATCTCTGCTGCCTTACCTACCCCCCACTATCCAAAAAGGATAAGGCCTTCCATTGGGAGTTAATGGAGCCTGGCACATCAACTTGAGGAAAGGCCAAGCTTTAAGCAACCCCCCACCAACCCTTCACCACTAAGACTGAGCAAGACATCTCACAATAGGGAATAAGCTCCAAAAAGCCAGCTCATGCACCAGGCATAGTTGAGCTTTCATCCCTATACTATTGTTCATCATTGTAGGGAAGTTATGCCAGATTAGCTTAAGATAGCTAGTAACATCATGACCACATTCAAGAGCAGGAGGAGAATGAAGGAAAACATGCTCATTTGTGCTTTCTCTGTTCTTAATACTCTCTGGGACACCCTGTCTAGGGAGTGTTGCCACCTGCACTGTGATGGGTCTTCCCACATAGATTAACTTAATTAAGGCAACTCCCAACAGATAGCCACTGGTCAATGTGATATAGAAAATTTATCATTTAGAGTCTCTTCCCAGGTAGGTTGTGTCAAAGTGACAACTAAATCTTTCACATAAACATTATTAAGTTGTCTTTACCCTACGTGGATCTTAACCTGTTTGTCATGACCCCTTTGGAGTCATATGACCTTTTCACAGGGGTCATATATCAGATATTATGCATATCAAATATTTACATTATGATTCATAATAGTAGTAAAATTGCAGTTATGAAGTAGCAATGGAAATACTTTTATTGTTGGGTGTTTGGGGAGTCACCATAGCATGAGGAACTGTATTAAAGGATCATAGTACTTAGAAGGTTGAGAACCACTACTCTATACCAATACTGGAAGTTATTTACAAAGGAAAATGATAGGTGAGAAAATGTATTTAGACAAAATATTTTGGTAAAAGTCCTGTGAATAATTGACAGAAACAAGGAAAGAGGAGGTATGATGAATACTAGTTCAGGTAAGATAAATGGTGGCTAGATTAGAATTGGGGATTTGGGATGGCAGCACATCATTTCTTAATACACAATGAATTACCTCAATTTCTTATTATGAAATTTGCTAGGTTTTTAAGACATTTGGTATTATATACAGCCCAGTATACCTATAAAACTAGCTGGATAAAAAGAATTTTTTTATTGTTATTTGCTCTTAGAACAAAATATCATGGAAGAAGGCATTTATTGATCAACATTGATTCTTTTGTGAATATTTTCTAAGCTGATCTCATCTAGGATTCTAATGTCCTTTTCCTATGTTATGCAAAAGGTAAGGGTCCTTTTTTAGTGGAGACATGATCCCTTACGGCTGTATGTAGAAATATTCACAGGAAATAAAGTCTCATTTTGTTGCTGTTTTCATTCATTTTATCTCTGTGCCTTAATTTATGCAAACTGTCTCAAATTACACTTCAACTACTTTTCAAAGGGAGGATCAACATTGTGTACACCAGAGGGTGACAATCAGAGGGAAACAGCTTTCTTCCAATCTTATCCACCCAACAGTGCAATGTCGGCTTTGCCAGGTAGAGATTTCATTACTGGAAGTATCCAAGCAGAATTTGGGTTACCATCTGTCAGGGATTTGGGAGGAAGAATTCTTCCATTAAAGAGTCAGGTTACAAAAAATACTGCTATAACAGATACATCATTTCAATATTTAACTACTGTTTTTTTCTTGGGAAAACCTGTAAATATATATTTCTGAGCTGTTTTATATTGTGTGTTACAGTGGTAATGATTTCTATCTTTCTGTTAAAGTTTATTTATTCTTACGTGGGGAACTAAAATTTTTCCAAAGATTTTCCTGTGTATGGATTTTCTTTTTCTAATCAGAATTCTGAATTCTGAGTACTGGATTGCATCATTCATTTGAGCCTTCAATGAACAATGAATGTTGTTCATTGTTTTGCTCTGATCTTACCTACTTAGTATCTTAAATGTACTTAAATAATTGAATCTTTCCCATTACTCATTCAGGATTATTGTTTGAAGGACGATCTCATACCAGTTCCTCTATTCAGCCTTGGCGTTACAACAAATTAAATGAATAAATAAATGAAATGCAATAATTAAAAATAAATAACAGAACCTTTTCTTGGTAGATTTCACAAGCAATGGCAAAGGAGAATTAATAGAATCCTGCTACCGCTACCTAGATCAGAAGAAGCATTATGCCAAATGGCAAAAGGGATCATACTTGTCGTAATGTATGTCCTTTCTCAAGTATTCTTTGAAAATTTTAATTCCACCAGTATAGAAACAACTTAACTTTATTTAATTTGATCATATAATAAACCATTGTGCATCTCTAGGGAAACATTAAATTTTACTCACATACCTTGCATGTGATAATATTTTATTGAGATACATGTTAATAGAACTATGGTATGTAACACATGGTGTTCAGATTAATAAACATATGGCAATATGCTTTTTTATTAGAGCACTGCCATTATTGTCTTCAGATGTCAACTTGACGTAAACCAATAGTCACTGGGGAAGACAGACTCTCAACCAAAGAATTACCTCCATAAGATTGGTTTGTGGCTATCACTAGGGCATATTTTTATTCAACATTTTTATACTTATTTTACATCCAGCCACAGTTTCCCCTTTCTTCTCTCCTCCAGTTCTCTCCCTCCTCCTCTCTGCTACCCACTCCCAGCCACTCCTCCTCTATCTCCATTCCTATGAGGTTAGGCCTCTCATAGGAATCAACAAAGCATGGCATATAAAGTTGAGGCAGGACCAAGCTTCTCCCCCCCCCCTGCATCAAGGCTTTCTCTATGGTGGGATGCCTTGTTCAGGTTTGAGGTTTTTTTTTTTTAATTGCAATTGATTTGGGAGGATCCGGACTGTAAGCGGAACTGGGCTGTATAAAAATGTCAGTTAAGCATGAGGCAAGAAACAAGCTAGCAAACAGCATTCCTCCAGTGTTTTCTTGTCCATATTTTTGTTCACATCCAGGGTCTTACCTTGACCTCCATTATGTCTTGCTTTGATTCTGGACTATATCCTGTAACATGGAATAAACCCTTTCTTCTTGCCTTAGTTAGTTTTCAATTGTTATGACAAAATAGCATGGCAATGGCAATTTATAAAATAAAGTATTTAATTGAGCTTACATTTTCAGAGGATTAGAGGCCATGGTAGCAAAACAAACGCATGGTGGTAAGAACAGCTGAGAGCTCACATTTTAATCCACAAGCAAGAGTGAGAGAAAGAGCACACTTGGAATGCCACATGTTTGAAACTTCAAAGTTCACTCACAGTGACACACCTTCTCCAACAAGTCCACTCCTAATTTGTCTTACAGTTCCATCAAGTGGAAACCAAGTATCCAAACATATGAAACTATGAGACCCATTCTCATTCAAACTACAAACCTCCCCAAGTTGCTTATGGTAAAGGTTTATCACAACAATGGGAAGAAAATCTGGAGAGACTTCATCAGTGAGTCTTATGTGTATGTGGGTAGGGGTGGCTGTCCTTGGATATTCCTCACATACAGATACATAACACATATTTTTAAAGTGAAATCATGTCCATTGCTATGGAGTATTTGCTCTCTATGACTGGTATTTATAAATTTAATACAATATAGGAGAGGAGGCATTACCATATCTTCAGTAGACTTTATAATGGCCCAAAAGACCTCTTTGTATAGAGAAGGGAGATTCTAAATAAAAATACTGAAAAGTTCAAACATTCCTTTCTATCATGAGATAATCTTAAGAAAGAAAACTAATTTTATTAACTTATACATTTATTATTTTTATTGAATATTCATATTTATGCTGGTGTGTATGCATGTGTGCATGCATGCATGTGTGCATGCACATGTATGTGTATAGGGAGGCAGATGTGCATGTCTGTTGTGGTTAACATGTGGAAATCAGAGGACAAATTGAAGGAGTAGATTGTCTCCTTTCACCATATGTGTCCCAACATTTCACCCATATCCCTAGTCATATGGTGTCAAGCAACTTTACCTGCTGAGTCATCTGCAGTGTGAGTATCACAACTGTCCCTAGTATGAGAAATAAACAGACAATAACACAGAAAAGGCATTATCATAGACTTAGCACCATCTTGACAGGCCTCTACTGTTAAAACACATCTTTTCATCTTCTATGATTCCTGAATCCAAAGCACAAGTGCACACATCATCTTCAGAGATGTGTTTCTATTTCCAATTGACAACCCAAATCCCTGTAAGGTATTTTGATGCTGAATGTGCAAATTTTACTGTTGTTAGGCCTACTGGTCATGAAGAACTTGACACTGAATTATTCTGAGACTAGGAAATTAAATACCATGAGGGGGAGGAGTGTCCACCGAACCTTCAAGCACAAACACAGTTTGGAGTAGAATTACAAGTTTTAAATTCCTGTTCTGTAAATTTGAAAGATTGGACCAGGAACCTTCCTTCTGTTAGAATTGACTTTCCTGTTAAGATTCAAGGATTTGGAACCATTACCTACCTGAGCATTTGCGCTGGAGCCTATATGACAGATATTTATTTTGGTTCAGTCCTTGTTACCACTGTGAATTTCAGTGGCTTATTAAGAACAGAGTTATCACAGACAGCTCTGTCCTCAGAACTCATTCCATCAGGTTATGTCTAAACTTCTAATAAGAATTTTAAACCTTATATTTATTAATTGTTCTTGAACGTATTAAAGATAATCATGGGCAGTACCAGCTTTAGATGGAATAACTATGTATTACCACCATGTCTGGTTTCTTGATGATAAATAGTGTTCTGCTTTGCAGAAAATATGAAGCAGAGCATTGCTTCTCTAAGAAAAAGTTATATTATAGGGAAAAGTGGGTAGGAGATTAGTTTTACCTGGGGAAGTCAGAAATGTATTCTTGTATAAGAAAAAAAAACTTCATTTAGCATAGGGTCCCAGTAATTCATAGTGGTCACTTCTCAGAAATAATAACCTATTAAGGGAAAATTATCAAAGAGAATATGGCAATGATGTCCTACAATGAGTTTTTATTGTATACCATGGCATTGGTGGCATTGATTGATTGAATAGTTCCTTGGCAATAGAAGCCAGCCCTATTGTAATTGCTCTCATACCCATCATTCTTTTAGTGACATGAAAACATCAGAAATGTATCCTACACATTTTTTTTTTTACATTTTTGAGACAGGATTTTGTGGTGCTGCAGAGCCAAGCCTTGAACTTGAGTTCTTTCTGCCTTTGGCTCTTGAGTAGATGGGATCAGAGTCCTGTGTTGTGAGGCCAAGCTCCCTGTATTCATCCTCTGTAAGCTTTTTCATTTTCATGGACATGCTTAATGTGTAATTAAAATTTCCAAGTTACCTTTAACTCAGGTTTTCATGAACTATTTGGCATACAAATTGTTGCATTCAGAGTAAAGGTTGTATAATACATTTGTCATAAAATTTGATACATAGCAAGTAGCACCATTTTTTTTATTATTTTATTTTATTTTATATAACAAAGTCCAATTAAATGAAAACAAACATTTATACATAATATTTGGGAATTTGGGTGTCGTTCTTACCAAACTACTTCCTGCTGGAAAGGGGCGCTGCAATGGGGGATTCCTGGTCTTGTCCTCTCCATCTGCATCTGGGTTCTAGTCCGACTCAGTGTTTATGTATGGGTGTGTGATCCTGTTTACAACAGGCATTAGTTGAGGGCTCCATGGAGAAGTTAGTTGTAGATCTCACTCTCCGGGAAGGGCATTTATGATAGCATTTCCACGGAAGCTCAAATTGTTAGTTGGGAGCAGTCTTGTAGTTCTCTAGACCTTTCTTTGTGTTCAATTTTATCTTCAAACCAATATTGGCTCCCTCTTTTATGTTCTCTCTCTGTCTCTCTCTTTCCTATCTTCTATTCCTAACCAGGCTCAATCTTCCTGGTCACACATGTTTTCCTTTCCTCCCCCTCATTTTGTCCTACTTCTCTCTCCATTCGCTGCCCCCCCTCTTCACCTGAGCTCTGGGGGACTTGTCCCTTCCTAGTTCTGTAAGGGACTTTATATGAATCTCTTAGTATACACCTTGTATCCTAGTTCCTCTGGAGATGTGAATTATAGGCTGGTGATCCTTTGCTCTAGGTCTAAAATCCATATATGAGTGAGTACATACTGTGTTCCTCTTTTTGTGACTGGGTTACCACATACAGGATGGTTTCTTCAAGTGCCATCCACTTGCCTGCGAATTTCAAGATACCATTATTTTTTTCTGCAGAGTAGTATTCCATTGTGTAGATGTGCCACATCTTCATTAGCCATTCTTCAATTGAGGGACATCTAGTTTACTTCTAGGTTCTTGCTATTACAAATAGTGCTGCTATGAACATAGTTGAACGGATGCCTTTGTTGCATGGATGTGAATCCTTTGGGTATATGCCTAAGAGGGGGATTGCCTGGTCCTGTGGTAAACTAATTCCCATTTTCCTGAGGAACCGCCATACTGATCTCCAAAATGGTTGTATGAGTTTGCACTCCCACCAGCAGTGGAGGAGTGTTCCCCTTTCTCCACATCCTCTCCAACATAAGTCATCATTTGTGTTTCTAATTTTAGCCATTCTGACAGGGGTAAGATGGTATCTCAAAGTTGTTTTGATTTGCTTTTCCCTGATAGTTAAGGATGTGGAGCATTTTCTTAAGTGTCTTTCAGCCTTTTTGATTTCCTCTATTGAGAATTCTTTCTTCAGTTCTGTACCACATTTTTTTAATAGGGTTATTTGGTGGTTTGTTTAACTATTTTCTTGAGTTTTTGTATATTTTGGAGATCAGCCCTTTGTCGGATATAGGATTGGTGAAAATCTTTTCCCAGTCTGTGGGCTGCCGTTTGGTCTTGTCCACTGTGTCCTTTGCCTTACAGAAGCTTCTAAGTTTGAAGAAGTCCCATTTTTTAATTGTTTCTTTCAGTGTCTGTTATGGAGTTATGTTCAAGAAGCGGTCTCCTATACCAATTTGATCAAGGGTACCTCCTACTTTCTCTTCTGGATTGATGTTGAGGTCTTTGATCCATTTGGACTTGAGTTTTGTGCATGGTGACAGACATGGGTCTATCTGCAGTCTTCTACACATCCTCACCCGATTGTGCCAGCACCATTTGTTGAAGATGCTTTCCTCGCCCCATTGTATAATTTTAGCTGTTTTGTTGAAAATCAGGTGTTCATAGGTGCGTGGATTAATATCAGGATTTTCAATTCGATTCCATTGGTCTACCTGTCTATTTTTATGCCAATACCAGCCTGTTTTCAGAACTAAAGCTCTGTAGTAGAGTTGAAAGTCAGGAATGGTGATGCCTCCTGAAGTTGTTTTATTTTATAGGGTTGTTTTTGGCTATCCTGGATCTTTTGTTTTTCCATATAAAGTTGATTATTATCATTTCAAGGTCGGTGAAGAATTGTGGTGGGATTTTAATGGGGATTGCATTGAATTTGTAGATTGCTTTTGGTAAGATTGCCATTTTTACTGTGTTTATCCTACCTATCCAAGAGCATGGGAGATCTTTCCATTTTCTGGTATCTTCTTTAATTTCCTTCTTTAGAGTCACAAAGTTCTTATTATATAGGTCTTTTACTTGTTTGGTAAGCATTACACCAAGATACTTTATGTTGCTTGTGGCTATTGTAAAGGGTGATGTTTCTCTGATTTCTTTCTCTGTCTCTTTGTCGTCTGAAAAAAGTAGGGCTACTGATTTTTTTGGGTCAAAGAAGAAATAAAGAAAGAAATTAAGGACATTCAACGAGAATGAGGATACAACATACCCGAACTTATGGGATACCTTGAAAGCAGTGCTACGAGGGAAGTTCATTGCACTAAGTGCCCATTTAAAGAAAATAGAGGGTAGTCACATAAGAGAATTAACAGTGCAACTGAAAGCCTTAGAACAGAGAGAAGCGAATTCACCCTGTAGGAGTAGACGCCAGGAAATAATCAACTTGAGGGCTGAAATCAACAAAATAGAAATCAGGAAAACAATACAAAAAAAAAAAAAAAATCAATGCAACGAAGAGTTGGTTTTTTGAGAAAATCAACAAGATAGACATACCTTTATCCAAATTAACGAAAAAGCACAGAGAGAACATGCAAATTAACAAAATCAGAAACGAAAAGGGGAACATAACAATGGACACAGAGGAAATCCAGACAATTTTCAGGTCATACTTTGAAAATCTGTATTCCACAAAAACTGAAAATTCAAAGGAAATGGACAAGTTTCTGGATAACTATCACTTACCAAAATTAAATCAAGAACAGACAAACAACTTAAATAGGCCTATAACCCGCAATGAAATAGAAGCAGTCATCAAAAGCCTTCCAACCAAAAAAAGTCCAGGGCCAGAAGGATTCAGCGCAGAATTCTACCAGACATGCAAGGAAGAACTAATACCACTACTCCTCAAACTGTTCCACAAGATAGAAATAGAAGGTTCATTACCAAAATCTTTTTAGGAGGCCACAATAACCTTGGTACCCAAACCTCACAAAGACACAACTAAGAAAGAAAACTACAGACCAATATCCCTGATGAACATCGATGCAAAAATACTCAATAAAATACTGGCAAAACTAATTCAAGAATACATCAGAGAAATCATCCACCATGACCAAGTAGGCTTCATCCCTGGAATGCAGGGATGTTTTAACATACGAAAATCTATCAACATGATCCACCATATAAACAAACTGAAAAAAAAAAAAACATATGATTATCTCCCTAGATGCTGAAAAAGCCTTCGACAAAATTCAACACCCTTTCATGATAAAGGTCTTGGAGAGGTCAGGGATACCAGGACATACCTAAACATAATAATAGCAATATACAGCAAACCAACTGCCAACATCAAACTGAATGGAGAGAAACTTAAGCCAATTCCTCTAAAATCAGTAACAAGACAAGGCTGCCCTCTCTCTCCATATTTCTTCAATATTGTACTAGAAGTTCTAGCTAATGCTATAAGACAACAAAAGGAGATCCAGGGGATCCAAATTGGAAAGGAAGAAGTCAAACTGTCTCTATTTGCAGATGATATGATAGTTTACATAAGCGACCCAATAAACTCTACCAGGGAACTCCTACAGCTGATAAACACCTTCAGCAAACTAGCCGGATACAAGTAGCCCCATTTTTTAAAAGATATATGTCTATGTGGTTTTTTAAAAATTTCATACATACCCATTAGTAAAGAAGGAAAAATAAGTTTACTGGGTTTGTATTTATTTATTTATTTCATAAAACCAAATACCAAATTGATGGTTCCATAGTTTGATAATGGATTTATCTTTAATGAATTTTCTTTTAAGGGGTATTTCCCATCTTCCAAATCAATCAATACAAAAGGTACATTCTATTATTCTATACATGTAACAATATCTTATAGATTGTAAGATCTAGAAGGTCAAGGTCATCACAAGAAAACCTACATAATCAACTCACTTGGGGTCATCAGAGTACACAGAGAATGAACCAACAACCAGGGAGCCTGTATGGGATTGAACTAGACCCTCTTCATATGTGACAGTTATGTAACTTGGTCTATTTGTGGGACTACTATCAGTAGGAGGAGTGGCTATCTCTGACACTGTTACTTGCTTTTGTGACCCTATTCCTTATACTGGTTGCCTTGCCCAACCTTAATACAAGGTAAGATGATAAGTCCTAGTACAATTTGATATGCAATGTTTTGTCTATATACATAGGAGTCCTGCCCATTCCCGAACAGAAATGGAGAAGAAAAGTATGGAGGGTATACAGGGGCTGGGGGAGGGGATGGGGTGGAAGGAGAGGAGATAGAGGAAACTGCAGACAGGTTGTAAAATAAATAAATCAAAAAAAGAGTGTCTTGTATACAGGTCTGCTTCAGGCCACAATAAAACCAAAATTCAACTATAAAAAGTCATTTACATGTGCTACAATAGGAAGACATCACACATAACATCAAACTTTAAAGTTTGGTGTGTATCTTAGTTATAATGTAGCTAACTTTAGGAAGGTCACAAATGTCCTTGGCATGACCACATTTGTCTTTTTTGTGATGTTTGACTGAATACCATACCTGGGAAACATATCTTGTAGTAAACTGCCACAGGTCTTTAGAGGAAATAAGAGTTGGGAAATATACATTAGCAGAGACATACTCATAGGTATCATTGATTTTGGTTTAGAATGAGGAAAGGTTTCTTTGTAGGATCATTTGCTTGCTTTATTCTGTTTTCCATTGACACAGATCACTTGCTTTGTTCCAAAAGCATATGCACTTTTCTCCTGAGGATAATCATACCCTGAAGGCAGGAATTTTCCACTTCAAAGGGGAGACTACAGGCTCCTCTTAATAGAAACCACATTGAAAATTAGGAAACCATGTCATCAAAAAAATTAGTTCTACCATGACCTAAGAATGTAATCAATAAGTAACCAGAGACTTATGAAATTTTGCTATCATAGGATAACATGAGCTTCTGCAATCAATTTCCAGAGTTTGATGAATTGTCACAATGGAATTTTCTCACCATTGAGGAGATCCATTTAAGTTTTCATTTTCTTGCAGTTACTACCCTCTCTTCAAGAATAAGAGAGGCTGTTTCCTTCATTTGTGAGCTGTGTGGTCACACATTAAAAAATTCCCTGAATACTAAAGTTGTTTTCAAGGTGACTTGGTATTTTGAACCTTTTAAATTTTCTTCAGCATGTCTTTCATTGGACTCTCTTTCCTCTAATGATTTCATGACAAAAGTCAAACCATCATGAGTGAAGTAACTCAGACCCAGAAAGAAAAACATGAACCTTTACCTAGTAGCTGATGGAAGCAGAAGAATCAGAGATCCACAGCTAAACACAGTGCCAAACTTCTGGAATCCAGCTGTAGAGGGGGAGGAGTGATGAGCAAAGGGGTCAAGACTGTGCTGGGGAAACCCACAGAAACAGCTGATGTGAGTAGGTGGGAGCACATGGAACCCACTCTGACAGCTGGAGAACCAGCATAAGACCAATGAACCAGTCCCCTGAACATGGGTGTCAGTTGGGAGGCTTGGGCAGTCTATGGAGCCTCTGGCAGTAGAACCAGTATGTATTCTTAGTGTGTGGCTTTTGGGAGACCCTTCCCTATGGAGGTATACTCTCTCAGCCTAGATACATAGGGGAAGGCCTAGGATCTATCCCAAATGATGTGTCAGATTTGATGATCCCTCATGGGAAGTCTCACCCTCCCTGGGGAGTAGTTGGAGTGGGATGGGGGTTTGTGGGAGGCATGGGAGGTAGAGAGGGGGAAGGAACTGGGATTGGCATATGAAGTAAGATTGTTTTTAATTTTAATAAAAAATAGTGAAAGAGAGAGAGAGAGAGAGAGAGAGAGAGAGAAAGAGAGAGAGAGAGAGAGGGAGAACACTGATGACAGCTGTGTCTGTAGATGATAAAGGGGCTATAGTGAGCTGACCAGGGCATGTGATCTAAGGCTTTTGCGGATGCTGAACTTGAACTAAAGTTTATGTGAAGGGTGCTACTGGCAGCCCCATAAATCTTGGCCTGTCGTACATCAGTGATTATGAAGAATGTCTGATTCAGACAGAGAGTCCTGAAACTCTGTGCTCACTTTGCTCGTAATAAAACCAAAATGAAACAAAACACAACAAGAACAGCAACCACAAAAGCCTTTTCTTTCCAAACCTAATCATATGCATTTGCATTTCATCTTGACCCACCAGGTATTCTCTTGGAAGCACTGACTAAGCATATTCATTTTATTGCAGCCTCAGTGTACAAAATGTGCAAGTTCTCAGCTTCAACAAGCTTGTCAAAAGTGTGGAAACAAAGATATGTCCTTATTTGAAAATGTCCTTTCCCTTTAGAACTGTCAGATCACTTCAGAAGCTGCTGCTTCAGAGAGAAAGAGTCTGGCTCATGCTGAGCTGAACAAAATTACACATCTGAAATATTGAAAAGGGTCCACATGGCCCTTCTTATCTGTCAGAGTTCCTACACTGTTTTGCTTTTCATATGAAATGACTGCTGAGAATCAAAGCGAAATATAAACTTGGCAATTAGGATTGGGTGAGCTCTGGTAGTCACTGCAGGTGTAAATAAGGTGAGGTCATTATTAAAAATATAAAATATATGAGAGTTCACTGTTGTCAGTCATAGCACATGCTAGTGAAAACCCAAGTGGGCTAGCCACTTGTCTCTGTGATGTCTTGTATGTAGTTCTTTTGTAACCAGAAGATTAATGAACCACTGGAAAACACCACAAGAAGCATATTGTGAGTTATTTAGTTTGACATGCTTGATAAAAATATATACCTCTGGCCAGTGGGTGGTGAGCATAAAATGGAATCTTAAGTGTTGATGGTTTAGATTTCATAGATTGCTTTTGAGGTGAACACCACATGTGTCACATCTGGTCCAAGTGACAATATAAGGCATTAGCACTGAGCTTCCTTTTTAAGAAATGGAATGGTGTGATGTATGCAAATGTGTTTAAGGTGAGCTTTCAAATTATTTTAAACATGACACACAACAAAGCTATAAATGCCATTACTTTGCATCTCTCCCCCTTCTGGAGACTATATCCAACTTAATGTTTTCCTAATTGCCTTGATCAGACTCATCTCTCTGCACTTGCAGGAATACAAATAATGATATTAGTATTCTGGGGGAGGGTGTCTGTTTGCTTGTTTTACATCAGTTACTTGTGCAAATGGGAGGAAAATTGATCTTAGGTTCTCTTATGGTTTCATTAAAACATGACTTGTTAAAAGGCATAATTATTCACCTCTTTGGTTCAGGTACTGACAAAGCTGAGAAAGTGGACCACAAGTTCAAGGCTCACCTGCACTATGTGGAAAGGTCATTTGCCAATAAATACAGAAATCCAAACTTATAAAGAAGGTGATGGTTGATTTGTGATGTAATTAGTTGCTTCACAAAAACCAGTATCAAAAATGATAAATGTGCCTCAATATGCTCTTTTAAAGAGACCTTCAGTTCACTTTATAATATCAATGTTGCAGCACAAGCAGAACTTGCCCTCTGATCACAAGAAAACTCTGAGCCTGTGAAACAATTCCTCACCCCCTTCTCTCCGTATATCTTCGTATTCCTGACTCCTTGAGTCATTAAATGACTCATTTACAAGAAATCATGCTGTATTTAACTTTGACATTGCATTATTTCACTAAGCATGATGTGCTTAAGGGTTCTTAGTGGTGTACCATGTATTAGGATTTCTTCCTCTTTCTTCTTAATACTGAATAATGTCCCATGATACATGTGTGTGTATGTGTGTGTGTGTTCATTATGCCTCATTTCCTTTATCCTTTTAACATTAGTGAAATTTTAGTTGAATCTCTCTCTCTCTTTTTTTTTTTTTTTTGGTTGCTGCTACTGCTAAAATGTTGAGAACATGACTAAACAAAACAAATATCCTTTAATGTCCTGTGTTTAACTATTAGCATTTCTTGATACTGGGGACCATTTCTGGGTTTATGTGTATGGTATGAAAGCATTTTAGCACTGGATTAGATTATCAGATTGCTGCCTTCAGCTATTTCCATAAAAGATAGTCCTGGATTACATGGTGCTATATTCATTCGTTCATTGGAACAGCCATATTTTCCCATAGCATTTGTGCCATTTCACATTTTACATTCTCACCAATAATACAACAGTGCCATCCAATAGCTCTACATATTCCATAGCCTTTCTCCTTTTTCTATATCTTATTTTTCCTGTATTTTAAATTTTGGTTTTGTGCTTGGTGGGTTGCTTATAGTAACTACCATATGGGTGAAGTGACAATTCATTGAGATTTTTATTTATAGTGTCATAAATTTCAGCATCTTTTTCTGATATTTTGTACATTATTTTGCTATACTACACTCAAGTAGTGTTCTTTATTATGTCACATTATTATGTTTTATTGCTGATTTCATTATTATATTTTTTGTGTTAACATCTTATCAAATATATGAATGATAAATCATTTCCCATTTCATAGTTTCTATTCTTAATTTACAGAAATAGCACTGAGTGGATGTTCATTTTGTACTTCATAACTTTTCTAAATTATTAGTCTTCACAGTTTTTGTCAGCTAGTCTTTTATAAATAGAGAGCATGTCAGGAATAATATTTCTTTCTTTTCTCTAACTTGGGTGTCTTTTTCCTTTTAGTTTTTCTTGTGTAACTGGTCATTTGCAGTTGACATCTTTGTTTTATTCCTATTGTAGTGAAATCATCCAGTCTTTCTTTTTAAAGTTTAATTTAGAGTTTATTATGTACCAGACGCTGAAGTTGCTTCTACACAGGGATGATATCATTCAATATTCAAAACAATCTTATGAAATAGGTATCTTTATTGCCTTTTCATTTGTAGGTAATTACACTGAATTTTAGTGAGATTGGGGAATTATTCAATAGTTTCAAAGTAAAGAAACTTAGAAACAACTTGAAACTTGACTCAGAGTTGAAAGCTTAGTTTCTTATTTTCTTTCTGTGTTTGTGTTCTTGGTTATTCTTTCATTTCTTTTTCCTTTTAGAATTTCATACCTAAGCACACTAAATTTATATAATTTATACCTTCCTTCTCTTCCCTCCAACTCATCCATTTTACCTACACTCCCAATCCCTGTCAAATATTCATGACCTCTTTTATAATCATCTCTCTCTCTCTTTCTTCCTCTTTTTCTCTTACACACACACACACACACACACACACACACACACACACACACACACACACCCCTACTGAATCCATTTCGTTTTGCTTCTATGCACATGTGATTAGGGGTTACTACTTGGGAATGGAAACCCTTTTCGTGAGCTCATCCTAGATGGAGAAAACTAATTTGCCCTCCCTTAGTCTGTATGAAATACCTATAAATTTTCATCTAGGGTTGTGTCTGTGAAATGTCCTCCATCCATTTTGGCATGTTTACTGGTGTAGATATTATGTAGGTCTGGCTTAGACAACAATATTGTTGAGATGTCATGTGTGTAGCTTCCCTGTCACCTCTAGAAAACACTATGTAGCCTCAGGCATCTTTCTCTTCTGGCTTTTACAATCTTTCTGCTCACCCCACCCCCATTGTTTTCTCTGAGCATCAGATGTAGGAACTCTCTTGTAGATGTACCAACTGCAGCTTGGCCACCTCATGGTCACTTATTTTTCTGCATTTTGTCCTGTGTGTATCTCTGTAGTAGCCCCTAACTGCTGGGAAAAAAAATCCTTTTGGTGAAGGGTGAAATCTGTGCTAATCGAGGTAGCTTACAGTTAGAAAGTATATTGATTTAGAAAAATAACAGTGGTAGTTTTGCCTTTCGATTCTGTGACCTCTCCAGCCACAGGTATTTAGCTGAATTTAGTTACAGACATGCATTCCATCCTATTGAGTGGGCCTTGATCCCTATGAGTTGTTGGCTATTTCCTGAGACATAGGGCTGCAAGTGCATCATGGGGACATTAGCAGGCTGGTCATTATTGTACTTTGAAAGACTAACATGTGTGTAGATATAGTGACTGCTTCTCTCCACTGACAAATTGCATAGTACTTTCTAGTATAATCAAAACTAGTCCTAAGAGAGGAGGCTACCAGGTCAGTATTAGTTTGATTCTTCAAAGTCTTGACATGGGTGGTATCTCTTCCAGTACAGGTCATTGCCGCTGGCAATATGGTATCTCAGAAATAATGTACAACATTTCACTTCTGGTGACAATGACCTATATTAGAAGAGAGGTTCCCTTGACAAGCATTGGGGTTTTTGTTAAATAATCTGTGGTTAATTCCATTTAAAATGTACCATCTATCCATTTATATTTTTATTTTTATAACCAAGTCCATTTAAATGAAAACAAACATTTATAGACAATATTTGGGAATTTGGGTGTCATTCTTTCCAAACTACTTCCTGCTGGTAAGGGGTGCTGTCATGGGGGATTCTAAGAAGATGCAGAAATCCTGGCTATAGTCTGTAAGGCTGCTTTGTCCAGCTGTTTTGAATGTAGGATCACCTGGTACTCTGTTTCAGGCAGTCTGGCTTGATCAAACCACATTAGTCTGGAAGGAATCCACAGCTTTTCATTTTCTGTAGAAACAAAAATAGATATCCTATTCCCTAGTAACTTGTCCTTGAACTTAAATTTTGGAGTCAAAGCATTTTTTTAAATTTAATTTATCATTTTACATGTCGATCTCAGTTCCCTCTCCCTCCCTCCCTCCCTTCCTCCCTGTTACCCTCTCTGCCCTCTCACATGCACCCTAACCACCCTCCGCTCCCATCCCACCACCCCAATTCCATATGTAGGGGAATACCATCCAGTTGGGGGCATGTAGATCTGACAGGTCATGTGAAGTAGGGACTAGGGCTTCTCTCCTATCTCTAGGTTAAGGCAGTTATCCCTCCATGAGGGATGTGTTTGCAAAGTCCTTTTGTGCACCAGGGATACATCCTGGCTCCACTGTCTGAGGTTTCTTAGACTGCTCAGTCCTTCTGGCTGAGACCCATATTCAGGGGGGCCTGAGTCAGTCCCATGCTGGCTTCCCTGCTATCAGTCTGGGGGCCCGTTAGCTCCTCCTTGTTCAGGTAAGCTGTCTCTATGTGTTTCTGCAGCCTGGTCTTGTCCTCTCCATCTGCATCTGGGTTCTAGTTCGACTCAGTTTGCTCCTGTTTCCAACAGGTATTAGATGAGTGCAGGGCTCCATGGATAAGTTAGTTGTTGATCTCACTACCCGAGAAGGGCATTTATGGTAGTCTTTCCACGGATGCTCAAATTGTAAGTTGGCAGTAGTCTTGTAGTTCTCTAGACCTTTCTTTGTGTTCAATTTTATCTTCAAACCAATATTGGCTCCCTTTTTTATGTTCTCTCTCTCTCTCTCTCTCTCTCTCTCTCTCTTTCTCTCTCTCTTCTCTCTCTCTCTCTCTCTCTCTCTCTCTCTCTCTCTCTCTCTCTCTCTCTCTCTCCTGTCTTCTATTCCTAACCGGACTCAATCTTCCTACTCGCTCATGTTTTCCTTTCTTCCCCCTCGTTTTCTCCTACTTCTCTCTCCATTTGCTGCCCCCCCACTTCCCCTGAGCTCTGGGGGACATGTCCCTTCCCGGTTGTGTGAGGGACTTTATATGAATCTCTTAGAATACACTTTGTATCCTAGTTCCTCTGGTGGTGTGAATTATAGGCTGGTGATCTCTATGTATAATCTATCTATCTCTCCATATATATATATATGTATATATATATATATATATATATATATGTGTGTGTGTGTGTGTGTGTGTGTGTATGCATAAAGTATGTTTGCTTGTTAAGTAAGCTTATGAAATGTGTTTTTTATGGCTTTTTTTCAAATGATTTTTCTTATCAATTTTCTTAGGATTTTTTTTTTTTTGTTCATTTGGATAGGGCTTTGCTATGTGGTTAAGTAGCCCATGTTGCTTTGGAACTCACTATGTATTACAGGCAGGCCTTAAACTCATAGTAATTCTTGTCCTTTGGTCTCTGAAGTACTGGGGATCTGAGCCTATGCCACCAGCCCAGCTTTCTCTTTTACTTCCTCCAACACCTCTCTTTCCTCCATACTTTGATCTTTATCATAGCATTTGTTGTATAAATTTTCATGTGCTTGCAGGTCTCAAAGTTGACATTTTCATTTAATTATAGTCTATATCTCACTTTGAACTGAAGTCTTGTGAAAACAAAAACTCTGTTTTAAATAAAGATATGTGCAGCCTTTGCATAATTCCTATTTGTAATAGATGTGTAATAAATTATGCTTGCCTTTATGTATTTAAATACCAACAGATGCTAAGGTGTCACTTGACAAGTCTCTCATGTATGGATTTCCTCCAGGGTCTTACAGTTGGTAATATTCTATTCAATTCATCTATGGATATTTTAACAGAACATGGGAAAGGGCAGTGAGGGAGGAATAGATACTATTTCCACCATGGGAACCCACTAAATTATGAAGCAAAACTTAAATGTGATAAAGTATGGTCAGACTGAGTCAAACATGTTTCTTACTTTAACAAAGTGTTCTCTACCAATCTGGAACCTTATGCCTCAAACAAGTAGTATCTTTAGCTATTATTGTTCTTGTGGTCTTAAAGAATGAAGTTAAATTTGTTTTATCTTTATGAAATTCACCCTGTTTTCTTAATTTTTCTCATCTTTAATCATGACATAATGTTCTTGTCTCTGACATTTTATAAGTTGGCTACAAAAAATGGTTATAATTGTATTAATTCACCCATCCCTTATTGATGATAAATCATCTTGAGATATGTCTCATTATGCAATTTTTTATTATGCATGAATTCCACAGAATATATTTATACAAACTAAGACAGAATAATGTGACTTCTCATGGGGAAACATGAACAGACATTTGATTATTATAGATAGGGCACCAGCAGACCCAGGAAACCATTCCACCCAAGACTGGCTTATAAATTTACTGGAGTTACCGAGAAGAGTAACTGAAAAGTAGCTGCATTACCAAAGAGCCCACTCACGCGGCATACTCATGACAATAGCATCCTTAAAGTTCCCTTCCCAGTCACCAAAACAGGCACCTGAAACAGTTTGTTGTTTTCTTCCCCTGGAATTGTTTACTACTTAGTATAAGCTTGGAGAAAGCCCTGTAAAATTCTGAACTTCTTAAGCCTTTCAAGTTTTCTTGAGCTACTGAAACTTACCAGGAATATGAAGAAGAAGATGTTTTAGTTTGAAGAAATAGCTACACATCAGACAGGTGGTTGAGTTTAAAATATTCTGTTTAATTTCTTATTAGGATAGTTGTGTTCAAAGGTAACAATCTGAATATCTTTGAAAATGTCTGTTTGTTATGGCCAGATATTTTATTGAGTTTGACAAATTCTTTAAGTGTTGGGGTATTGTGACCTTGATTGTTATTCTGAACAAAAATTAGAGAGCCATAAAAACTCGCTTATAAAATAAAATTTGATTTTTAAAAGTTATGCTATATTAGTGAGTTAATTATTCATTCACTGAAATTCTTCATTGTGTTCAAGTACACTTAATAACCTCTTGCTAGCTACCATGTATATATTGAATGCGTATGAATCATCAAATTTCAAATGTTTTATTCTGAAAAGACCTCAGTTCCTCATGAAGTGATATGAATGCAATTTAAGTATGTGAAGATTTTTAAGAGGAATTTTTTCTAGCTGAATTACTTCTGAGAAAGGTAGTACTATAGGCAGAACTCCACATTGCTAGAGTTGCTATATGCTTCCTAATGGTATTATCTGCCTAAACCAGATTGGTTTCCTCATTCTGCACAATCAAGGTAAATTGAGAGAAACACTGTTTTGTGTAAATTAGATCTCTGTGTATTTTCTGATACTCCACCATATATGCAAAATAGGGGTGTTCATACCTTCAATATCAATGCCAATTCTCACTGTGTAAAAAATGTTGTGTGGTTTTGATTTCAGGTCTGGTAATAAAATAGACATAACTTATTTTATGTATGCAGGATAGTTTTTAGCTTGTAGTTGCTCTACAGAATTTTGTACACATACATTGACTGTTATTTTGTAATTTTATTTTATTTTGCGTTCTGTACAGTGATGAAGGGCAATGTAAGCAATGTGGAAATATGATTAAAATCAAATTAAAAGTGCCATGGGTGTTCTAGATTGATAGAATTGTAAGAAAATGGAGTATATGGTCAATGAAATCCATACAGAAGGCATGACTTTGAAAATCCTTTCACTATTCTTTCTCAAATATATCAAATGGGAAAACTTGGAGGTGAAAATAATACAGCTAATATAGTAGGCATCACTCACAGAACACCAGCTCTGAGCCAGACATTCTGCCAATCACTTTTCATGTGTGAATTTAGTGATAGAAACATTGGTTCCCAATTTTTAATAGATAACAATGTCTCAGAGAATTTGGGTGAAAACCCAAAAAGCACAGCAGCTAGTAAGTGGTGTATCCCAAGTTTCACTTCACGGTTCCTGTGATTAGTGAAAAAAAAAAAAAGGTAGTAAGTGTGCGAACCCATAAGCAGTGTCATGTCATATTACACTTGGGTACAGGCTATTTATGAGTTAGAATTCCATCAATGGAATGGAAACTTAGAATAAGTGCACATTGATAAGGAATAAATTTCAGTGCTTATTCTTAAGGGGAGTCCAGTCCACTGTTGTGCCTGCCAGGTATTAGAATAGGGACAGAGATGGCTAGTTATATTTATCATATCTTCAAACTTTATCCTTCGAACTATACTATCAATAAGAGGGTAAACTATAATGAAATACAAAATAAATTAAGGAAAATAATGAAAAACCTCGTTGCCATTACTGTATGAATTTTGGTTTCATGAATAAGAAAATAATCAGTCCTTTCTGAACTTGAATGTTCTTGGTGAGTGATCTTGGTTGCAGGTCCCCTGCCCCAAATGTGTGTCTCACTGTTATTCGGAGCTTTTACCATGTGCTTCTTCCAAAATGCTGCAATTGAACATCTGCTGTGACAGCTTCCATTAAAGGGAGATGAACTTTTCTCCATAGCACTCTAGTTTAGAAGTCTGATCATGTGACCTGTATGTAATTGGATGACAATTTGTGGGGCCAAGTATGGAAGGTACAAGTACAGAAACAACTTGGTGAAACTATATACATGCTTCTTGGAGATCCTTTTACTTTAAATAGATTATGTCCTTCATAGATCATTATCCCAGTTCCCTCTCCCTCCCTCCTTTCCTCTCTCTCTCCCTCTTTTCCTCTCTACCCCTCTCACATACACCCCGACCACCCACCCCCACTCTACATGTAGGCTGAAGCCATCCAGGAGGGATCCTCTAAATCTGTCAAGTCATTTGAAGTGGGGACTAGGACTTCTCTCCTGTCTCTAGGTTAATGGAGTATCCCTCCAAGGGGGATGTGCCTACAAGGTCCGTTTGTGCACCAGGAATACATCCTGGTTCCACTGTCTGAGGTCTCTTAGACTGCTCAGTCCTTCTAGCTAAGACCCATGTTCAGGAGGGCCTGAGTCAGTCCCATACTGGATTCCCAGCTATCAGTCTGGAGTTCTGTTAGCTCCTCCTTATTCAGGTTAGCTGTTTCTATGTGTTTCTGCAGCAAGGTCTCGTCCTCCCTCTCTGCATCTGGATTCTAGTTCGTCTCAGAGTTTAGTTGTGGGTGTTTGCTTCTGTTTCCAGCAGGTACTGGATAAGGGCTCCATGATGGTGGATAAGTTAGTCGTTGATCTCATTATCAGGGAAGGGCATTTATCTCTATAGGACTTTTGGTAGTAGAATTTGAACAACTAGAAAAAAATGTATAGAATGCCAGTAACTTTCAGGGATATGGAAATTGAGAATGGGAGAAAAATGTACAAACTAATTCTCCAATACATGTGAATAAGAAGAATGAGTACTTTGAAGATTTGGGAATAATAATAATACAGTGATTTAAGGAGTCAAAAATTAATGTAGAAGCTATAGTTAAGTCATATATGCATAAAAATTAGGTTTATCTTTAGTACAATCAAAAATATTTAAGTTTACTTTTGTTTCACTATGACCATGAAAGAAGTCATAAATATAAGTTACCTGGATCATTTTATCAAGAAATGATTAAACCTGGCATTAAAATGGTGTATCCCTTTATTCCCAGGACTCAGGAGTTAGGGAAAGGCAGATCTGATCTCTGTGATTTCAAGGCCAGCCTTGTCTATAAAGCAAGTTTCAAGACCGGGCTACAGAAGGCTACAGAAAGAAACACTTATACAAAGACAAACAAATATAAGAAGAAAAGAAATGATGACATCATTTCTGACAAAATTTAAATTAAATATAAAATTTTCAACCAGTTTGCTTGGCACTAGACCAAGATACTACCATTAATATTTATAAGCTCATTAGATTCATCTAAATATAATATACATATTTACACAATTGTGTTACATTGTTTTTCACTATTATTTAACAATGTTACACAAAAATTATACTACTAACAATTGAACAATATCTATTCATGTTAATAATTGTGTAATGTAATTTTTATACTATGTATACATATATATATATATATATATATATATATATATATATATATATATATTTAACCACATAGTTTTTACTAAGTGTTATTTAACTTGATTTTTCATTAACGAATATTATTGGCTTTACAAGTTTATATGTATTTTTGAATAATATGTGTATATTTCCTTTTTGTATCTTCCAGTAGATACTTTTGTGGTTTTTTTTTTTTTTTTTAATATTGTATTGCTACTGTCTCAAATACTTCAAAGTCAATTATAAAGAGAAACATTGTTACAAAGACCTGGGAAGCTCATTTTTATAGAACATACCTTCCACCTGGAAAGATAAAAAGTATAAAATTACCCTAATAAAAGAATATGATTTTGTAAAAAGTCATGTGCTGTGAGAGCTAGATTAGGCTCTATTGGGGTTAGGCTTGCCAGAAGGGCTCACCGAGAAGGTTTGAGCTTTGAGTTGAGTTCTAACCAGACACAGAAATGTCACTCATCCATCATCTGTTAAGACTGTTTGGAAAGTGGAGAGAGCTTGAAGTATTTGTACAAAAGGAAACGTCAACATGAATATACTTAATGATTTGAAATGAGGGGTAAAGGAGACAATAAGACGTGGTTCGAAAATATTAGGGAGTGCCACATACAAGGCTGTGAAATAAGTTAAGAGTTCATTCAAAGCATTTTGAAAAGCTTTTGGTCTTTATTAACCAAGAAAGACAACGCTGTGTGCATTTTCTTACTATCCTGTTGAGGTCAAGGATGTAACAACTCCAGAGACAGTTACAATGACATTGTAGTAATTTGCATATAATAGTAATTTTCCATCAACAATGAAGGCTAGAGATGTATCAGATTTGTTATAATATTTGGGATGAAAACCTAGCATTTAACTTCTTTTTCTACAAATGTTTCTAGGGTTGGAGAGATTGTTCAGTGGTTAGGAGCATGTACAGCTCTTTCAAAAAGTCCTGAGTTACACCCCTCCCTTCCCCACTAATAATACCCTCTTCAGACAGTTCACAGTTGCCTGTAACTCCAGCTCCAAGAAGTATCCAACATGTCTAACTGGTACAGGTACCTGAACTCATGTGCACACACCCTCACATATACATAATTTAAAACAAAACAATGTATTAAAATATATCACTAAGAAGGGAATATTGAGAAAAGGGAACTGCATTTTAGATAATTCTGTGAATCTTCCTTAATGTTCAAAGATGAATGCCATATATCAGACAACTGTTCTCTCATTCACCTAAAAGTATGCATGCTAAATATTGTCTCGGCCCACATGAGTAAGTTAGACTTTCTGTCAAGGAGAACACAGCAAGTGATCCTAAAAATTTTATCCTGTATGAAATTAAGTTTAATAGTTGTCATGTTTAGGAACCATTTACACATCACACATGATATCTTGGCAAAAACAAGAGGTTTTTAACTGTGACAACTATTTTTTTATTTTAGCTTTTGGAATTCAGGAAAAATACAAGAAGGAAACATAAAAGTGTGCGTGTTGAACAAGCATCACATTTTATACAGAAGAAACATATATTGCATTTAAATGAATTATGTATTTCTTGATCATGGGATTTAACTGCCTTCCTGAAACTCAAATTGTCTTATAAGAGGTAGAAGTTCAGACTCCCAATTCAGAACTTAAACCTTAGCATATCAATGGTTAAAAGAAAGTAATAAGCTGTAATTACTAGACAATTATTTTTGTAAGTACTGAGAAGAAATTCCTTTTTTTTTCAAAAACATAAAAGCTTTAGAGAAGAGATTTCTCTGAAAATATCTAATTTTTAAGATATAACTATTAACTAGAAGAACATACAAGCAAGTTTAATTACTGAAGCTCAAGATACTAGTGTAGTAACAGTCATTTTAAAAGCTTACAAAATGTTGACACAGTAGATAAAATAGATTAATCCCATATTTTATCATTGATGAGGCTATGTTTTAAAGTCTGCCCATTAAAGAAGCAAGCAGATGCTTTTGCGTGCTCAAAGCTCAAAGGACAGACCAAACTGAAATTAAACACACTCATTACCCTAATGGCTTCTCCCTAAATACAGAAAAATTAAATGGGAAGATGAAAATATATTGGCAATTTTTTCCAAATTACTATCAGTGGAATGGAAAAACAAAGGAAAAGATGAACAGAATAGAAATGATCAATTCTGGAGAGAGAGTGTGTGGGACAGAGAGAGAGAGAGAGAAAGAGAGAGAGAGAGAGAGAGAGAGCAAGAGAGAGAGGGAGAGGAAGAGGGGGAGGGGAGGAAGAAGGACAAGGGGGAGGAGGAGGAGACGGAGAAGGAGAAGCAGAAGCAGAAGCAGAAGCAGAAGGAGAAGGAGAAGGAGAAGAAGAAGAAGAAGAAGAAGAAGAAGAAGAAGAAGAAGAAGAAGAAGAAGAAGAAATGCAAAGCCACAGATGAAATGACCGTAAGAGGGAAAACAGAGGCTTTCTGATAAGTAGTGACTATAGACACCGAGGTGAAACCTACAGGCTTGTCCAGGAAGAAACTTACACACACACCAGAATGAAGATTTGTGTCTAGAAGCAGCCAGAGCAGGGTCACATTCTGGGAAGTCAGTAGGGAGAAGGTAATTATGGGGAATTTTCTCATGTGTACAATGATCAGGCTAAGGTTTGAGTATCAGGCTAAGGCTACTGCTTTGAGTGTTAAGGTTCTGGTGAAGTAAGAAAATGGAATACTAAAAAGTATTAAAACAGTGGTTGTGCACCATTCTAATACTATGTCCCTTTAATACAGTTCCTCATGTTCTGGTGACCCATAAGCATAATTTTGCTACTGTTTTGAATCATAGTGTAAATATCTGTGTTTTCTGACAGTCCTAGGCAACCCCTGAAAAATGGCTCTTCAACCCCCAAAGAGATCACAGCCTACAAGATGAGTACCAATGAATAAAAAAATATATTATCAATATAAGCCTAATAATAAGATGATTGGTTTATGGTTTCCATGATTCTAAAATACCCGGATTTGATTTTTTTAAATTACAAATGAAATAGTAACAGCACAGTGAAGATGTCTGGCTGATGCCATTTTCAATAACTATACAATAATTAGATCAGTAAGAAAGTGCAAAATGACATATACTATCTTGTCATTAAGAGATATCCCATAGCTTAGGTGAAATGTTGTCTACAACTGTATAGCCCCACTCTGCCAGAAACTCCAGACTGAATGACATTTAACAAAAATCTGACCAGAAATTTCAAAAGCATGATCACAAGAACAACAAGACTGGGGAACCATCCTAGATTAAAGGACTGTAAAATGTCAATGTGGCAACTTGGATGAACACTGGTTAACAAAAAATGATGTTACCGACTAAGTGAGGCTATTCTAATAGGCCAGTGGTTGATTATTGATATATAGTAATATTTGAATGCTAATTTCCTAATCTGATAACTCTATGGCCATGTAAAATATGCATCTTAGAAGTTATACAAAATGTACAATAGTGATCTGTGCCATTTTCTTTAAATTATAAAATTAAGACAAATGGAAAAAAACATTTCAAAGCTGATTAAAAGTATGAGAATACTATCAGAATCATGCATATGCAGGTGTATCTACCTACACTTCTGATTGAAGGAATATACTCATAGAGAAAACATGCCAAAGGGCTGAGAGATGGATTTAGTGGATAAAACTAATGCTGCCCAAATAGAAAGGCTGGGATTTCAGACCCTTGACCCACATGAAAACTGAGTAGGCAGGAGGTGGGACACATGCCTGGCATCCCATGTCACAGGTAGCAGACAGGGGATTCCTCAGAAAATTTGCCAGCTGGACTACCTGGAATTGGTGAGTGAAGGCTAGATGAGGGTCCTTAACTCAAAAATAAATAAATAAATAAATAAATAAATAAATAAATAAATAGATAAAATAAAATAAAAATGTGGTGGGAGATGTCATTCTGTAAATATGTTTCTCTTATTGGTTAATGCATAAAGCACTGTTGGTCAATAGGAAAGCAAGATAGGCGGGATGAGGAGACTAGGAGGAGAGAGGAAGTATTAGGGAGGATATTCAAGATGGAGGACATATAGGGTAGTACTCTGGGTCCTCTCTCCATAAGATGAGACCACATGGAGATACTTAGATTGATAGAAATGGGTTAATATTTAAGATAGAGCTATCCAATAAGAAATGCTAGTAGCAGGGTAACAGAATTATATTTAATACAGCATCTCTTTGTGTTATTTGGGGCTGGCTTGGCTCTGAGGTCAGGATGACAGAAAAACCTACTCTTAACAGAAATGTTCTATGAAGACACTCAATATTGACTTTGGATCTACACATATGCACACGTGCTCACCCCCTTCCACATGCACCCACACATGTACTAACGTGTCTATCCATGCATATACAACACACACACACATACATGAACACAAGCACACACTGTACAACAGCCAGGAAAAGTCACAAAGAGTGTCAACAGACAACTTATAAATTAGTAAAGTTTAAAAAATAATAAAAAGCAAGTATTCACAATTTATTTCAGGCTATATATTTTCTAGAACACTGAGCAAAAGAGACAGCTGAAGTTTGAATCTTGATATAAGAGAACAAATGACAGCAAGGTAAAAATATTAGTCCAGTATAATCTCAAAAATAAGCATTTATTTAAAAAACAAACAAAATATAAGACACCTTAAAAGTAAATATTCTAAATATTCAATTTTATCTTCACATCAGTTCCAAAATGGTATTAAAGATATTTGAATGTAAAGTCAGCAAAGCATTCATGGAATCAGATTATTCTAGTTTTAGAAATGACATTGAAAGAAACCATTGGACATAATGAGACTACAGAACCAATAACCGTTTGAAGAGGTGTAGCCTGACTCTCCTGTTGTGGGAGGCTGATTCCCTTGCATGGGGGAAACCTATTTGTTGCAGTTTTTTTTTCTTTTCTATCATTTATGAAGCCTGCCCTTGTGTTCCAAACTTCCAAGTATTAGATTCTTCTAGTGAATTAAAAAGATTATAGTACCAGGATATAAACCTTGGTGCAAAGGCTAAGAAATAACAGAAACAATATTCATCACTTTCCCTCCCTTCTTCTACCTCTAGCCCTTTCCATGCCCCTGCTTTGAAGCTGACAGTCTTTTTCTTTATTATTTTTACATATGTGTGAGCATATGCATTTAATGTATATGTATATGTTTCTGCAGTCAGCATTGGGCAACCTGTAAATGAGTTTATCAGTGGTTAAAAAAAAAAAACAGCTAATTTTTTCCTTTTCCAGCAGTCACTTTATTTTTAAAAGAAGTGTTGAAGTATATTTTTATTTGCATACAAAGTAAGGCATCATAAAAGTATAGAGTTCTCTGTTTCCAAAAATTACTAAAATCCTGTAATTAGCAGAGCTAAATAAATGCAGAGCTTTGGTGCTGTTCAAACCTCCCTAATGCTACTTTGGAGTGAAACCACCTCCCAGCCTATCCTGAATCCATAAGCAATACCCTTCTGTTCTTTCCCCCAAAGTTCTACCTTTCCCAGATTGTCGTATAAGTGCAACTGCATAATATGAGTCCGTTTGAGTTTCACTTCTCTCATTTCACATTTTTGCATTTATTAATGAGTGATGAGATTATATATTAAGTTTGATGTTTTATTTCTTAGTTATATTCTATTTCATGAATGCCACTCAGCTTTTCTTCTTTTAATTTTTAAAATTACTCTATTAGAAAATTACTCTAATATGCTGAATTTTATTTTGACATTTTCATATGTACATGTGTAGGTAAACACATATATATGTCAAACTTGGTGTATTAGTTTTTATTGTCATGATAAAATAGTATGACCAAGGTAACTCATGAGAGAATATGTTTATTTGGGCTTATGGTTCTGGAAGGATGAGTTCTTTAGCATTTATATAGATATTCCAGTTGAATTGGACAACTGCTGAAAATATATGCATTCTCCAACTGATTGCCTCAGTTCCTTTGTTGATAATCAAGCAAACATATGGGTGTGTGTGGTTATTTCTAGGTTCTTATGCTGTACTGATCTATATATCTGTAACTATCACCACATTATTTGAGTCTAATTTCATTCTAAGTCTTAAGACTTATCTGTGTCCTTCAACATTGTACTTTCCTTTCCAAATCATTTTGACTATTCTTTCTGTTTGTTGTTTGTTTTGTTTTGCTTTTTGTTTTTTGAGACAGGGTTTCTTTGTGTAACAGCACCAGCCATTCTGGTCCTGAAACTCACTTTGTCCCAAGCTGTCCTCAGGTTCACAGAGATCTACTGCTACTGCCTCCAGATTTCTGGGATTAAATGCTCAACACTACCATGACCTAATATTTTGACTCTTCTCATTTCTTTTCTTTCTTTTTCTGCATATGAATATTAGAATCTTGTTAATATTAACAAAAAGATCCCCATATGGGAAAGACACGATTAATGTTGGTGTTGAGTTATACTATAGATTAATTTCAGGGAAAATGACAGGTGAATGACATTCACCATTGAACTCATGAATACAGCATGTATCTCCAGTTATTTAGGACTATGTGCTTTCAGCATGTGTGTGGACATGTATGCAATGCATGTTTGTTAATTCAATAAAATAAAATAGAAGACACAAAATTAAATCAATAATATCACCCTTGTAATGATCTTACTTCACTTTTAATATCTTTTCTTGTTGATCTACTATATTTGACTTCACATGATTATCAGATAACTTCTTTCATATTCTTTCTAGATTTATTTATTTATTTATTTGTTTATTTATTTATTTATTTATTTATTTTCGCTTGCAGTTAGCAGGACAAACCAGCTACAGTGTGCTTACTTCAGTTTTCACAAGATTGAAAAAGAATTGGTTTTAGTTTTGATTTTCTAAACATATCTTTTGTGGTAATGGTCTGGATTGTGATCAGATTAAGAACTTCCAGTTTGAAAACACCAACTTTGAGGATGCTCCCCATGGTTAAGTTATAAAGGGTACAAGATCAATGAGAAAGTTGAATGGATTTATCTGAGGTAAACAAGTGGATAAGGTGAATATAGACCATCGGAGCATTCTTTCCACATTCGTACAAATTCCTCCTTTGTTGACAGTGCCATGGTGTTTAGTTTTAAGGTAAATGAAATGGAAGGTGATAATCTAGTATTTATACAATGTCCAAGTTCTGTATAGGAATACCTCTTAGTAGGAAATGCCTTGCTGACAAATAATAGGGGTTAGCATGTAACATGGCATCACCACATTGTCATTTATTTGGACTGAAAGAGATTGTAATTTTGTGTATCCAAATATATATCAGCTGACTGGTAAAATCCAGCTCTTTCAAACTGTGTTTCGTATATAAAAAAAAAACATTATTATTGAAGTCAATGTAAGTAGGTTTTACTTCTCGTAATCAACGTTTTTATTTCATCTCAAGAATTATAAATCACTAAGTATATTTCTTCATTCTCAATATTAATTACCTATTTATTATTTTATGTCCTGTTTTTCTATTATTTTTAACACAGACTTATGAAATCTTCATGGTCCTACTCTTGCTTTGTGGTACTGTACTTCCTGGATCTCTAATGCTGTTTCTATTAAGCCTGTGAATTCTCCTAAGGACCTTCATACTAACTCTTTACCGAACTAGAAATTTGTGGAGCAGTCCAAAGTAATGCTCAGAGCAATCCATTGAAGTGAATTTTATCTAAACCTGTCTGAAATGCCTTTAGAATATTGTATGCCTGTATTATCAATATAGAAGTCTGGTAAATTTAGATGTTTTTTGATGAAGTGACTTTCTGATTTTGGACAAAGTGAGCAGATGTGCAAATCCAAAGACATATTTAAACTCTTTGTATATACATGCTTATATTTTTCTTATAAGTGTTTGTAGCATATAATATCATGTGAGGCACTGAATTGGGATACATAAATCCCAACCATGTTTGGAAAAACTCGGGGCATTGTGAAGATTGAATAGCAGTCTTTATATACAGAGTTTTCCAGCTCTGGGCAGAAATCCCAGAGGCACAATTTACAGCACATTCACTCATTCACAATTTGTGCCCTAGTGCTGATCTTGCTGCCCAGGCTGCTGGAATGATTAAGAGATGATTCTCTTTTTTAAAAGCCCTCAAGTAGGTCATTGTGAATTAATTTTAAAATAGATTTATAATTATCTTTTTCAAATGAGCATTTGTTCCTCCGGTTAGTCATCCAAACGAAGTGGGGAGAGCAATTCCTTTGTGCCCATAGGCTTCTAATGGATCAAACATGTCACAATATATATGTAAATGTTTTATTCATAATATATTGGGTTTTGTGGTTTACAAATTGCATTTGCATTATTTATTTATTTTCCATAATAGTTCAGGATAGATTGAGCATATATTAAAAGCTCCATTTATACTTAATCAACTTGGGCAGAAAGAAATAAATGTGTACTTGATAACCAGCTAGTTTCGCTTCCTCCACTTCCGTCTTGCATCCTCTTACCCAATTTGGCTGCTCTCCTTCTTCCCTGTGGTCCCATTTCCAGAATCATGACCCTGATGCACACATGTGCATGTGCGTGTGTGTGTGTGTTGTATGTTATGTGTTTGTGTGTTTCTGTGTATGCATCTAAGCTCCATGTGTGAAAGAAAATATGAAGAATTTGTCTCTCAAAGTCTGACTTCTTTGTGTTAACAATGTACAGTTCTATCATTTTTCCTTGTCATGTGACTTTTTCCTTCAAGGCTATAAAATCTCACTGTTGATATGCATTACAATTTTTTTTCATTCATTTGTTTATGGTCATCTATGCTAGTTCAATTTCTTTGCTACAGCCAATAGTGCCAAGTAAATACCAATGTGCAAGTGTCTCCGTGGTAGGACTGGGAGTCTTTCTGGGATGATCCAAGTTGTAATGTGTCATATGGTAATTTTATTTTTAGATTTTTGAACAATGTCTACACTGATTTCCACAGTGTGCACTAGTTCACATTTCTTCCGAAAGCAGTGGGGCTCCTCTTTCCCTGTATCCTCACCAGCATTTGTTGTCATTTTAAGCTGGGTGTTATAAATATGCATCCTCTCCTGAATGGTAAATCCTAAGACGTTGTTCTACTCCCACTCTTCCTATGTGCCCCTGCTCTCTTATGTGAATGTATTTACTCTGTTCACTGAACATGATAATCCCACTCCAACCTCAGGGCCTTTGCACATCCTGTGCTTAGAATGTTCTTCTAAGAGTCAGTGCTTTAGGCTTGTCTGCTCTCTACACCATTTCAGTACCTTCGAGAGGCTTTTCTCCACAATATCACAGACAAATGTTTTTAAATTTGCTTCATTAGCTTGGTGGACTTACAGCAGTTTTGATACTCTGTTCATTTATCTATGATTTATTTATAAATTCCCTGAAGTCAGCCTTTGATCTACCCCCTAAGCACTGCCAGTCACATACCTGGCATGAATTAAACATTTGTTGTATGAGTCAGTGTATGAAATCTTAGATTTGATATGCTAGTTAATTGTTTCAGGACAGAGGAAAACAGGTACCTATCCATTCTGTTAAGTTAGTATTTATGTCATACCTAAAACAAACTTATGTACTCTATTTTGTAAAAGAAAAAAATTAAACAGTTATGTAATTGCTTGTTGATATCTATATTCCTATAACATATAACAAATTCTGTGTAGATATTCTTTCTTCACCCTATATTCATAGTGCCTACTGGATGTTAAATGCATGTCAGGTAGTAGGTGCTTTCAAATAATGAGTTAAATCCATTAATAGTTATACTAGTCTGTTCTGATACAAAGTAACTATATTTCTTCTCACATTCACAGGACTATACCTTGACCATGTACTTTCAGCAAGCTTGGAGAGATAAGAGGCTATCCTACAATGTAATACCATTGAACTTGACATTGGACAATCGAGTGGCAGACCAGCTCTGGGTGCCTGATACTTATTTCCTGAATGATAAGAAGTCCTTTGTCCATGGAGTGACTGTCAAAAACCGTATGATCCGCCTGCATCCAGATGGCACAGTTCTGTATGGCCTCAGGTCTGTAATATGGATCCTAAATTTAATTTTTCCTGAAAAAATGAAAGCCCCACTGCCTGTTGTCTGGGGAAATATTGTACTGTTTTTTTTTCTTCTTTCTGCAGTTCTGCTGCAAGTGTCAAACCTTCTATCAGGGATATATCTGAGAGCTTAGGAGAGTATGTGTACAAAGGACTTAGCTCCCACTAAGACTAAGTTGTTACTTTTTCTTTTTTTTCTCAATTATCTCCCAGTATCAGATGCTGATACTAAAGTGACTTTCTTTAAGGAATAGGGATAAACAATGTCAAAATAGCTGAAGCACTGGGTTTCTTTGAAACTGGAAAACAGAACTCCCTGCTTGTTGAATGATTGTTTGAACATGGCAGATGCCACTGAGCTGCTGAACTGGGTCATGGTCATCAGGTGATAGACAGGAGTACCATGCCCTCTCATTCTCCAAGGTGCAGTCAACTTACAAACAAAATACCATCTCATGTTTATCAATGCTTAATTTGTGCTCTTAAATGTACCTTCAGAAAAGCATTTAGGTACCAGGCTATTTGGATGGAAATAATTTGTAAAGAAAGTGAGTTTAATTTCAATTAAAACCAATAAATGGTGTTCTGGGAAAAAATGAAACTACAACTTTATTCTGAAATGATTTCCATGTACACATTTTATTTTTGTGGTATAAGGAAACCACTCTAAATGTTACCATTTTGAATTGCCACTAATCCATTATTTTGCATAAAATATTATTATTCTGAAACTGTTTCAATGTAAACATTTTTTGCATGAGAGAAAGAAATGACTCTGAAATCCAACCTTTTCAGTTACCTCTGATCTGTTATTTTGCATAAACATGTGTCTATCCTATGATAATAGTGATGATAGTGGTAACAATAATGTTGATTAGTGGAACCCTTTCCAGGGGTTACACACTGAACTGAGTGCTTTCCACACACTATACAATTGCCACCAACACACTATCTGCATCTTATCTTTCTTGATTTTCCTTATCCAACAACAGTTGTGATCAGAACATACTGTGTTACAAGAAGTTTTCCCACCAGCCTGGTCCCAGAGCATTATCAGCCCCAAATAACACACAGAGATGCTGTATTAGATATAAAGCTATTGGCCTGCTACTATCTTTTCTTATTGGCTAGCTGTGTCTTAAATATTAACCCATTTCTTTTAATCTGTTTCCACATGGTCTTATCTTACCAGAGACAGGGTCCAAAACTCTTCTCTCAAGTATCTACATCTTGACTCTCCTCCTACATCTCCCAGAATCTTCCTTGTCTCCTAGCCCCACCTACCTTGACTTCCTATTGGCTAACAGGGCTTCATTCATTAAAAAAAAAAAAAAAAAAAAAAAAAAAGAACTTTTACAGAATGACATCTCCAATCAATACTGAGTGGAAATGATCAGAAATGAAAGTAGAGTTCACATTGTGTATTATTATGACTAGCATGATGAAATCTTATTTGCCTAGATATTCATTCCTATCTGAGAAATTACTTACTCTTTTCCCTACAAATCTATGCTATAGCTAACATTTAGTGTCTTTGTAGCCATCTTGGTGGTCAAGTCAACCATCATTTAATTGCAGTACCTGTGTTCAAATAACCCTTTATTTTTCTTAATAACATCCCTGAAGCACAGGAATAGGGGACTGACAATTTAGATAAACCAGAATGAAACTGTAGAGATACCATATTTAGCAAACATGTAAATTTTATTCTTTTTGTTTGTTTGTTTGTATTTGTTTTTCAAGACAGGGTTTCTCTGTATTGCTTTGGACCCTGTCCTGGAACTAGCTCTGTAGACCAGGCTGGCCACTAACTCACAGAGATCTACCTGTATCTGCCTCCTGAGTGAAGGGATTAAAGGAGTACACCACCAATGCCAGGCAAAATAAATTCTTATTAGTCATACCTAAGACTTGAAAAGTGATAGCCATAAAGTTAGTTTAAATAAGAAAGACATCTGGGTTACAGATGGAAGACATGGACATAAAATACATCCCATCTTACAGGAATATGCTTTGTGAGACATGTTGACTCTATATGATTACTTCAACAAAGGGTACTGAGATGAGTGGCACCATGCCATGCATGGCAAGTAATAGTGACTTCCAAAGGTTGAGGGGGTATGACTGAGACACCAAGAGAGTTGCTGGAGAGAATACACCTGAATGTTTCAAGTCTGCTGCTCTGTTTCTAAAAAACTTGAAAATACTGATGAAAGGGAATAAATGTATGAAGAAACAGTGTTCAGTTGTAAAGAAACCTAGTTCTTTGGCAGGAAATCCCCTGGGAGAACCCAAATTCATATAAGTGTAAAGGGTGTATTTTCAGGACACATGAAGGAATGATCAACTCTGGCACTGTATAGCATCATTGAGGTGAATTTCATCATCAGGTGACATGCACAGAATAAATAATCTGTGTCTTTGAAGGGCAGAGAGAGAGACCATATGCCATGTTCTGGCAATATAATAAAAAAGTTGGGGTAGCAGCCCTTTTTTCCCTGCAAAGTGTTTTCACTGTTGCTTTACATACAAAAGAAAAACTTATCTGGAAGAAGAAAAACTTAAGTCCTATTAATAATATGCAATGCATCTGGCTTTTCTGAATGTTTGGTGTATAAATGATTATGTTGAAGCTGCTTTTACTTCTAACAAAATGTCTGCATCTCAGATTATTAGTAAGAACACAGGTAAACTGGAGAAGGAATAAACATTTGTCCAGTAGTTGATTGAATTAATCTGGACACTGTCCAGTCATGGAAACACTTCACTGATGTTAATGTATGAAATGACACTTATTGAAGCCACAGTTAATGAATTTCTGAAATACTTTATAGGTGAAGCTGAAAATAATTTAAGAAAAAATTAGAAGAAACATTCATGGAGCACTGCATGATAGTAAAATGGACTTTGTAATGTTCTTGGTAGAAAGTTTGAACACACACTAGGTGCTATCAAGACGTGGTATCAATAAGGGGAGTAGCTCAGTCCTGCCTCAACTTGATGTGTCATGCTTTGCACAATCCCATGGGAGGCCTGCCCATTTCTGAATGGAGAGATGGAAGAAAAGTAGATGGGGAGAGAAGATGGGAAAAGACAGGTGATGAGAGGAGAGTAGGGATGGAAAACTGGTTGTATGTAAAATAAAATTTTAAAAATGTTGTTAAATAAAATCAGCAAAAGTATTTGTAATAGCCAGAATATGGCTATAATACCAACACTCAGGAGGTAGACGCAGGTGGCTTTCTGTGTATCCAAGGCCAGCCTGGTCTACAAAGCGAGTTCCAGGTCTACAAAGCCAGAGCTCCATAGTGAGACTCTTGTCTCAGAAAAAAATGAAGTGTTAACAAATAAGAAATGAAAAGAATTTGTGTTGACTGCATATGAATAAAAAGAAAGGGATGAATGACTTAGAAAATAATATATTTATCATATAAGAATTATTACACCTTAAAATTCCCAGAACCCAAACCTGGGTCTAGTATTTTGTCTGTCTGAAATCCAGTGTTTGCATGGTGAAATGAGATATAGACATAGGAGAAAGCCTGAAAATGTGCAGTTTGAAGAACATGACTTACTGAATATTTCATTTCTGAAATTATTCTAGTTTGAGTTTTATTCGATATTTCCAGGTATTTGATGGATTCTATTTTCAATAATGAACTGATTTTCTCAATTCATTCAACTGATTGTGTTTTCTTGGAATTGATTCCAGAGATTATTTGCATCCTCTTTCAATTAACTCATGAGTTATTTATATCCACTTTGAAATTTTGGGACATATTTATTATAATTTTAAATTTTAAATTTTAAAATTTTGTCTAGAACTTTGTCTAAGTCACTGTCATTGGCAGCCAGAACTATGTGATGGTTAATTTTGGAGGAGATATTTTGTCTTTGCTCTTTTAGTCTAGTGTTTTGTATGTTGGAATTTGTCAAACTGCAATAAGATGAGTTGAATGAGTGTATAGTGTTAACATTGCCTTTGCTTAATGAGTCTTGACTGGGCTCAGTGTTACTTAAAGTTCAGTAGTGGAGGACTTGGCATTGGCCATGGTAAGGGTAAATGAAGATAATCTTGGCTTTGTTGAGAATAGGGTCACAGGCTGTGTCTTAATACTCCAGAATTAGAGCAGTGTATCAATGGGTATACCAGGGGCAGCAGTTTCATGTGCCCACTAACCTTAAGAACATGGTTTCATAAGGTACTATGAGAGAGGGAATCAATGCTATGAGTTCCATTATCTCTATATTCACAAGCCAGGGAGTTTGAAGAGTGTTGTGCATGTGTGATAGACATTGATGGATCATGTGACAGAAATAGAGGGATCCTGTCCTCTCACTTCTTTGGTGGTCAGGGCAGCAGAGCACACATGGGGAGGGAAGTGGCTCCCACTCCTACTATGGCTTTATTAGTCTCTATCTTGCTTGGCTTCAGTGAGATTGCTGAGTAGGTAAAGTATGCCTCTGAGGTAGGAGACTTTAGCTTTCTTACCTGTTTAGGCCTGGTTACCTGTAAGGCCTATGGGAAAATGGAAGAATGCATGAAAGGCAATGTACTGAGGGATTGCTTACCTATGAGGACCATGAATAGGCAAGGTAAGGATGTGTACCTCAGAGGCAGAGTGTATGGAAACCCCTTTATCTGTGATCAGTGCTATCAAGCAGGCAAATGCATGCCAGAGGCAGTAGTTCCTGGAACTTGCTATGTGTCTGTGCTGGTTGACCATGGATTGGCAGAAGTGTGCACCTAGAAGCAAATGGTTTGGGGGCCTCTTATATCTCTGAGCTGGATGCTAGCAGGGCATCCTGAATTCCTGAGAGCAGAATATCATTATTTTTCCATTTCCACTTCCAACAAAGCCTCTTGACACAATAAACAATTTCTTAAGCACCTGTGACATTCATTAAACTAGCACTTCAGTGGCAAAGCCGGCTCATTAATTCTGATTGTTCTCTCAGTTGCATTGTTGATCCGTAGATGAATTTAATAGGAAGATTTTAAAATACATTTTTAACTAGTTCTGGCAAATTTTATGTAAACATAGACCAGTTTCTGCTGAAAATCTGTATATACCTGATATGCCTTTCTTGTCTACAGTAGTCTTAGTTGCAATAGATAATATTATATGAAAAAGCGAAGTAACCTATATAAATTTAAATAGCTACTATACCCTAAGATTTTAGTTGTCTTTTATATATTTATTTTTCTTATTTTACATATCGAACCCAGTTCCCTCTCCCTCCCTTTCTCTCTGCCTCTCTCCCTCCCTCCCATGCCCCTGACCACCCTCTCATTCCATTCCTCCCCCACCCCCAACTCCACATGGGGGTGGTGATGTCTTCCAGGAGGGATCAACAAATCTGTCAAGTTATTTGAAGTAGAGACTACACTCTCCCTCCTGCCTCTAGTTTAAGGGAGTATCCCTTCATGGGGAATGAGCTCCCAAAGTCCTTTTGTGCACCAGGGATACATCCTGGTTCCATTGTCAGAGTTCCCTTAGACTACCCAGGCCTACTAAATGAAACCCATGTTCAGGAGGTCTGAGTCGTTAATTCCTTTGCTCATAACTCCTCCCTGCCTACAACTGGATTCCAGGAATTTGATTCAGTGCTTAGCTGTGGGTCTTTGCTTCTGTTTCTATCAGCTACTACAGGATGAAGGCTCTATGATGCCATATAAGATAGTCACCAATCCCATGATAGGGGAAGGCATTTAAGATAGCCTCTCTATTACTTAGATAGTTAGTTGGGGCCATCCTAGTGTATCTCTAGACATTTCTCTAGAGCCACATTTCTCTTTAAACATACAATGGCTTCCTCTATTAAGGTATGTAACGTGTATGGGTTTGTTACTTGTTTCTTATCGGCTAGCTCTGCCTTAATTATTAACCCATTTCTGCTGATCTATGTATTTCTCTTACCGGGGAGCCGGCGGCCTCCTGCTTTCTTCAGACTCTCCATCTTGGCTCTTCCTTACTACTTCCTATTTCCTCCTTGTCTCCTAGTCCCTCCTATCTTCCTTTCCTATTGGCCAACAGTGCTTTATTATTAACCAGTATGAGAAACATACAGAATGACCTCTCCCATCAAAGGTATATCTTTTCTTATTCTCCTGTATTCTTCCCCTGATTCAGTCTTCCTGCTCCTCCATGTCTTCCTCCCCCCTTCTCTTCTCTGCTTCTCTTTCTTCTAACTCCCTCTCCTCTCCTTCTTCCAATTTGCTCAGGTGATCTTGGTCCTTTCACCTTCTTTGGGTGACCATGTATGTCTCTGAGGTTCCTCTTTGTTTCCTAATTTCTTTGGAGATGTGGATTGTAGGCTGCTAATCCTTTGTTCTATGTCTAATATCTATACATGAGTGAATAAATGCCAGTTTTGTCTTTTTTGTGACCGTGTTATCTCATTCAGTATGGTTTCTTCTAGTTCCATCCATTTGCCTGTGAATTTCCTTTTTTTTTTTTTTTTTTTTTTTTTTTTGAGTCAAAGCATTTTTTTAATTTAATTTATTATTTTACATGTCAATCCTAATTCCCTCTCTGTCCCTCCCTTACACCCTCCCTCACTTTTACCCACTTCACCCTCTCACATGCACCCTAACTACCCTCCCCTCCATCTCCCCACCCCAATTCCATATGTAGGGGAACGCCAACCAGTTGGGGTAATGTAGATCTGACAGTTCATGTGAAGTAGGGACTAGGGCTTCTCTTCTGTCTCTAGGTTAGGGCAGTTATCCCTCCATGGGGGATGTGTTCGCAAGGTCCTTTTGTGCACCAGGGATACATCCTGGCTCCACTGTCTGAGGTCCCTTAGACTGCTCAGTCCTTCTGGCTGAGACCCATATTCAGGGGGCCTGAGTCAGTCCCATGCTGGCTTCCCAGCTATCAGTCTGGGGGGGCCCGCTAGCTCCTCCTTGTTCAGGTAAGCTGTCTCTATGTGTTTCTGCAGCCTGGTCTTGTCCTCTCCATTGCATCTTGGTTCAAGTTCAACTTGGATCCCCTTGATCTACTTTTGTTGTCTTAAAGCTTTAGCTAGAACTTCCAGTATGATATTGAAGAGATATGGAGAGAGAGGGCAGCCTTGTCTTGTTACTGATTTTAGAGTTTCTCTCCATTCAGTTTGATGTTGGCAGTTGGTTTGCTGTATATTGCTCTTATTATGTTTAGGTATTTTCCTTTTATCCCTGATCTCCCTAAGACCTTTATCATGAAAGGGTGTTGAATTTTGTCGAAGGCTTTTTCAGCATCTAGGGAGATTATCATATGGTTTTTCTTTTTCTGTTTGTTTATATGGTGGATGACATTGATAGATTTTCATATGTTAAAACATCCCTGCATTCCAGGAATGAAGCCTACTTGGTCATGGTGGATGATTTCTCTGATGTATTCTTGAATTCGGTTTGCCAGTATTTTATTGAGTATTTTTGCATCGATGTTCATCAGGGATATTGGTCTGTCGTTTTCTTTCTTAGTGGTGTCTTTGTGAGGCTTGGGAACCAAGGTTATTGTGGCCTCATAAAAAGAGTTTGGCAATGAACCTTCTGTTTCTATTTTGTGGAACAGTTTGAGGAGTAGTGGTATTAGGTCTTCCTTGAATGTCTGGTAGAATTCTGCACTGAATCCATCTGGCCCTGGACTTTTTTTTTTTTTTTTTTTTTTTTTGGTTGGAAGGCTTTCAATGACTTCTTCTATTTCATTGCGGGTTATAGGTCTATTTATGTTGTTTGTCTGTTCTTGATTTAATTTTGGTAAGTGATAGTTATACAGAAATTTGTTCATTTCCTTTGAATTTTCAATTTTTGTGGAATACAGGTTTTCAAAGTATGACCTGAAAATTGTCTGGATTTCCTCTGTGTCGATTTGTATGTTCCCCTTTTCGTTTCTGATTTTGTTAATTTGCATGTTCTCTCTGTGCTTTTTCGTTAATTTGGATAAAGGTTTGTCTATCTTGTTGATTTTATCAAAAAACCAACTCTTCGTTGTATTGATTTTTTTTGTATTGTTTTCCTGGTTTCTATTTTGTTGATTTCAGCCCTCAAGTTGATTATTTCCTGGCGTCTACTCCTACAGGGTGAATTCGATTCTCTCTGTTCTAAGGCTTTCAGTTGCGCTGTTAATTCTCTTATGTGACTATCCTCTATTTTCTTCATATGGGCACTTAGTGCAATGAACTTCCCTCGTAGCACTGCTTTCAAGGTGTTCCATAAGCTTGGGTATGTTGTGTCCTCATTCTAGTTGAATATTAGAAAGTCCTTAATTTCTTTTTTGATCCAGGTGTGGTGCAATTGCACATTGTTCAGTTTCCATGAGTCTGCAGGTTTTCTGCTATTTGTGTTGTTGTTGAATTCCAATTTTAAAGCATGGTGGTCCGATAAGATACAGGGGACTATTCCTATTCTCTTGTATCTGTTGAGGTTTGTTATGCCACCTAGTATGTGGTCGATTTTAGAGAAGGTTCCACGTGGAGCAGAGAATAAAGTATATTCATTTGTGTTTGGATTTAATGTTCTATAGATGTCTGTTAACCTCAGTTGAGACATAACTTCTGTTAGTTCTTTTGCTTCTTTGTTGAGTTTCTGATTCGTGGTCCTGTCTAGAGTTGAGAGTGGTGGTGTATTGAAGTCTCCCACTATAAGCGTGTGAGGTTTTATATGAGCTTTGAGTTTTAGAAGCGTTTCTTTTATGAATGTGGGTGCCTTTGTATTAGGGGCATAAATGTTCAGAACTGAGACTTTGTGTTGATGGACTTCTCCTGCGATGAATACGAAATGACCATCTTTGTCTCTTTTGATTAATTTTGGTTTGAAGTCTAACTTGTTAGATATTAGGATAGCCACGCCTGCTTGCTTCTTGGTTCCATTTGATTGGAAAATCTTCCGAACCCTTTACCCTGAGGTAATGTCTATCTTTGAAGCTTAGATGTGTTTCTTGTATGCCTCAGAAGGATGGATTCTTTCTTCGTATCCATTCAGTTAGCCCGTGTCTTTTTATAGGTGAGTTAAGATCATTAATGTTGAGGGTGAGTAAGGCCATTGATTGTTGATGCCTGTTTGTTTTAGGTTTGTTGTTGGCAGTGGTATTGTGAATATATTTGTTCTATTTGCCCTTGGTTTCTGGTGTAGTTAGATTATCTATTGCCTACATTTTTGTGGGCATAGTTACCTTCCTTGGGTTGGAGTTTTCTTTCCAATACTTTCTGTAGGTATGATACCATTTGTAGATACGTATTGGGAATATCTGGTTTTGTCATTAAATATCTTTTTTTTCCCATCTATAGTGATTGAGAGTTTTGTTGGGTATTGTAGCCTGGGCTGGTATCCATGGTCTCTTAATACTTGTAGACCATCTATCCAGGACCTTCTGGCCTTGAGTGTTTCCATGGAGAAGTCAGGTGTAATTTTGATAGGTTTGTTTTTATATGTTACCTGTCCTTTTTCCTTCGCTGCTCTGAATATTCTTTCTTTATTCTGTATGCTAGGTGTTTTGATTGTTATATATCAAGGGGTCTTTTTTCTTTGGTCCAGCCTATTTGGTGTTCAGTATGCTTCTTGTACTTTCACGGCATGTCCTTCTTCAGATTGGGAAAGTTTTCCTTGATGATTTTATTGAATCTGTTTTTGGCACATTTGAGCTGGGTTTCCTCACCTTCCTCTATGCCTATTATTCTTAGTTTTGGTCTTTTCACGGTGTCCCACATTTCCTGGATGTTTTGCGTTAAGGATTTGTTGGATTTATGATTTTCTTTGATTGATGAATCTGTTTCTCCTAGTTTATCTTCTGTGCCTGAGATTCTTTCTTCCATCTCTTGAATTCTGTTGGTTATGCTTGCTTCTGTAGTTCCCGATTTTTTGCCCAATTTTCTATTTCCAGCATTCCTTCGGTTTGTGTTGCCTTATTTTCTCTATTTCAGTTTTCAAGTCTTGAACTGTTTCCTTCACCTGCTTAATTGTTTTTTTTTTTTTTCCCCTTGGCTTTCTGTACTTTCTTTACTTTCCTTAAGGAATTTGTTCATTTCTTCCTCTTTTTTGTTTGTTGTTTCCTCCATTTCTTTAAGGGATTTTCTCACATCTTCTTTGAGGGCCTCTATCATTTTTATGATGGTAATTTTTAAGTCATTCCCTTCTGCTTCCTCTGCTTTGTTGTTGTGTTCCGTTCTAGTTGATGTAGATTCCCTAGATTCTGGTGGTATCATGCTTGTCTTTCTATTGTTAGGCATTTTCTTGTATTGCTGTCTTCCCATAGCTTCTTCCAGTAGGTGTTGGTGGGGTCTCCCCCTCTCTCTATGGTACTTCCCTGGTGGGCTTATGTGGGTCAGAGGTTCAATATCTGTAGCTCTGCGTGGTCCAAGCTCTCTCAGCAGACAGGGACCCAGGGATGTGGTCAGGGATTAGGATCCAGTGGAAGATGCCTGCAGAAACTCAGAGTGGTCCCGCAGAGATAGGCGGGTCTCTGGGAGGGGCCTGTGACTCTAGCAGAGGACTGGAAGTGGGTTCTGAGACCAAGTGGTGGAAATTACGTGCGGTACTGTGTGGATAGGCAGGTCTCCTTTGTTCAGAGTTGCTCCAAAATGTCCCCAAAGTAGGGTGGACTGTTGGCTTCACCCTCTGTCCCAGTGCTCAACCAGAGCAACCGGACAGTGGGCAAGGCAGGGCACAGGGGGGGGAAGGGGTTGCAGGCTCGTGGTGGTGATAGGTGGGGGTGTATTGTAGCTCCTAGTGTGCTCTAGATGGGGACAAGACACAGGAGCAGGGGCCAACCCTTGGAGTTCGGGGGGAGGGGAAGTTGTAGGGGAGAGGCCACCCCAATTGGGCCCAGACTCACATCTACCCAATGGCTGGCAGAAGAGGACAAATGCTGAGTTGATACTTGGGATGTTTCTGCATGATAGTTGCATCTCACTGGAAGCTAGCACTCTCCAGCTGAGGCCTCTTTTTTTAGCAGAGGCCCTGCTTTGGGGGTCCTTGCCTATGAATTTCAAGATTGCGTTGTTTGTTTCCCTCTGAGTAATTCTCCATTGTATAAATGTACCACATTTTCTTTTCTATTCTTCAATTGAGGGATATCTAGGTTGCTTCCAGGCTCTGGCTATTAAAAATAATGCCGCTATGAACATAGTTGGTCAAATGTCCTTGTATGAATGGGCATCCATTTTTTTTATATCCTTAAGAGGAGAATTGCTAGATCTTGAGGTAGACTGATTCCCGTTTTTCCCTAGGAGCTGCCATACTGATTTCCAAAGTAGCTGTACAAGTTTGCACTCCCACAAGTAGTGGAGAAATGTTCTCCTTTCTCCACATCCTCTCCTGTATAAACTGTCATTGGTGTTTTTTATTTTAGCCATTCTTACAGGTACAAGATGGTATCTCAGAGTTGTTTTGATTTGCATTTCCCTGATGTCTAAGGATGTTGATGTTGATGGCTGGAGAGATGACTCATCTGTTAAAGTCTAGGCTCACAACCAAAACTATAGGATTCATATCTTTATATGAAAATTTTTTAGTGACTTTTTCTGAAGACAGGGTATCTTCTCTCAGAGGCTGTGTGACTCAGTGGGTAAAATTCATGACAGTGGTATGCCATAATACAGAAAATGATGGTAAACACACTCCAGGGAACATCTTGCTGACTTCCTTGTAAAGTTTCCCATCTGTAAGAACATAAGCATTGCTTCTAAGTATACAATGCCAAAGTTCTAAGTCCCTCCATAGTAATATTTGGTGATAAATGAGCATAGCATGTTTCCTGTTCAACTGTAAGCTGACATACTTTTGACCTGGAAATTTCAAAATATGGAGATGAAGTTGAAGAAATATTGTGTCCATGTTAGGTGAGTTCTAATAGTTTAACTCTGAATTGATCACTGCCTGACTGGTTTCAAACCCAGCAGTTAAGTTATCTCTTTGCATTGTTCTCCAGTTTAAAATCTTTTAAAACTCCCAACAGTGTTGGAATGCTGTGCATACATGGAAATGCATAGTCAGGCAAGGTGACTAATTTTCTTCACATGGGGAAATGATAATACAACTTACGCTTTGAATTTTTTGTTTTACATATTGTAACTTGATTCTTTTGAACAATCATCAAATTCTCTGAGGATGAATTAGAAGATGCAAGTTTTGTTACAGCCTATTCATATCTCAATTAATAGCCAATGAATGTGAAATAATCTGTAATTGAACATTATACTAGAAAATGAAATTATATATTTTCAGGAACAGTAAAAGTTGAATGCTAAGTGTTCACTGTTACTTAATGGGGATGTGGATGCATTGGATGGATGGAAAAATTTAGAATTTGATTCCTTATTATTTACATTGTTCCATGAAGTATGATTTTAAGTCCTTTGTCTAGAACTCAGAATGGTGAGAATAGCAAGTGAAATGAAGATAATGGCAAAATGTTAGGCCAAGCATATCTAGAATTGGAAGAGAAATTCTAATGAATATTCAAAGAGTTTTCAATATTGATAAAAAATTTTAATGGATCCAGTTATCTCCAGCTAGTGCTATATGCTTAAGAGTTGATAAAGGGATAATTGATCATTCTGATACTCATGTGGTCATGACAGCCTTTACAAACTGCCCTATAGCCTTGAATCCAGTACAATATCTATAAAAACAACTAAAATCTCTGATTAATGAAATGTTACTTAAATCTTTTTCAACCAAGCCATATCTTTTTATCATGTTTATCAATCCTATCACTGCCACTTCATAGAAAGAGGGTTACAAGAATAAGTAAGACATGAACAATATTTTCCCCTCTTAAAATTGCAACATATGACTGAAGATTTATAAAATCATCAAAGATAGTGCCACTGTGGTATCCTCAGTTCTGACTCTGTAGCAAAGTTGTACAGCCTGACTGGTTTATAAGCTACATATAGTTCTAGATGCTGTAAAAGCTCAAGGTATCAACACAATGGATTCAATGTTGAGGGTGTCTTCATGGCTCATTGATGTGTCTTCACCTGTTAAAATAAGAATTTAGCTCTCAAGATTTTTCCCAAGGTCACTAATTCTATTCATAAGACTTCACACTCATAATTTAATCAAATCCTGAAAGGCTTACCCAAGGTGCATTTTTGGGTTACTAGATTAGATGAGTCAACTCAAAAAAAAAAAAAAAAAAAAACAATATTCAGACTCTAACTTTCACCTTAGGTTGCGTTTGATATCCCAGTGGTCCCATTTAGATAAGATAAAATATTTCTTGTATTTTAATTTACCTCTTAAGAATTTGTAGTAAGACATGTGGCTAAATATGGGGAAGTAAGTTTTCAAGCAAGGAGCACAGTGACTGAAGTGGTAAGGGGAAAAATAAATCCCTTGACTACACAGAACAGCTTCTTTTGGTAAGTAAAGCAAAACCTTTCAAACAACAATTAACTATGTTCTGTTCCAAAATATCATTCACTCGATCTGATCATTTCAGACCCCATCATGAAAAAAAGGACATGAAATGTCCATTCAATAGTCTGGTTAAAGTTTGAGCAGGTAGAAATCTGATTTTACCTCATTTAGTTAAAGTCACAAAGAATGTTATATACATACAACATATTCTTACTTACTTAAAATAGCATGTTTAGTAAATTTCAAAAGGTTAATGAAACATTAAACTGGAAATCAATCCATACTTTTGTCTGGAAATTGATGATTTTTTTAATCATTTATTTAAATGTTTTCTAAATGCTTATTCTAACTCCCCAAAGCCCAAAGCCCAGTACTTTTTCTTATGTGCAGCAACTATCCTTGTAAATCCCATGCCATTTTTATGTAGCAACATTCAATATATTTGAGTTCAAGTAAGGACATCAGTTCTTTAAAAAACAAAACAGAAATAAAAAAGTTTCTGATGAATTAGGAGAGCAAAAACAACAGTGTTTCATTCTAATTTACAAAAGTTATCAACACAAGTTATCAACACAAGTTATCAACAGGTGACATCTCTTTCTAACAACTTACATGCTCATTAAAACTTAGTGTCAACATTGAAATTATTTCATGCCAATTCACTAGCATTACCCATAAGCATGCTGTCATATTAAAAATTCTTTAACCATGATAGAAAGAAAATATTTTTAAATTATGAAATTTCATTTCTATTTTTAAATATTTAAAAACTATATTGTCTCAGGGTTTCCATTGCTGTGAAGAGATACCATGGCCATGGCAACTCTTATAAAGGAAAACATTTAATTGGGTGGCTCATAGTTCACAGAAGGTTTAGTCCATTATTATCATGGCTGGACATGGTGACATGCAGGCAGACAATGGTAATGGAGATGGAGCTGAGAGTTAATATACCTTGATCCAAAGGCAACAGTAAGTGAACTGAGACGCTGGGTGGGGCTTGAGCATATATGATACCCCAACACGCTACTCCACAGTGACATATTTCCTCCAACAAGACTACACCTCATAATAGTGCTACTGCCAATAAGCTCATGGTGAGCAATTACATTCAAAGTACCACATAGAGTTAAGAAAATAAAATTACCCCTTACTCTATATTTTTACCTATATTCCTTTTAGAAAATTACAAACATAGTTTTCTAAAGATATGTGAATATGATACACACGACTTGAGGATCTGTATCTTAACAATTTACAATGATAAATACGATTGTATTGAATAAGGCACTTCTGACATTCATTTTACAACCATTATAGGATATGCTTAAGATGTATTTCTTATCCATTACAAGATATGGTTTGTGGTTTTGATGGAAGGTAAAATGAGGCTGTTTCCATAAAACATAGGGATGTTCTTTAAAAATCTGTTTAGTACTTTAATGAGAAAACGGCAAGAGTGCTTGTGGTATAATTTACAATCTTATAGCTCTGCTGTTCGCATCTCAGTTTCACTTGGCAAAGAAATGGCTCAGAATATATATTAAAGCCTCATTTTGTTTTTGTTGTTTTCAAGAAAAGTTTTACATTAAGAATGGCCTTCTTGCTGTTAGTAGTAGCTGGCCCATCTAAAAATAGCTCCTGTGCTCACTTGTTCTGTGATTTTTGCGTGTGTAGAGGTGGGGGTTGGCTTGTCCTCACATGTCTATATGTCTCCCATATGTAACATTAGCACAGAAACTTGTCACTCCTAATTAAAGGTTCGTATTCCTAAAGAAAGATACAGCAGGCAACAGAAACAGCAATTCATCCATCCCCTGATGTGTAGGCTCTGTCATTGGGAAATGGCAAAGGATGAGCATAGACATGTATGATTTTAGTAATCCATCTGCTTTCTGTACTATGCACATTTTAGTATAAGATAGTCATCACACACAGAAATGTGCTCTATTAAACATTAATATATCAATTTTAGCATGGATTTCCTAATTGGTTGAATTAATTTTTATACAGATATTGAGTAATTGTATTTTGTCAGGCCGAACAAAAGAGTTTTTATTAAGAATATCAGTCTTCCTGGCCAGAATGGGAGAAATCACATGATACCAGCCTTCAAAGCAGGAAAAAAGTCCTGTCTGATTCATGGGGGTGGGGAGGGGAATGCAGATCATGAGGCCTTTCATTTATTTAAAATTTTTAAATTCATTTTACATACCAACCACAGTTCCCCCCTCCCCTGCTCACACTCCTCCCTTACCTCCTCCCAACCCCACGCCCACTCCTCAGAGAGAGTAAGCATTCCCATGGAGTTTCAACTAAGCCTGACATATCAAGTTGAGGCAAAAACAATTCCCTCCCTTCTGCATCAAGGCTGAGCAAGGTATCCCACCATAGGAAATCGGCTTCAAAAAGCCAGTTCATGAACCAGGGATAAATTGTGGTCCCACTGCCAGTGGTCCCATAAACAGACCAAGCCAACCAACTGTCACCCACATTCAGAAGGCCTAATTTGGGCCCATGCAGGATCCCCAGGTGTCAGTACAGAATCCATGAGTTCCCACTAGCTAGTGTTAGTTGTCTCTGTGGATTTTCCATCGTGTTCTTGACCCATCACCCTTTGCTCATATATTCCATCCTCTCTCTCTCTTAGACTGAACTCCAGGAGGTTGGCCTAGTACTTGGTTGTGGATCTTTACATCTGCTTCTATCAGTTACTAGATGAAGGCTCCATGATGACAATTAGGGTAGTCATCAATCTGAATACAGGAAAAGGCTGGTTTAGGGACACTCTCCATTGTTGCTAGAAGTCTTAGTTGGGATCATCCTTATTGATTCCTGGAAATTTCCCTAGTGTCAGATTTCTCCATGAACCCATAATGTCTCCCTCTGTCTACCTCTTTGCTCTACCTCTTTGTCCCTCCCACAACTCTACCTTCCTATTCCCTCATGTACTCATCCTCCATCCCTCCTATCTATCCCACCCTGCCCCCAGCCCACATTTCATCCAGGAGATCTTATCTATTTCTCCTTCCAAGAGAGATCTATGAGTGTCCCCCCTTAAGGTCCTTCTTGTTACCTAGCTTCTTGGGGTGTGGATTGTAGGTAGCCTGGCTATTCTTTGTTTATATCTATTAATCCACTTATGAGTGAGTTATATACACTGTTTGTCTTTCTTGGTTGGGTTATCTCACTCAGGATGATTTTTTTCTAGTTCCATCCATTTGCCTGTAAATGTTACCTAATTTTTTCTTTTTACCCCTGAGTAATCCTCCATTGTGTAAATGTACCATATTTTCTTTATCCATTCTTAGTTTGTGGGTCATCTAGGTTGTTTCCAGGTTCTTGCTAAAGAATAAAGCTGCTATGAAAATAGTTGAAAAAGTGTCCTTGTTGTATGATTGAGCAACCCTGGGTATAGGCCCAAGAGTGGTATTACTGGGTGCAGTTGTTTAAAGAACTTCATTTATTTTTTAAAGAGAAACTATTTTTAATAATTTTCATATAAAATTACTTAAATTAAAAGTAAATGCTTTTGGAAGTAATTTATAACATGGAGAAGTTCACTTCTATGGTGGTTTGAATAAGAATGTCCTCATAGGTTCTTATATTTGAATACATAGTTCCAAGATGGTGGAACTGTTTGGGAAAAATTAGGAGGTATGGCTTTATTGGAGGAAATACGTTACTAGGAGTGGATTTATATGATTCAAGATCTCATGCCAGGCTCAGTTGCTCTCTCTCTCTCTCTCTCTCTCTCTCTCTCTCTCTCTCTCTCTCTCTCTCTCTCCCTCCCTCTCTCTCTCTCTTTCTTCTTCAGCAGCACCATTGCTGTCTGTTGCCATGTTCCCCACCATGATTATTATAGACTGACCTTGTAAAAAGTTTAAGCAAGCCCACTTAATTAAACCCATAATTTCAAAAGTTGCCTTGGTCGTGGTGTCTCCTCGTAGAAATAATATCTTAACTAAGACACAATCCTTTAAAAGGCACATATAAAAAGAGAACAACTTGTCTACCACTATGGAGGCAGTTCTTAGTTATTATCCCAACCACCTAACTCACAATTTGAGTATTGTTCTCTTTTTGTTGTTGCGATGGTATTATTGGATGAATCAGAGTCATAATTGTCTCACTAACATTACCAAATATTTTAAATCCAAATCAACACCAGTAGAGTTAGAATTACAGGACTCTGAAAACTGAGAAGTAGAGATGGTGTGTGGGCACATTTTGTTGCAACATTTTGCTGAAGTTTTAAATAGAAAAACATTTTAACTGGAAAGGGAAGTCTAGGTACCTCACTTTTCTTCTAAGTATTTCTGGCTCATCATATCCAAGTGGTTAGTAATTCTCCTTTATTCCCACCTACATGTGTCCCTAGATACCATGATGTCCACTGACTTTGGTACAAAAAAAAAGCTAAATATGACTTTTTACAGTGCCAAATGCTGGATCTGATACAAAGCAAAGAAGTGTGAAGGAAAAGAAGGAAATGTTTAAGAAAGAGAAATTACCAGAGATTGGGGAACTCCAAATAGCTGTCCCCAAAAAGCAGGGATCTTGTACTACAGGCCCAAGGATGAAAGTGATTGAATAATTGATGCAGTAAAGGGGAAAAGCATTGAAATCCATTAGCAACATGTTAATGGGTTACTGAAAATATCTATGGATAACATTGTAAATTTATACTCTACAGTGGGAAAATATCATTATTTTACACAAATTCAGTGGCCAATCATGCATGCTTTTCATTTCACCGTGTGTGAACCCTCTGGGTCAGTAGAATCTGATTCATATGAAGAGATGTTGGGTGTTCATCATATTCTTTCCTATTTTAAGCAAATCATCTTCCAGTAGACATTGAATATTGTTGCTGCTACGTTAAAGAGTCCCCATTCTTAATTTGTACAGCAAGAAGATTTTACCCAAATTACTTACAAACTTTTATTTCAAAAATGTACATGCATTATATTTTCTGTTTGAGATTCTCACCAGTAAAGGGAGGAGGCAGTGAGTTCAGAGTCTATGATTGCCTCTAACTTTTGGGCAACTAGTCAGATTCCATTATGGACCAGACTATTGGGCAAGATCCAAAAAGAACATGGGTTTAACTGTTGATTTTATGGATTGAGTTGTGGTGTTTGCTTCAGCCTTATTTCTCTTTGAAAGGGAAAAAATATAAAATAACCCAACATGTGTAAATTACCACCACCCCCACATTTATATAAGGACATTAAGAAAATATTTAACTCAGTAACTTTCTAAGTGGATAAGGGAGATCTTTGGCCATTCTGTTCCTCTTTATTTTGGAGGCCACACATAAAACATGCTTTCCTTGTGGAAACTAAACCAGTGTAGTAGGTTAATGACTCAAATCTCATTCCTCATCATGTGAAATGCTTGACCTGTTTTGCTTAAAAGAAGGAGCTTGTTGTCTGTATTCCTATGGAAAGAATAAAATGAAGCACGATGCTGAATGGCTATAAATCCTTGGAGGAAGAGACAATCTCATGTTGGACTGTTCCCATTAGGCATGATAGAGAAAATAACTAGGTCTTTATATTTTAGAAACTGTAATAGGCTGACAGTTAAAAGAAACCAAACAAAAGAAAGAACAGAGATTCTTCAGATGTCAAAATGTTAGGAGGCATCTGGGCCTTTACACAGATCTATTGGAGTATCTGCACTGTGATATGAAGAGCATGGCTTTGAATTCTGTCTTGTATTAAGGCCACTCTGAGCCACAGATGTACTGCATTCCATCTATTGAGGGTCAGTTTCCTTATCAGTAAAATGTATTTAATCATACCCATTTTGCAAGATTATTGAGACAATTAAATGATTAAAAGTTATAAAGCATTTAGAAAATTGCTCGGTGCAGAGTATTATAATTGTTATTATTACCAGTGCTGCAAATGTTTTACTATGACCTATTACTTATGATAGTAAGTGGGGAGTGAATTATGACAGGAGGGAAACGCATGATCAAATACTGTCTATGCATCCCAAGCCAGCATTGGGCACAGATTAAGACAAATAACCCTTCAATGCCTGTGACTTTTAAAAAAGGAAGATACTAGCTGAAGAAAATACATTACTAAGATGAAGAGAAGGATTATAGTAAAAGTCAGACCCTAGCTTCAAAGACAATGGTGTCAGAAAGTCACATAAAAGTCACACAATTGGAAACTATATACTTTGATTAATAGGAGTGTGTTTGGAAGAAATAAATCATTTCATTTTTAGAGAGTAGGTTATTAAGACAAATTCAGGGAGTTGTTCAAAGTAGCATTATACATGTCAAAACTAGAAATAGCTTCAAAGGCTGCTTGACTTGAAAACCCAAATCATTTGTACTTTAAATGGATTTAGTAGAGAGAAATAACTTGGTGCATGGACTGGAACATGGAAAACCAATTAAAGCATATTGTGGATTTTCTTGAGTAGAAATTGAAAGTAACTATTGAATTTGATAGGCTAAACTTTAAGAACGTCTATAGAGTGCTCAAAAGGGAAGCTGGAGGAAAAGCAAAACAAGTTAACTTTTGATAAAATTTTAAGTCAATCATTGAACACTTCATTCATGTATTCCTCAATTTGTCCAAACAGCTCCCAAGTTAGCACTTCTGGAGGCTCCAGGTGGGGGTTGGTGGTGTAGGAGTTGATAAGGCAGAGACAGTGCCTGCTTCCAGGTACTTCTCATACTGAAGAAAATCTTATGGCCATTGGTAGTAAGTATACTTAATAATAAATACAAGACTTCCAAGTTCAGATGAATTCAGTGAAGACAAAGGACCAGAGGAATCTCATAATAAGTGAGTGGAAAGGAGAAGTGGCAGACAGCTTTAGAAGAAGGTAGTTGCTTAGAGAAGTTACTATTGAGAAAAAGGAAGATTATGAGGATGAGCTCTTGTTAGAAACAAGAGATACACATGGTCCTGAGGGCAGAAAAGCCCTTTGTGCATGAGGAAATATTAAAGTAACTCCACTGTGTCCACAATTTTCTAATCACTCTCTTTCATGTTATTGTTTTTTATGTTCTTGAAAAATAATGTGTTACCTAAATATATTCATTCGGCAGTATGTAGTAGAATAGTAGCTCTATGTGAGCAGAGACCTCTGTTACACCCCATTGTTAACACCCCAGCATCTAATGCATGTGTGTCCCTCAGAAACCAACTACAAAATTAAATTATGTGTGATTGATTTTCTCACAACTAGTTTTCCACAGAATATTGAACTCTGTCATACTAAAACTATAGTTAATTGAGGTCTATGGTCTCTACAAGGTCATTCTCAAATTGATTTCTCCCTGTATTTTTCAGTGCAGGTAAGTCATGAAAATACTGGCTAACAATGGATTTGCCTCTTCATATAATTTAAAAAGAATAGAAAAAGTACTGCAACATTAAGTTGAGGTCATTTATAACCCAATTATCAAAGATTATTGTGTTGTAATGAGGTGAAAGACAATCTTATTGCCTTACATATTTATAATGTTGTGCATTTCTCTTTATAAATAAGAAAAAATATACTAATAATGACAGTATTCTTCACATACTATTTATTCCAGAAGATTACAGATAGTTTTTAAAACAAAAACTGAATCTGTTCTTGCCATGAGTCCAGCTTCCCTAATGGCAATTTACATGTGAATAGGAATTGATTGTCAATAGAAATTTCCACTGACAGGTGCTCTTTTCATGTCACATAGTTTTTTTGATCAATGGAATACAATAAATGACAGATGAAGATATCAAAGTAGAGAGACAGACAGGTATAATTTAGGTAACCTGTACTAGCCTTCACAATAAAGTAAGCTAATGAGAGAATACTTTCTTTTTCTCTTTTTTATATAATTTTTTATTTAAATTAGAAACAAGCTTATTTTACATATCAATCCCAGTTCCCACTCCCTCAAATCCTGTTCTGTCCACCAATCCCCATCCCATCCCCTTTCTGCTTCCCAGGGAGAGTGATGCCTTCTATGGATAGTCTTCAAAGTCTGTCATATCATTTGGAGCAGGCCCTCTCCCATGTGTCTAGGATGAGGGAGTATCCCTCTGTGTGGAATGGGCTCCCAAAAGCCATTCCTATACTAGGGATAAGTACTGATCCACTATCAGAGGCTTCATAGACTGTGTAGGCCCCCCAAATAACACCACATTTAGGGAATCTGGGTTGGTCCTAGGGTGGTCTCCCAGCAGTCAGACTGGGATCCATGAATTCCCCCTTGTACAGGCCAGCAGTTTCTATGGGTTTCTTTAGTCTGGCCTTGACCCCATTGCTTATCACTCCTCCCTGTCTGCAACTGGATTCAAAAAGTTCAGCTCAGTATGTGGCTACGGGTGTCTGCTTCTGCTTCCATCAGTTACTAGATAAAGGCTCTAGGATGGCATATAAGGTAGTCATCGATCTCATTATTGGGGAAGGGCATTTAAGGTAGTCTCTCCACTATTGCTTAGCTTGTTAGCTGTTGTCATCCTTGTAGATCTTTGGGCGTTTTCTCTAGTGCCAGATTTCTCTTAAAGCCTATAATGGTCAGGGAAAGAATAGAGGAGAACAAGAAAAGAGAGAACACTTTCTAATCAAATCTTTTAAAAATAAATGCCCCAGGAAAATTGATTAGGGCTGAGTCTAAGTGTGGTATATTTGCTGCATACTATGCATAACAATAAAAATGCTACTCAGTGTTATGACTGGTTAGCTGTGATGTCATATGCTTTGATGAGAATAGATAGAGTATGTCTGGGCCATCTAGACTATCTGGCCTATAATACAGTGTGTGTGTGTGTGTGTGTGTGTGTGTGTGTGTGTGTGTGTGTGTGTGTATTACAACTTAATGGATGTTCTCTTCTCTGCTTCTGTCCTTGTGACAGGAGCAATGCTGGTCGGTTTCATGAAGAGAAACAACCATGTGTGGGAAAGTAAAACATTTATTCCAAATAGTATTTTCTCAAATCTTAAGTATTTGAATGCAATTTTCCGGGCTTGGAGTTTTATTTTCCCTTTGAGCAGTTAGGTAAACTAATGTAAAAGAGGTTGTTAATGTGATAACAAGTTTCAACCTAGTTCTTCTCCTTTGATGATTGATAGCTTAAAGAACATGTTGAATGTTTCAGTGCCCTACTAATAGCATTTACTAAACATTGATTTGTGGATCCTTCATAAGTTCCAGAATGTCTAAGTATCCAATCTCTACTCTTCATGAAGAGATGAGATGAACCACTAGCCTGGCCCTTATTGAAAGTTCATAAGAGTTTCTGTGGGACAGAACTAGATTCACTATGAAGTATTCAGGATGGGGAGAAAGTGAGTGAGAGAGAGAGGGAAGGAAACAGCCAACAAAGGCATGAATGCCTACTAAACTCTAGCCAAAAGAAAAACAGATTTTTACTTCAAGAGGCATGTTCCAAATAATATGAATTAAGAGATATTTTATTCAAGTTCTGGAATCACCAAGGAAGCTGAATGAGGTTTGGGTCCTGGAGTTGGTTTTAGTTTGCATGTTTATTGAGAGAGTCACAGACATCTCAGACAAAGAAGATGCTGGTTGTCCAATGTGCTTTTTCTTTCTGACAATTGTGCTGTGTCTGTTTGATGCCCAGGCTTCTGGGCTTCCTCCCAGAATAAATGAGCTGCTTGGCTCAACTTCATCCTTTGTAATGTTTGAAAATTCTGAAAAAAAAATAGTGTACCATCATTCAATGAAAACCTTGTTTAATTACAGAAAGCTATTTCATCCTTGTAGCATTTCATTTTCTGTAGTCATGGATAAAACAGAGGGTAAAATATGCACAGCCAAATTCACAATAGATCATTATTGTAGTTGCTGACTGCAAATATTTAATGGAGGGATGCGATGCCATACCACAGATGATGTCAATAGTAGACAGTGTGGTATGAAGGAAAATGGCTACATACATCATTTGCTGTTCAATCCATGTCCTTAAAATGAATGTATTCTTTACAGGAGTTATGATATCTACATGCCTCATGAGCTTGTGGTTCATCATTTGTTTTTTGTTTTCACTGTAAGAATCAACTGAATCAAAAAAGAATTGGGGACACAAGACTTTTTGGCTTTTCTTGGCTGCTCCATGTGTAGAAACAGATGGCAAAGTGAATCACAGGGCTTGAGGGTGATACCAACATCAGAAAAGAGGAATGAAATGAACAAGGATTACTAAAGCACAGGATGACAGAATGAGTGTCAGATGTTGAACATTCTTTGTCTTATGACTTAGATCATGAGCACTGAGTAACTATTGTCCATGGGACCTGGACAGTATCATGGGGTTACTGACCAGCAGAATAGCAACTTTACGTATATTCAACTTAAAAGAATCACTATAAATATGCTCCCCAAATGTACCCACATGTACTTTTTTCACTCATATTTTATGTTTTTATTATTTTCCATTCAACCGTTTCCTTTTTAAGTCATTCATAGTTATCATCATTTATTGCTAGACTTTTTTTGCATTCTTTTACTGCAGGGGGTGGTGAATATTTTTGTGCTGGGGAAAATGGACTGGTAATGGCAGAAATGAATACAGGATCAATGTCTACTTGATATATAGAATTGTAATTACTTCATAATGCCTTCTTCATACTAATCTTTCTGTAAATGTGGCTTACTGTAATGAACAAATAGAAATTTTCATATTTGAAGATACATTGTTGGAATGAATTTCTCTTTCATAAAATTTTATGTTACAGGAGCTATTTTTTTTTACTTTCAAGGCATAATTCTGTATATAAGAAATGTTGTTGCTTATCCATTGCCTCAGTTCAGAAGGATGCTATGCTGTGTTTTCTGTACCTCCAGAACATATGGGATAATAAGATTGGTAACTTTATTGTTGCTGGCACAGTAAAATGTGTTTTTAAAACTGTGAGGCACTGGGCATATGAAAAATTATTTGTTGATATGTAACACTCTCTTGTGTAAATCTACTACATTTTCATTATTCACTTATAGATAATGGATGTATAAGTTGTTTCCATTTCCAGGCCATTTGAGTAGAGCAGACATGAATATAGGTTGGCAAGTATCTCTATTGTAAGATACATGGTCTTTTGTGTATATGCCCAAAATCGATGTAATTGAATCATGTTTTAAATATATCTCCAGTTTTTTGAGGAACACCTATCTGATTTTCATAGTAGTTGTGCCAGTTTGAATTCCTATCAAAAGTAAATGAATGCCTCTTTCCCGCACTCAGGCCAGAGTGTAAAGTTAACAGTTTCTTTGATCTTAACCATACTGACTTGGGTAAAATGAAACCTCCAAGTAGTGTTAATTGCATTTTCTGATGACTAATACTGTTGAACTTTCAAAACATGTTTATTACCCATTTCTGTTTCATTATATATAACATATTATATATACATTATATGTATATATATATAATATCAAACATAAAAGTCATCAATTAGCAAGAGAGATGGGGGAATATGAGGGACTAAAGAAAGAAAATATGGGAAGGTTTAGAGAAAGAAGAAGGAAGAGGGTATGAGATAATTATATTTAAATTTAAAATATATGAAAATATTTTTTCATAATCTTTTTTATTTTTCCCATCTTCCATCCCTCCTCTAGTTTATTCCTTTCATTCTTCATCTTCTTTCCTTTTCTCTATCTTCATTTTGCTTCTTTCTTCCTCTTTATGATAGTACTATATTGTTTTCTAGTTGCTGGAATATTTATGAATATCACAGGAAGTCAGAAAAGTATATAGTGGAAGAAATTACATCTTCAGAAGTCTGTCATGAATATTAGGCAGGATATCCATCCTGATTGTTATATGTATGTCTTTTGTAAAATTTTGCTACCCTATAATGTTCTTTCTCCAGTTAATATTATGTGATAAGTAAGCTTCTGTTTATGATTTACTGCAGTGCCATTTTTAAGAGTGTGTGCTTTAGGCTGAGAGAGTATCCCTCTATGTGGAATGGGCTCCCAAATTCCATTCCTACAGTAGGTATAAATACTGATCCAGTCCTCCTAACTAATATCCACTTTGAGAAGGTCTGGGTCGGTCATACATATCAGACTGGATATGTATGAGCTCCCCCTTGTTCGGGTCAGCTGTTTCTGTGGGTTTATCCAGGTTGGTCTTAAAACCTTTGATGATCTCCCATGGAAGGCCTCACTCTCCCTGGGGAGCAGAAAGGGGATGGGATGGGGGTTGGGGAGCAGGGGAGGAGTAGAGGTTAAGGAGACTAGGATTGACATGTAAAACAAGCTTGTTTTAAATTTAAATAAAATATTTTCATAAAATTGGAATATTGGACCCTGACCACCCTCCCCTCCCATCATCCCACCCCAATTCCACATGTTGGGCAATGCAGTCCAGGTGGGGTCCTGTAAATCTGTCAGATCATTTGAGTAGGGACTAGGACTTCTCTCCTATCTCTAGGTTAGGGCAGTATCCCTCCATGGGGGATGTGTCTGCAAGCTCCTTTTGTGCACTAGGAATACATCCTGGTTCCACTGTCTGAGGTCCCTTAAACTGCTCAGTCCTTCTGGCTGAGATCCATATACAGAGGGGTCCTGAATCACTCGAGTGCTGGATTCCTAGCTATCAGTCTGGGGGCCATTAGCTCCTCCTTCTTCAGGTAAGCTGTCTCTATGTGTTTATGCAACCTGGTCTTGTCCTCTCCCTCCGCATCTGGATTCTATTCGACTCAGTGTTTAGTTATGGGTATTTGCTTCTGTTTCCAACAGGCACTAGATGAGGGCTCCATGATATGATGTTGGATAAGTTAGTTGTTGATCGCACTGTCTGGGAAGGGCATTTATGGTAGCCTTTTCACGGGTTGCTCAAATTGTTAGTTGGCGGCAGTCTTGTGGGTCTCTAGACCTTTCTTTAGGTTCAGTGTTCTCTTCAAACCAATAATGGCTCCCTCTTTCATGTTCTCTCTCTCTCTCTCTCTCTCTCTCTCTCTGTCCTGTCTTCTATTCCTACCCTGACTCAATCTCCCTAGTCGCCTGTGCTTTCCTCTCCTCCCCTTCTCTTTCTTCTACTTCTTTCTCCATTCACTGGCCCCCCTTCCCATGTGCTCTGAGGGACTTGTCCCTTCCCCATTCTGTGAGGGACTTTTTATGAATCTCTTAGAATATACCTTGTATCCTTGTTCCTCTGGTGGAGAGAGGGTAAGAGGGAGGGAGAGAGAGCAGGAGGGAGGGAGGGAGAGGGAACTAGAATCGACAGGTAAAATAAAAAATAAAATAAATAAAAAATGGAATATTGGCTAAAATCAAAAATCAAAAAGACCAATGACAGCTTATGCAGGAGAAATGTGGAGAAAGGGAAATACTCCTCCACTGCTGGTGGGAGTGCAAACTTGTACAGCCATTTTGGAGATCAGTATGGTGGTTCCTCTGGAAAATATCAATCAGTCTATCACAGGACCTGGCAATTCCACTCTTAGGCATGTACCCAAAAGATACACATTAATGCAACAAAGACATCTGTTCAACTGTGTTCATAACAGCTTTATTTGTAATAGCTAGAACCTGGAAACAACCTAGATGCCTCACAACTGAAGAATGGATAATGAAAATGTGGTATATTTACACAATGGAATACTACTCAGTGGGGAAAAAAGATGGAATCTTGAAATTCGCATAAAAAATAAAAATGGATGGAAATAGATGAAACCACCCTGAGTGAGGTACCAGTCACAAAAAGATGAACATGCTATGTACTCACTCATATATGGATTTTAGACATAGAACCAAGGATCACTAGCCTACAATTCACACCTGCAGAATACAAGGTATACCCAAAGAGAGACATACAAGGTCCCCCACAGAAGGGGAAAGGAAAAAGATCTCCTGAACATATTGGGAGCACTGGGGGGGGGGCAGTGAGTAGAGAGAGAGTTAGAAGAAATAGAAGGATAGAAGAGGAAGGGAGAATGGAATGTTAGGAACCAGGAAGACTCAGGCAGGGGAAAAATAGAGGAGAACAAGAAAAGAGATCCATTAGAGAAGAAGCAATGGCACTAGGGAAATGTACAGAGACCTACAACAATGACCCCAACTAACACTCTGAGCAATAGTGGAGAGGCTACCTTAAATGCCTTTCCCTGAGAATGAGATTGATAACTACCTTATATGCCATCCTAGAGGCCTCAGCTAGTAGCTGATGGAAACAGAAGCAGACACCCACAGCTAAACACGGAGCTGAACTCCAGGAATCCAGTCGCTGAGAGGGAGGAGTGATGAGCAAACAGGTCCAGACCAGGTTGCAGAAACCCACAGAGACAGCTGACCTGAATAAATGGGAGCTCATGGATCCCAGACGGATAGCTAGGAAATCAGCATAGGACTGACCCAGACCCCCTGAATGTAGGTCTCAGTTAGAAGGCCTGACCCTCCCTGTGGAGTGGATGGGGAATTGGATGTGGGGGAGGGTTAAGGAGCATGGGAGGATGGGAGTGAAAGGGAACTGAGATCGATAGGTAACTATATATATATATATATAACTATATATATATATATATATGTATATATATAGTTATATATATATATATATATATATATATATATAATGGAATATTATTCAGCTTTTAGAAAAAAGTTATAAAAAAGTGTATACTTTACATTGTTTATGGGTAATGATATATTTTGCCAATCTTTCCCCTTGAAATACTTATGTGGGTTTTACCACTTTCTGTTATATTACAGTCATTTGTATCTTCTGCATGATTTTCCATTTTTAACTGTAATTTCTGAATTTAATGGATTCTAAAATATGTACATTTTCATATGCACCTGTCTAGGATCTGACATACTTGACACAGGCTCTAACACTGAGCCAAATTCCCTCAACTCCTTTGTTTTTTTTTTTTTAAAGAAAACTATCTAATATTAAGTATCAGATATTAGTTAAAAACAGTGGCTATAAATATTCTAAGGATGCTAGGGCTGGGATTGTGGAATCACTGTATTTGTTAGTAAACCTACTTCTCATCTAACTGACCAGCAGATATGGTTGTTGACTAACCCATAGAAACCATGTGGCGGGAGCTCTGTATTGTTCTGAATTTATTTACTTGATTACCAAGTATCTTAGTTTCCTTTCCTATCATTGCGATAAAACACTTTGATACAAGCAACTCAAGGAAAAAAGATTTATTTGGCTCATAAACCTAAGATATAGTCTACTAATGTGGGACAGTGAAGGCAACAGAAAACTGAAGTAGCATGTAGGGCCTTACCCACAGTCAAGGTCAGAGGCAATGACATAATGCATGCTCAATAGTGCTTGGCTCTCCATTTTTACATGGCTCAGAATCCCCTTCCTGTTTTATGGTGGCACCCACAGTTTATAGATCATCTCACTTTCCCACATGCCCGTAGGTTATCCTAGTCCCAATAATCCCTCATTAAGTCTCCCATCACAACTGATTCTAATTGCATATAGTTGACCATGACTACTAACTTCTACAGGTTCTGGAGAGTTGGTTCTGTGTAGTTAAGGTCTTGTTACTCTTATGGAGAACTTGGTTTTGATTCCCAGAACCCACATGTTAGCTCACAAATGTGTGTTTGTAACTCCAGTCTCAGGGGATTGCAAGCCTCTTTTGAACTGTTTAGTCACCAAGCATGTGCAGGTGTAATACATACATGCAGGCAAAAGACTCATACATATAATAAAAATAAATGAAAAACACATTTACGAGAATAACTTACCATAACTGCTTTCTAGTTCACCATTTTGGGCCTCTTTTCACATAATCTATACAATATCTCAGTTGCCTTGAGTATGACTACCTCAGATAGCTACTACCCATCTGATAAAGAAGCATGCAAAAGTATCTGCTATGTAGTTAGCATGGAGTGCATGCATGAATGTGTGTGTCTGCATGTTGGGGACAATATTAGGGGTAAACCCACTTAAGGGAAGACGTAGAGATATTCAAATGGAGTAGCAGTTGAGAAGAACAAGGGAAGGAGACTCACATAGAGGAAAGTGTGCACATCAAATTCAAGCTAAGTAGCTAGGGAAAATGAATATTTACAGCATTTATCATGAACCAAATGAAAGTGCCTGGATTCAGGTTACCCCCAAATGACATGTCCCAGTGCACTTATATGAACTTTTATAGTCACAGAATAAAAGGAAATCATAAATTAATTAGTATTTCAAATGTACAAATGACTGCATCAAGTAGGTGTTTTCAGCAAAGAAGGGGTAAGTCTGCTATTGGTTTTGATGTAATTTGATGAAATTCTCCACTATTGTGCTTACAGAAGCTAGTGATGTAATAAATCAATGATTTCTAGTGATTTTTAACTGTTGGTTTAAAGGATGTTAAGTTAGATTTAAAAGTAAGAAAGAAATTCTGCTAAGGAGACTAAAGATAGCTTAAGATTACTTGTATCATTAATAGTCCAACAATTAGCATCATGAAATTCTAATCAGTCTTCAGAATTTTGCCTTTGCTTTTTCCTTAGAATTTCAGTTCAGAGAAGAGGAAGTTGGGTGAGATAGTCTGGTAATCATTGTATTATAGTAATGTACCATTTTGCCTTTAGATAGACTCAGCATATATGTTAAGAAAGGCTATAGTGTTTTTTTCTCATGAAATAGAGCTGTTTCATTAAAAACTTGACAATTTTACCTATTATACTTATTTTAAACATAGACAAAGACAAATAATTATGTAATAAATATGCTTTTAAATATGATATTCACTTGAATTCACCTTTCAGGGAGTAGGCAGTTAATAAATAGTCAATAGTCTTGAAAATAACTTTAATAAAGCAGAAGGAATGCTTAATTAAAAAACAATCAGAAACTCATAATAATGAGAAAAATCATTAGTAGAAATCTCATTGTTTCCTATGGTTATGGGTGATATCTGTCCAAGGATTATTATGAATTGCAAACAAATTAGTACATGTGATTTTGCTATATCACCTTGAATATTATATTCTCACTTTTAATGAATGTATTTGTGTTAGTTTTCTGTTATTTGATAAAAGCTAGTAACATTTATTGAGACTCCAAGTTAGCCAGTAGAGTATAGTTCTCCAGTGTGAGAGTCCTACATTCTAGAAGTCTGATATTTCCTCAAGACATTTCTATTTTCCACAATGGTGCAATGTGTAAATAAGTCATAGACCTATTCATTTGACTGAAATGGGAAAATGTAACATAAATCATGTTAGTCTTATCCTAGCTTACAATGGGAATTAATATTACTGTGCCAATATATTCTAGTTAGATTTCTTTTTAATTTTTTAGAAGTCAAGCTTTTCAAAAATTTTAAGTAGGTAAGCACAATGCAGAGTGACCATTCCCCCCACCCCCTCTACCATCCTTGTCCACCTTCCCCAATCCCCACAAATATCTCTCTCATGTTCATTTCTCTTTCTTTCTTGTTGTGCTTCCCTGCATTGTACCAGTGCCACCCGGGGGAGGGAGCAAGGGTTTAGAACTGGCTCTTGGAGTCTGGAGAGCTCAGCATTACATACATAAGCAAAGAGAGTGATTCCCCTTCTCCAAGAGTTTGTGAACAGCTGAAAGTTCAGGGGTAAATGTAGGGATCAATGAGCCTCTCCTTCCTCATCTGATATTGATAGGGCTTGTTTTGTGTTGTTCCAGTGGAAGTAACCACAGTTATTGTGAGTTGATGATTACAATTGTTGTACTGAGACTATTTTCCAGCTCTTATGCGTTCCCTAACCTTTCCTCCTCAGTGGAACACTGGATCTTAGAGTGAGTAGTCTAAATCAACTGTTTCAAAATCATTGCTTATTTTCTGCATCTTGGGTGGCCAGGAGTCTCTGAATTCACTATTGCATGCTTTGGAAACTGTTGCTATTACTTTTTTTAAAGTTTCATTTATTCCACTGCTTACTCTAAGACTATAATAAAGTACAATTAAAATCTGAGGACATTAATTAGTAAAATTAAGGTTGTTCTGAAAGCTCACAGATGCCCTGGCTCTTTCCTCACACTGTTGCACACTGTCCAGAAAAAAAAAAAAAAAAAAAAAAAAAGACCTTCACCTCTAAAGAGATTTAGATTGGTCTTCAGTCACCTCCAACAGACTGCCAATTAAGGTTAACCACTTAGACTTTCAGAGGCTTGTTTTCCTCAATTATAAAATTTCTGATTATATCAAGGGCTACTTAGCATCAGCCCTCTGAACCAATCCAATTTATAAAAGTTATTTTTTCTGTCCAAAATACCACCTCTAACTATTATAATAAGTTTTTTTTATTTTCTAATTTATTCTTATTTATTCCATATATAAATACATATATAAATGTTTAGATCAGATCATTTTTATCCCCCATTATTTCACAACTCCTCCCAGGTTCCCCAATGTCTACTCAAGTTCACACCTTTCCTTTTTTTTAAATTTAGAATCCACTGAGACTAAATAATGCTACCCATATGGACAAGAGTGTAGAACATCATAACCTGTAGCATGGCAACCTACAATGGGTTACATCACTGAAGAAAACAAATTTCCCCTCCACCAACATTTATCAGCATCATACACCTCTTAGCTAGTTCTGTGTTGCTCTTCCTTTTCATTCTGAAGTGTTGAGACTGGCTTTATGCTGGCAAACCGAGCTGTTGTGAGTGCAAGAGTGTAATGGCTTGTTCATATCAGGAGACTTTAATTTGCCACCATTTTCCAACCTCTGGCTCTTGCAATCATTTCATCAACTTTTTCTCATTCTTGCCTGAGCCTTGGTGCAGGATGTGTGAAACAGATGTCCTGTTAAGGGCTGAGTATTGCACAAACACTTATTCCCTGAAATTTGATGAGTCCTGAGCCTCTGTATATAATAACTAGCCACTGTATAAGTACACTTTTGTGAAAACTGCCCAAATCTATGGATAGATAGTATTTAGAAAGCAGCTTGAAGGCCAGGCTTGGTGGCACATGCCTTTAATTCCAGTACTGGAGAGGCAGAGGCAGGGCAGATCTCTGTGAATTTGAGGCCAGCCTGGTCTACAAAAAAGAGTCTCAGGACAGGTAGTGTTACACAGAGAAACCCTGTCTCAAAAAGAAAATAAAGAAAAGAAAAACAAAGGTAGCTCGATACTAGTTCCCTTTATCAAAATAATAGTAATAGGTTTATGGGCTTCAGCACCAAGGATTCTTAGACAGCCATGAGTTCCTTTCCTCTTATACCATATAGGTCTTAAGGTCAGTTGAAAAGCTGTTGGTTATCCCCATAACAATAATTCAGTTTTAAAGAAAGAAAAGAATACATACCAGGAACATTGTGTGTCCTCTATAGAACTTTGAAAATCCTGTGCTATTATTATCATTTACCACTCTGTTTTCTTCTATCAGCATCAGAACAGCAACATCTCCTATTGCTTGCTGTTTCTCTCAGGGATGTTAAGCATTAGGTAATCATTAGTCTACCTTTATTTCTCTCAGGTAAAGGCAATCTGATCTCCTTTTGAGAAGAAGCTGGGTAAAGTCAAGGAGGTTACATGGGAAACAAATGTGAAATCATTTGGGTTGAAGTGATATAATGCATCTTAATCACTTACAAGTGATTAATCCAGAAACAATTATTCATTAGCAGCATTGTAGTTTTCTAGCACAACTGTCATAACCAATCATAACCTCCAACAAGAACATTGAAATA